>NW_003852397.1:20648077-20668544 GCF_000181295.1 Otolemur garnettii
CCACAATGCACAGCTATTTTTTGGTTGCAGCCATCATTGTTGTTTGGCAGGCCAGGCTGGATTCGAACCAGCCAGCTCAGGTGTATGTTGCTGGCACCTTAGCCCCTTGAGCCACAGGTGCTGAGCCCAGAGCCTGAATTCTTAAAAATTACCATGTTCTTAAGAAATACAATTTCTACTGAGTTTTGATTTATAAGGTACTAAGATATACTAAATTATTTTAAGTATTACAGCTTACCTTCCAATTAATGTGAGTCTCAATTTAGGATAGTGATGTGAAAAAGAATGTTCTGCAGTAATGAAAATGTTACACTCTGTGCTATCCCAAAAGGTCATCTAGCCATAATTTAAATGTAAATGACCACATGTAGGTAATGTATACAGTATTGGACAGCACAGATCTAAGGGAGAAGGAGGTGGTTTTATTTATTCTGATTTCTTTATAATTTCTAGGCTTATGTAAATTACCAAATGCTCAGTTAATGAAATAAAATGAGTGAAGAATCTTTACAGAGTAAATTTTTTCCCTACCTCACCCTTACCCTGCCCCAAAGTGAGGAGAAGAACTTTCACTGTTGATATATCAGGACTTTCACTGTTAATAAAATGCTATAATAAGTATTTGATACAGCATGCAGCCTTAGAGGAGATCATGAATGCAGTGAAGGGGATTCTTAAATTACTTGCACTGTTTTTGAAAGGCTAACATTTTATAATTGATGTTTACTACTTCTAAAATACTCAATTCATCTCTTTGTCTAATAAAAAAAATTACTGTTTAATTTATTTGTTGACAAGACAGAGGATCCAGAGAAAAACAAAAGGGAGCTGGTGGTTAAAAACTGGGAAACTGAAGATTTGCAACTCAACGGACATTTCCTGCAAAAAGTGCATTCAAAACTTAAAAACCGTTAGAGTAAGCAACTGCCAAATTCTCCCAACTTCATCCACTGTTACATCACTAGTGGACATATACGTTTCTATAATTAAGACCTTCTAAATTTGGGACAAAACACAATGAATAATAATAGTTATCTTTTGATTAAAAAAAAAAAGTGGGGCCCTAGATCACCCAGAGTCTCAGGAAGCAGCCAAGTCATGTGTCCCTGGATGTTTCCCAGCCCAGTGCAGCGTGACTCCTATACTGCCCCACACCCAACCTCCACTTTGCTTTTAAAAACTACCTCAAAAAAATCTTATTTAATCACAATTTGTACTTGCCAGGGAACGCATTTTCCTTTTGCCTAATTTTTAATAACCTTTGATTTCATAATCCTAAAAGTGCTCATCAAAGAAATGTGAGACGAGCTGAGTTTCTCTGGAGATCTAGATCTTACGTTTTTATGACACAGTCAGAGCAGCTCTTTATATTTTAGTAATCTAATTTTCCCCTGTTGTAGGCTAATTATAAAATAACACAATGCTTGAAGAAAAAAGAAAAAGCCTGATTCTTCACATTCAAACCAGAAAGATGTAAATCTGGGGTCAAAATGTATACATGCTCCATACAGAACTGGACAATTATTCCATATTTGCAATATATTAATAGCCTAACGTGACCACCTGCAACTGAAATGTGGAAGGTTTTGCTCCACCTTCCAGAAAAGCTGTTAGCTTAAGCAGCATCAGCAACCCCAAGGAAGGAGGCTGCTAGCTATCGTGTCTGCGTAGATTCCTGTGACACACCGTTTCCAAACCAGCTGCAGGGTCTTGAGATTAGTTTGCGCATGTAAGGGTAAACCCCAGAGCGCGAACCTCCTAGTCATCTTGCAGGGCTGGTCATGGGACCGCAGAGGGAAAAGCAGCACCCAACTGGGGACGGGAAGCTCCAGGCACAGGCCCCACTGCTGATGCAGATCTTCCCAGCCAAAGTTCTGTCGGGTCTCTGCCAAGAGTTGGCTGGAGGGCCCAATTGCTACATTCCTATTGCTGTAATGATTGCAATTTGGCAGCACCCAGGGTGTTGTACCGGGAACGGGAGGGGGAGGCGATGGGGCGCCTCTTTGCTAAATGCAACGCCGGAAAGGACAGAAGGATGAATTTATTGTAGCCAGCGGTCCCCAGCTGGAAGGAAAGTCAAGGGGCATTAAAGCTCGGGGAGGCGCTGTCACTCCAGCTGTGCTCGCAAAGCCTTGCTTCTCACGGAGAGCCGGGGCCGAGGCGGGCCACGCGCCAGGGATGCGGCGGGGGGCGAGGTAAGCCGACCCTCCCAGGTGCCGCGTCCGGGAGGCCGGCGGCGGGGCGGCCGCGCGCCCGCGCTCGGGAGGCGTCACAAAGGGCCGAGGCCTGCGGAGGCCGCGCGCGCAGCTCTGCGGGGCGGGGCCGCCGGGCCCGGGCAGGGCCGGAGGGCGGAGGCTGCGGCAGCCGACGGCGGCTCCGGTGCCCGGCGGTCCCGCTCTGCTCGGAGGTTGCGGGGGCAGGGAGGATGCCGCGGCTGCAGCTGGAGCCGCCGAGCCCCGCCGCCGAGCACCCCGGCCCCCGCCGCGGCGGAGGGGCGCACAGCGCGCCGCGGGCCGGGCGGAGCTAGAGGCGGGCGCCCGAACCGTGTCGCGCCACCTTCAGTTCCCCGCCTCCGGCCGGGCCCGGGTGCCTGTCGCGGCCGATGCCCTGACCCTGTGAGGGGCTGCAGGGGCGGCGAGGCACCGCGGGTGGGGAGCGGCCTGAGAGATCCCGGCGGGGACTGCGCCCCCCGGCTCGGGACGCGGGGTCGGCGGGAGCGCGCCCCGCTCTCCCGCCTCCTCCCCTGGCTCCTCCTCGGCGCGCGGTCCTCCCCCGACCCCTCCTTCCTCCCACTGGAGAGGATGCGCTCCCCTGCGCCCGGCGGCAGAGGCCACCGCTCCCAGAAATGCGCGAGTCCGACCTCCTTCTTCCGGACCCCAGGAGCCGGCGTCCCCGCCCTGTAGGTAGGTGGGTGAGGCGGGGCCGGGCCCTCGCGGCCGCCGGCAGCTGATGCTGTCGCTGGGGAGAGGCCGCGGGCAGGGGCCAGGACCCGCCAAACTTGCCTCCCGCCGGTGTTCGGCGGTGCGCTCCGAGGTGTGCTAATGGCGCTCGACCCGGCCCCTTGTTAACCTGTAAACCTCCGCTTGAGCTGTGGGGTCGGGGACGGGCGGGGGGAGGTATTTGACCTTTCCCCGCCCACCCCCTGGGGGCCGGTGGGGAGCGGGCTGGCGCGAGGGTGGGGGAGCCTGTGGCTTATTTGGGGAGAAGACCGTTTGTTTTCCAGCAGCTCTCAGGTGGAAATTTATCACAGCTGTTTTTGGATAGGATTAGCAGGTGCGTTCTTCCTGTCTTCTAGCCAGAACGTATAGACCGGCGAAAGCTTCTTTTAGCGACATATAGTAGTTGGCTGTGAATTCTTGTATATTTCAGAGCTGTCCACGCGGTATATACAATTGACAGTGTTACCATCCACATTTTAAGGTCTGTTGAGAGAAGGTTCTAATAGGAGCCAAATTATCCAGGAGATCGATGAGGCTGGAGTATTTTTGTGCTGCCTCCTTAGGAGGCTCCTGTTTATGTGAAGGGATGTGTGGCAAGTTTGATACAGGTGCCGGGAGTTGAGATTCTAGTTCGAGGATGCACCCTTGTCAGCCAGCGGAGGCAGACTCCGGCTCAGCCTGACGTCCAACTCAGTGCTCTGGTGTGTATTTCTGAGAAACTGGTTATGAATTATTTCTTCTCTCTCCAGGCGTAAAATTCCTACATCAGGGCTTTTGGCAAGATTATCTCTTCCCAAACTGTCCTTTCTTATTTTAAACAGTAAGGTTTAGAGTTCTGCAGGGTGGATTATTGTAAACTCCAATTTTATGTTAACGCATTTGGGTTCAGAGATTGGGAGAAATGAATCAATATAAGCTCCAAGAAGACGAAATCTTTTTTTTTTTTTTTTTTTAAGACAGAGTCTCACTTTGTCGCCCTGGGTCGATTGCCGTTACGTCGTAGCTCACAGCAACCTTAAACTCTTGGGCTCAAAGGATTCTCTTGCCTTAGCCTCCGAAGTAGCTCGGACTACAGGTGCTCGCCACAACGCCCAGCTATTTTAGAGCTGAGGTCTCCTCGCTCTTGCTCAGGATAGTCTCGAACCCAGGAGCTCAGGCAATCCACTCACCTTGGCCTCCCAAGTGCTGGGATTGCAGGCGTGAGCCACCGCGCCTGGCAGAATCTTTTTTTTTTTTTTTTCATTGAGATCCCTGCGTCTGATGCATCATAGGTGCTCATTAGTTATTTGTCCGCTGAATAAACAAGTGTTTCAAGCTTCATATAAAAAGGACAATTTAGAATCACAATGTGTTTTTTCTGTGGCTGGTGAAATTTAACTGGATTTTAAAAATGTCTTTGTATAAATAGGCAAACTCAGTTATTTAAAAATTCTTATTTAAATTGTGACATTTTTAGGACCATATGGTATTCTCCTGTAATGTTATTAAATGAGGTAATCCTCCCCAGCTACTAAGTTCATGTCCTGTCTAAGCTTGCAAATTTTCCAGCCTCTTTGGGTAATCAAACCTATTTCAATTAAACTGTCAATTTTAAAAGTACAATTCATTTTAAAATGAAAATTCTAAATTACTCAGAAGGACCAGTGATCTGGTTAATAAGTGACATATTAACTTGTTTTACAGTTGAGTTTTTCTGGTTCCATCTAATTAGAATGCATTTTATTATAGGTAAAGGTAAAAATTACACATTTAGAAGTATCTGTGATTCCCAAATGATCTAAAACCTATAGTATACACAGTTTTAACTGTTTTCTTCAGTATGTAAACACATCAGTTTCCGTGTTTGACAGTCAGGATAGTTGTGAAATGAGGAGTTTGGAAGATACAGTGTCTGTCTTCTTTAAAATGTTATTTTGAAAGAAAAAAAAAACAAGTTCACTCCATCATATTTTATTTGATTTATTTTTGCTTTATGATATTTCCTGTTTTGATTTCATTTTGTTCTCTTGTCACATACATTTTTTTTTGGCTGGGGGTGGTTTGAACCTGCCACCTCTGACATATGGGCCGGCGTCCTACTCCTTTGAGCCACAGGCGCCACCCTTGTCACATAAATTTTGAGTCAGTGTTAATTTATTTTCAATCTCTGCTTAAAATTACTTGGGGGGTCGTCTCAGATTTTCTTTTGTCCTTTTAATACATCTTCATCCTCACTTTATATTATTCAAAAGACTTATTTTCACACAATATGGTTAATCATAGTTTATTACTATTACTTCTTTAAGCTAGGTGGGTTCACCCTAGATTGGTCAGGATTTTTATAAACAAATCCAATTCGTTATTATTTGTTAAAACAGAGCAAAAATTCCCCCATGTAATAAAGATAATTACATTTTGCAGGTCTGAAATGTGTAATGAAGGCTACTGAGAGTTTGTTTCCATTGTCTTCTTTGCTCATTTTATACTTTACACTTTACAAAAGAGCCCTCCCCTGTGGTTACTGTAAACCTTTTTACTTTGTTTCTTATAAGCACTTAACTTGTTTATTTGACAAACAAAAGAGCACTTAACAATGTGCTAGTTACTTTGGGCCTTGGCATCACAGTAAAATAACAGCTCTTTCCTAATCTTAGAATTGAAGAGGTATTTTTCTGTTGTGTGTGTCCTGCATCCAGATGCATAGTGCCTCTGGGATTGGATGACTCATTTTTGGGGTGCTGTCTCCTCCCCCCCATTGTCCTCATACTGAGGGACATTATTATTAAAAATAGTCAAAAGAAACCTCCTGTTATTTTCCTCTGAGATCGTGGTCCCTTTTATAGCTCCTATTTGAAGACCTATGCAACAAATTCCATTGTAGATGCCAAAGAAAAGCTTTATGTCCCCTGGACAATTAAAGTGGGTGTCTTTTTTGCATCGTCATACAAACTGAGAATCAGATAACTGATTATATTTCTACCTGGCAACTAGGAAATGAAGAGTCAAATCTGCAACTCGATTTTAATACATAAAAACCTGGGATTGGATGATTGCAACCTAGGTTGTTTTAACTTCTCCTCTGGTCTAGAATTTCTGTTGTATCTTGTTTTTCTTGATTTTGATGTTAATTCCATTTTCCCATTTTATTGAATTATATTTTTAAGCTGACTCACATCCTTTATAGAACAAGGCAAAATATGAAACATATTAATAAAACCAAATAAAATCAAAACATTGCAGAATTGATCTCTGGACACAGTATGTTTTTGTGAACAAATTTAAATGGCTACATATATATACAGGATGTCCAAAAAGTTTGTATGAAATTTAAAATAGTTGGATATTTTATTTTGTTTTTATTTTTCTTCATAGTGAGCTATTTTAAATTGCACACGAACTTTATGGACACTCTGTATTTTGAACAAATAGTGCATGTTTAAGTATATCTGAGCTGATATATATATCACCTCTAACGGTGAGAGGGTACATATATATACATATATATATCTCCAAATGGAAAGCAATGTTATATAGTTTTATGAACGTAAATTCTTATTTTCTTTACTAAATTTATATCCACTCATCACTAATTTGGACTTGGTAAAGTCATTCAGTTTGTCAGTTATATCTGGAATACCTCCCTTATATACTGTATTAGATTAAACAAGAGTTTCTATATAATTTAAAAAGTCATTTTTATTCAAATGTCTACCCTAAACTAGCTTAACATGCTACACTGGATCACCATTCTGATCTCCACATCAGTGATTTAGTGATTTACCCTTGTTTTAATAAATCAGGTATAGATTGTTCTTCTCTGAGTCTCTTCTGTTTACTATGAAATTTAAAAGATTGAGTTCCCTGAGTTACTTGACCAGGCTTTCTTCATTCTGATGTTTTGCCAACTGTTAAGTTGGTTGAAGTTAGCCAGGTAAATAGCTATTTACATCTACAGGATGCCAAATAAAGTTTGATATGTTTATCACCTATCCATATCAGCAGAGAGATTGACCCTTCTCAAGGGGTCAGTCATTGGTCCAGTGTTGAGTCCTTGACATCAAAATCGTCTGAATTCAAAGATGCTATTTAAAAGCTGGGAAGCAGTTTGGAGAGAAACATGGGAAGGTTTTTGTAAAGAAGCATCTCATTCTGACAACTTCTATCTATTTTTCTTTAAATTTATTTTTAGAATAAGTACTATGTTCATGTAGGTCAAAAGATGCATGTGGATTTACAGCTCAAGGATTCCCTCTTATCCTCATCTGTCAGTGACATTTTGTGCCTGTACTCCTCAATACTCCCTGTCCTATCCCTATGCATTTGACCCACAGTCATTCTTAGCAAAGCCCCTTTCTCACTGGTTGGGCCCTTTAAACAACTCTGATAAAAGTTCAGGGTTTTATGACACAAGCACACATGCCATTTGCCTGCAGTCCTTGTTTATGGACCCAAGTTAAGAATCTCTGTTTTAGTAATATAAAACTTACTATTACTTCCTGCACATGCATGGAGTACGATTTTTTTATTCTCCATGCTGTTCCCTCTACTTGGAACACTCTGTCCTCCTCTTTTCATGAGCAAGCCATGCTCAGTTCTGGTGTCATCTCTAATTCTATGAACTCTTAGGACCTTCCACATATAATTTGTGTTGTTAGTCCCAAGTGGGCTTCTATACTAGAAACAGGCATTTCTTATAAGTAGCAAAATTGCCTTTTTAGTAAAAATTAACTATGATTTTGGGTAGTGTGTAAGATTGATCAAAAAAAAAAAAAATCATGTACCTATAGTACCAGTTACTCCAGAGGCTGAGACAGAAAGATTGCTTGAGGCCAGGAGTTTGAGATCAACCTGGGCACATAGCAAGACTCTACCTCAAAAACAAAACAAGGTTGAAGGTGTTGTTTATCTGTCCCTCTTCTCCCTCTACCCACCCCTACCTCAGTATAATTCTCTTGTCTTTTAGTATCCTTAGCGAGTTGGTTCTACAACCAGTGTGGATACCAAAATCTGCAGATACTCAAGTCCCTGATGTTAAATGGTATAGTTTTTGCATATAATATATCCATATCCTCTTCTGTATTTTAAATTATCTCTGGGTAACTTATAATAATACACAGTAAATGGTATTAAAGTAGTTGTTACACTGTATGGTTTAGGGAATAATGACAAGAGAAAGTTTGTACATGTTCAGTACAAACTCAGCTATCCATTTTTTCCCCAAGTATTTTTGATCCTTGGTTAAATCTGTGGAAGTGGAACCCATGGCTATAGAGAGTCAATTACACATGTCCGTATCATTTTCTTAAATAGTCCTTGCTTGCCTTTATTAATTCTATCTCAAACATTGTGTTAACACTTATTCAAAACAGCTTTCATATTTATTATGACCCTTGTGTGTGAGAGTGCCACGTTTATGCCTCCAACTCTGGATTTTCTTCTGTAGTTGGTGGATAAAGAGGGCTTGTATGGTGTCACTAAAGTTTAGGGATCTAATAGGCACAAGGGTTACTCTTAAGAAATTGAAAGTGGGCTCGACGCCTATAGCTCAACCGGCTAAGGCGCCAGCCACGTACACCTAAGGTGGCGGGTTCGAGTCCCCAGCCCGGACCCGCCAAACAACAATGACGGCTGCAACCAAAAAATAGCCGGGCGTTGTGGCGGGCGCCTGTGGTCCCAGCTACTTGGGAGGTGGAGGCAGGAGACTCGCTTGAGCCCAGGAGCTGGAGGTTGCTGTGAGCTGTAATGCCACGGCACTCTGCCCAGGGGGACAGCTTGAGGCTCTGTCTAAAAAAAAAAAAAAAAAAAAAAAAGAAAGAAATTGAAAGTGTTCAACATTATTAGATGACATGAACCACCTGAAGAGAGTGACTGGTGGCCCATGCTAAAAAGTGACTTCTGAGTATGTGAATGAGATATTTTAAATTCCAGCCCAATTTGTCTGAGGTTACTCTACCTCAGAGTGCCTGGCATGTCAGAGTGCCTGGCATGAGGTCATTTGCTTTTGATGACTAACAGGATTAGAGAGTAAAAATTATTTGTTTAGCACTATTCATGAGGAATTTCTGACTTATGGGTTTTTCTTATCACTAACCAAGTATGTCTTGTAGTATAGTAATAACTCATGAGATAGCTTCATCGGTGTGAGAACCTACAAGATCTTTCATTTTCCTTCTGAAATTCTCAGTTCACTATGCAAACATTAGATTGACTGATGTGTTTTCCCAGATACGTTCATACCAGGAATTGAGAGTGCCCTGAATAGTAGTGATGAATGTTTTATCCTTTGGATGAGTGTAGCACCTGCTATATGGTAAAAATCATAATTTCAGGTTATTAATCTGTTGGGAGGATCTGTGTAGTCATATGGTCTCAGGTGTTTACCCCTGAGCCCTTATTCCTCCTTTCTGGTTGAGTCCCCCAGGGTACTACTACCTGTCTCTGGGGGCCCACTGAAACAACTACTAGTTAGCAACTCTTTGATTTTTGAATTACAGGGCCTTCCAAAATAATTTCAATTTAGCAATTTCAGTTTAACTCTTTACAAAGCATTGCAATAATGATAATGGAATAGAAAATTTGTAAAACAAAAACTTAAGATAGCCAAGACATGAAAAAATATTGACTTCATTGCATCAAAGAAATACAGATCATTATCGGATTTTGGAACTTGGTAATGATGCTGGCAAGAGTGAGGTTGTATCATATTCGAGTAACAGTGAGAGAGTATGTTGGTATAGACTACATGGTGGGGAGTTTAGCTCATGGAATCCTTTGGCATTAGTGATTCTATTCTGAAAATACCCTAAGGAAATAATCAGCAATGAGGCTGACGTTTGGTGATGAGTCCATGATGTTTAAGACGCAACTGGCATGGTGGAGCCAGTTATATGGCTTAGAATCCTGTTCCACCAGTTACCACCTATGTGATCTTAGGCAAGTTAATTTCTCTGCACTTTGATTTTTCTTATTTGTCAAATGAAGATAATAATAGTATCTAACTCCTACATTGTACAGAGAATTAGGTAAGTTAATTTATGTAAAGTACTTGGAACCCTGCCTGGCACAGAGTAAGCAACTATATAAGTATTAGTTATTATCAAGGGTGATATTGTGAAAATTTGAGAAAAATCTAACAATGGAGTCACTTTTTAAGTGATAGCATCTATAAATGATAAAATAGCTGTTAAAAAATGATTTTGTATCGTGTTTAATCACGGGAAGACATTTGTAATAACTGAGTTAAACATACACCATATGTGCAGAAAGACCCTAATTTGATTTTTAAAACCATTTGCATAGAAGAAAGGAAAGTGACAACATGGCATTCTTCCCCCGCTGATGGGATCATAGGAGATTTATGTTTTCTTTTTTCACATTCTTATTTGTATGTATTTCAATAATTATTAAAAATGATCACAGTTAACATGTATAATTCTTAATTTTGCTTTTTTATTTTACCAAACACATACTCTTTTTGACATATTTTACATTCTCTTCCTCCTTTTAAAGCTGCTATTTCACTTCCTCAGAGTCTTCACCCACATATCATCTGCTTGGTATTTTCTTGCATTTAGCTCACTTGCTTTGTGTATAGATCAGTCTCTCGTCTGTTTCTTCCAGAATAGGCAGAGCAAGTAAAATGATTTATGAGATTTTATGGTGGTGCTTTTCTCTTGGGGCTAAGCCAGAGAATGCTGTTTAGGTGATGAGGGCATGGCATCCTCTCCACATTTCATGCATTCAGCCTTACCTCTCACGCTGACTCTGCATGAACTTGGCTCTCCAGTGGGGTTAGAATCCTCACTAATCCCACACACAAAAGGGTAATACCTGACTCCAACCCCTGTGCTGTCTTCCCGATCTGAAATCAGCTTCCACAATTCTCCATTTAAAGTCGGTTTTTTGCACCTTGATAATTCCATGAACACTTTCTAAGCCATCTATTCTACTCCACTTTCAGTTCTCTTGGCACTTTAAATAAATGTACCACACGTGAACTAAATATTGGCTTACTTTATTGCTTAGTTCTTACAGTAAACTTACAGGGTTTATGTTTTGTATTACTCTATGTCTTTGTTTTCTAGCACAAGGTATTCACATACATTCACGTAGAACCCAGGAAAATTGGATGTTCGTGTGTTGATGACATTAGAGATGACTTTTGAGTTTTCAGCTTCATATTCCCCTTGGTTCATCTTTCTCTTTTCCTTATTTTCACGATCAGAATGTTACATCATTTGGTATCCTGAAAGATATTTTTGCCTGAAGAGCTGATAACAGATACTCATTTCTAAAATCTAAAAAAGGGTTCAATAGCAGAGAACACACCAGTTAGCAAATGCATTTATAATAGGGTCTTATACAGATTTATCCTAGTTGCAAGAACAGCTCTATCAACTCTAAAATATTGCTTGTTTGCTGTAGACATTTTCACGAATCTGTCAGACTGTATGTAAAGTTCATAAATGTGTTGGAAGTTCATAGATCTTGCATTTCCTAGAAAAGACCAAGGCCCAGGAAATGTTTTTATATCTGCGCTCTCATAGTGTAGAGCAGTGATTTACAAAGTAGGGTCCATGTACCCCATGAGGCTATGAAAAGAAATTGTTAGAATGTCTGTATCATCATCTCATGACTTCTATTTTTGTTAATGTGTAAGTGCAGAAGAAATTAGGGTTTTATCCTCAGATGCTTTTATTGGTATGGAATGTGATTTTTAAAAGTAAAGACCACTAATCTAAATAAAAGGCAAGACCTTGTTTCATAACCTCAAGGCAGTTTCTGTTTTTTAGCCACAACAAGTCAGAAGTCAACTTATTAAATATGAATTCTGTATCTGGCTTTAACTAGTTATGTGCACATTGGCATGGATGGACAACGTGAGACACATTCCTGCTGGTTGTAGTCTGATTGGAAAGAACATGGGCATGAGGAACAATTAGAAGATGTCGCAGGGTAGCAGAAATGTGTGCTGCAATGACCTGGCAATATGAGTTTGTTAGTCTAAAATTGCTGGGGGCTCAGCGCAGTGGCTTACGCCTATAATCCTAGCACTCTGGGAGGCTGAGGTGGGTGACTCAGGAGTTTGAGACCAGCCTGAGCAATAGCAAGATCCTGTCTCTAAAAAATAGCCAGGCACTATTGGCAGGCACCAGTACTAATGGCAGACACCTGTAGTTCTAGCTACTCAGGAGCCTGAGGCAAGAGAATTACTTAAGCCCATGAGTGTGAGTTTGCTATGAGCAAACAGCACTCTACCCAGGACAAAAGAGTGAGACTGTCTCTAAATACATACATACAATTGCTAAGGAAAGTGTGATGAGAGTGGCATGGTATGTGGTGATGCTGTGTTCCTTAAATATTTCAAAGCCCCTAAATATTTTTTGATAATCAAATTGGTTCTTAGTCCACTTACTCAAATAAGCTGTCCTTGAATTATCTCCTGGGCATAGATGTTAACTGGATGAGCTTTCTGCTCTAATATTCAAAATAATATTTACCCGTTTTTCTCAGTGACATGCCTGCAATTCCTTTTTGTTGTACAAGAATGTGGCAGAATAGTCATGGTAGGAAAGTAATCAAGTTTTTGGAGTGGAATCCTTTTGGAGCAGTGATGGTATACAGATCGATTTTAAGATCAGCATATTAATTTCCTAGGCCTGCCATGATAAAGTACCACAAACTAGGTGGCTTAAAATAAGAAAAGTTTTAGGTCTCACAGTTTGGAGACTACATGTCCAAAACTAAGGTATAGCAGGGCCATGCTCCCCCTGAAGCCTATAGAGTAATCTATCCTTGCCTCTTCCTAGCTTCTGGTGGCTTGTTGGCAAACCTTGGCATTCCTTGGCTTGTAGCTGCATGACTCTTGAGTTTTACATGCATCTTCCCATGGCCTTCACCTTCTGTGTGTCTCTCTCCCCATGACCATCATCTTATAAGGATTCCAGTCATACTGAATTAGGCCTGCACACCACTCTGGTATGACCTCACCTTCCCTAATTATGTCTGCATTGACCCTGTTTGCAAATAAGGTCACATTCTGGAGTACTTAGGATTATGATTTTAACTCTTACGCTCTTTTGGGGGTAACACAACTCAATCCATAACTGTAAGTAGTATCAGTATACCAAGACAATGCACAGGGGCTTGTCAAATGGTACTTTTAATGACAACCGAAAGGAAAGGAAGCTTTCCTCTACTATTTTTGTCAATTGGCTGCTTCTGCCTCTGGGTTTTGGTATCTCAGGCAGGTAGAATTATTTATATAGACAGTAAAATGTGCTATGTGGTTTTGATCTTCCTGGCGAAACTCCACGAAGTAATTTGTGGATCAGGATGTGTGTAAGGGTGTATCTTTTTGTATGATAATTCTGCATAACAGCCTCCAAACCTCAGTGGTTTATATCCATAAATATTTATTTCACATTCATGGATCTGCAGGTTGACCACGGTTTGGCTGCTTTTGGCTGGATTTGGCAGGGCTGAGCTGAGCCCCATTCAGGTAGGGAGGCATTCAGGTCTGGTCCGTATCTTCGTCCTGAGACCCAAGCTGAGGAAGGAAAAGCAGCTGCTGCCAGCATGTTCTTTTGGAGGAGAACAGAGGTGTCTATTGGTCAAAAACAAGTCGGAAGGAAAATTGGGTGGAGACATATACTCTGGTCTAGTGCACAATACCACAGAGTTGCATGGCATGGGATATGGATGTAGAATTCTCTTACAGGGAGGGAAGGAGTGCATAATTAAGAACAATCCAGTTTACCAGAGTCCTTTTTCCTTTGAACTCTGTGAGAACTCTTCTAACAAGCAACTCAATTAACTTTTAAAAAAAAAGTACTTAAACCATAGATTTAGTTTCTTAACCCAGTTTCCTAGAAAATTATAAATGAATATCATATGCATAATTCTTTTTAAGAAGAAGTCAGTACTTCACAAAACTGATTCAGTTGCACGTCTGGCGTATTTCCTGCCCCTTACACACTTTCTTGGGGCTTTGTTCCTGTGTATTTACCACATGTCTGTGTATTCACCACGTTTTAGTGCTAACCAAAGCTGTAGATGTGTCTCTCCGTCCTTATTCAACGCATCTGAGGCAGAATCAGGTAGAATTGCTGGCCTCTTGAGTGTTCTTTGATAGAGAATGTTTTCATGAAGGAGACAGCTGTTTCTAGTTGACAGATGTGATTGTTGATTGCACAGCACTAGTGAGATATCACCGTGAATGGCGGTTTTTGGAGCTGTCCCGCTTCTAACACCCTCCCCACCAACACTGGTGCATGTGAACTGGCTGTTTCTCACTTCCCGTTAGCACTTCCTCTGCGTACCATACATTTTATTTGGCATAAATATTTCATATCCCCTTTTTTCTGATTTATTTATGTAACCTTGTGCCCTTTGTCAGAAATGGAAGCTTCTTTAAAGTGTATTGAGTCCCTTTTATATTCATAGGTTTTAGATAAGTAGTAAGTGGTAGGCATAAAATGAGTTCTTAGTAAATGCTTATGGAATTAAAGAAAATCACTCATAAATATGTTTCATGGCACTAAGGAGTAAGTGTAAAGTGTTTATTGCCACCTGTACTCTCCATGTGAATAAATATGCTGAAAGCACATTAAAAAGAGTAATAATAACTCAGGTTTTCATTTTGTATTTTTACTAGTATAAGTGTATGCCAGTGTATAGCATTTAATTGCATATCTTATCTGCAGAGAACAAAGCAGCATATGGCCCTTTCCTTAGTTAAGTGGCAGTTTACCTGCTAGAGTCAACTTTGTGTTTCTTATTGATAAGGTCTTAGGGGACACTCAAATTTAATTCTTGAAAACTAGTGTTTGCTACCCATGTACTATATATTTTTGAAAAGGCATTCCATTCAATTTTTAACACCTTTTATTCATCAAATTTTACTAGTTTTGTTTTCATCTGTTAACTCTTAATTCAGATCCATCAAAAATAGATTGTCTCACAGTTTACTGTCTGGTGAAGCACAAAGTAATAATTGTTATTTGTGGCAGTAATAGTAATATCAGTAAATATTGCTCATACTTTTCTCTCCTGGAACTGAAGGAATTGGGGTGTGGTACAATACCAGGACCATTTGCTGTGAGTGTAGGGTGCCAGTATAGTGATTCACATTGGCATCTGTTCTCTGCAAGGCTTGGAGAGAGAGATTGCGTTTTGTGCCCATAAAGAGACTCCAGAAGAGAAGTATGGAGCTTATTCCTCTTGGGCCAGGGATAGATGTCCGCAAAAAAACCAAAGAGGCCAGATAGAGACCCTATGATTTTAGGAATGGGTCTGTTTGATAGTGTTACAATGTGTCGCAACCCCTTGGGCCCCTAAGGCCCTGGTCTCATTGCAAAAAAGAACCAGGCCTGTCGCGGATTGTGCATGCTTGAGGGAAACGGGCCTTCTTTGCTGGGTAACCCCGAGCAACCTCCTCATTAGCCTTTTATTGAGACTGTACAATACAGGTGAAGGGACTATTCAACAAAGACTACGTGCCTAAGGATTGCCATGGGCTCCGGCTTTCTCCGCAAGGAGCACCTGCGGACAAGTTACCCCAGGGTCCACCGCTCAGCTGCAGATCATCTTGGTCAGAGGTCGTCTGACTCTTGGAGTCCCCTACAACAATGAATTTTGGAAGTTATTGAGAACAAACCTTCCTTCCCATTTTGACTGTTCATTGGTATTTAGAGCCTACCACCTTTAGATTTCTAAGTCTTAGAGATCATCTGAAGCGATCTTCTAATGCTGGAGAACTAGTAGCAGGTGTCCTTAAAACCTCACTGTGGGTGATGCTGGCATCATTTTATTTTCTAGCTCTCGTGAGGAGCAATCATGTATTATAGATGTAGCAGGTACTCAGTAAATCATGACTGATGGTGAGAAAGAGGAAGCTTTCTCCTGTGGCTGGGAGATTAGATCAACAGAGTCCCCTTCTCTGTTTCCATCACCTCTAGTAACTTTCTGTGTGATTTAATGGAGATTTCTCCCTTCTGATCTCCCTTTGTGTGCAGGTAGAAAACTGTTCAAACCTGACTTTGTGCCTTATAAGTATTAATTAAATCATTCAATGCCTTTAAAATCTTGGGTAGAAAAAAAAACAACTTTTGTAATTTAAAATTAGTAATGGAATAAATATATATTTTTTTACCTTGTACTTTTTTTTTCTGTTTTTTTGTTGTTGTTCTTGTTTTTGTTGCAGTTTTTGGCTGGGGCTGGTTTGAACCCGCCACCTCCGGCATATGGGGCCAGCGCCCTACTCATTGAGCCACAGGCGCTGCCCAAATATTTTATCTTTAAATCAAAATTCTGAATTCTGATTCTTTGTATTTACCAATTTTGTTTTTTTGTGTGGAAATAATCAGATTGGAAGATTATAACTAAAAATAGTAGAAACAGAAAAAAGTTGCTACCTGTTAAGATCATATTCAAGGACATGCCATTACTCCTATCCTTAAAACTTAGTTTCATTTAATTCAATTAATTAAGGGACTGTGCTTTCAAGTTAGCTCTTTAAAAACCTAATCAGTGCAATAAGTATTTATTGAATATACTAACATGTTTGCTGTAGTGCCTAACTGAATTGTAATGACTAACCTAGATAAAGATCAGTATTTACATCCTGAAGGACAATTAGCCAGAAAGTAGGGTTCAATCTCTTGTTCTTTTTAAATGCGGTGAAGTCTAGAAAGAACCAAGCAGCTGATATGAAATTTCTGTGGTGACAGCGTAGCCTTAAAGGTCATTACTAGTAGTTCTTTGGGGTCAGACAGAACTGATCATTCTGGCTGTAACTCTTACAGCTACTTGACCTTGGCTACATTCTTTAATCTTTCTAAACTAAAGGCTCCTTATCTGAAAAGGATTGAGAATACTAACTCCCTCATATAGTCCTCAAGATAAATAAACTGTGTCAGTGTTGAACAAAAACTTTGGTGCCTAGGGTTAGTGTTCAAGAAGTGTTTACCTGCTGGCTACTTTCTGTCGTCTTTATATTCATGAAGTTCACCTCCCTGGTTAGTTCACCTGGTGATTTTCCAGGGCACATTTGAATCTAGCTGTCCAGGTGTTGTTGAAAATAGTGTTTCATGAACACTTGAATATTTGAATTCATTCAAATCTGAGTGGATAGAATTTTCTGATCCATGGGGGACTAGACTCCAAAGACATCTGTTAGACACTTTGAATCTCTGTAACAGCTATTTTACAGATAAGGAGACAGGGTTAGAGAAATGGGATACCTTGCCCAAGGCTACATACCTTGCAGGTGCTAGAGGCCTGTCTCGCTGTTGCAGCTCTTCCCTGACCTGGATGCTTAAGGGTTATACAAATAAGCACAGAGCATATTGAAAACAGAGCTTGTGTGGGGTTCATAACATCTCAGCTTTAAAGGAATTTTGAGATTAAAAAATTTAATTTAGAAATTACCTAAAATGTCAGCTTGCCCATAGGGTTGATTTTCCTCTCAGTAGTAGTTCTCAGTGGGTGTGGTGCCCATGGGCGCCCCAGGGCCCTGGGCTGGCTTGGCCTTGGAGGTGTGTACTGGCATTTAGTTAGAAGGAAGCACAGATCCCAAATGTCCTTCAAGAAGTGAGACAGTCCAAGAAAATGAAGACTTGTTCCTTATACTCGGGGATTTCAGATCTTCTATAGGATCTTTGTGAATCTATTTTGTGTCTTCTGATGAACTTGTGCCTGAGAATTTACACGTTGAAATACCTATGATAAATTTCTTTCCTTTTGGGCATTCCATTGATTTTATAAAATTAACTATGTAAGTAAGTTACATTATCTGTGAATTTTATTCTAAAGGACATTAGATAGATAGATAGATGGATGAGACGTTGGGCTGGGGTAAGGTTGGGAACTGCCCCTTTACAGAAGTTGAAACAAAGGAATCGCTCAGCTTTTGTTCAGTTCTCTAGGTGATAAGAATCCACTTATCTGCAGTCAGCTCTCTGTGTCTGCCAGTTCTTCCTTCCACTGAGCCAAACCTCTCTCCCCGTGTCCAACGCCTGGTGCTAGGTATACCCCTTGAAGATCTATCTATCAAGACTAAATCCTCTACTGAGTAGAGATTCTCCAGGTATTTAAAAACAGTTGTATTTAATACCAAGTCTTCTCAGCAAGGTAAACCTGACCAACTCCTTTAACTAAATTCTTAGAATTTAGAATTTAGTTTTAGTCAATCATCTGATTGCTCTAATTTCCCTATATTTTTCCCATAGTGTAAGGTCCAAAGCTAAATGCAGTAATCTTAATATATTCTTATTCTCAAAAAGAGTGCTATAGACTCTCATAATGTTTTTATTTTGAGTTGATTTTTTTTCTTTTTTGAGAGGTGGGAGGAAAGCAGTGGACTCACACCACAGGTGCAGCGATCTTATTGTCATCCGAAACTGCAAATCATACTCACCTGTGCTAGTGCTGGGCTCTCCCTCTCTCCTTCCTTAGCACCTCACCAGTGGAACCGAGATTCACGTGGGATAAACACCTCATAATAATTGACTCCTTTCTGAATCCTAATGCTGTTATCCAGGTGATTATTTATGCCTCCAAAAGGCTGATAATGTGGCCTCTGTGGTTTCCTTCAAGTCGACGCTAGGACCTGGCCCAACAAATGCATTACACTCTTGACATCCTTCCTCCAGGTTGAGGATGGAGGTCAGCTCCCAGCTCTGAGCTGAGGTTAGTCAGTTGCTTAGCAAATACCTCTTGGTGCAGAGGTTCAGTGAGTTCTTTCATCTATCCATAGAAACAAACATCCACTTACACATGTAGCCCACAATTCTCTACCTTATCCATAAGCAGATGAGAAATTTATCAGATGCCTTTTAAGTGCAGTTACACTATGTTTATTACCTAAATTTTCCTGATCCTCATTTCCAAAGAGGGAAACAAGGTCAGTGTAATTTGACTAACCCAGCATTCCAAGAATATCCTCTCTTCCACCTGTCCTGCACTCCAGCCATACCAGGTTCAGGAGTCCTGAACACCACGCATTCCCTCCCTGTGGCTTGTACTTCCTCATTCTGCCTGCTGAGCCCCACCCCCTCTGCAGTCTGTCTGGGACACACCTGCTTCTCTTGAGAGCCCAGTGCTGGGGCATCACTTGGGATGTTGCCCAGAGGCTCCTAACCTTCCAGGCAGAGTGAGCTGCTTCCCTGTCTGTGTTCTGGGGTTCTCTGTACCCATAGAGAGCTGACCACTTCTCATTTTATCAGCTGATGGGCTGCAGGGATGTTTTTCTGAGCTTCCGGGCTTAAAAATGCTGTCTTCAATTTTCTGTCTGTAGCAGAGTAGTAGTTGGTCCATGGCAGAAATTACAAAAAGGCTTTCACTTTGTTATTCTCCTGAATGGTTTGTTTTCTACAAACATTCTGAATTTCAGGTCCTTAACCAGCCCACCATAAGGATCATTTCTAATGTTTTTCTGGGCATCTACGTGATTTCCTTCAGTGTGCGGTTTGCACAGTCCCCTTTCTAACTTACGTTAAAGATTAAAGTGCATTTGACTGTTTTCATCCTTCTGGCATTTTCCACACCTTCCTCAGTTCCTGAACCCGTCAGTGACTTTTTAGAAACCTCATTTGTGTGTCCTCTTCGGCGAGAGAACTTACTAAATGATAAGTTTGATAAGTCTTCATTTGGAGTATTTAGGATCTAAAGTATTTTCTCTTAACTCATCTTAGGTAGGAGAGCACTGAAACTCACATTGGTTTAATTTTTTTTTTTTTTCACTTCAAATTTGAGTTCCCTACACAGAGAACAAGGGGGCCAGAGTTGACTAGTTCCCCATTTATTCTTCATCTAAAACTTCCTCCCGCTTTCCCAAGTAGCAGATTGGTAGCTGTCCTCAGTCATCCCCTTGTTTCAGGCATAACTTTTAACTCTTTGTTGCCGTTCAATTTTGTTTTTTGCTGCTGTTGCATTGTTTTTGTGACACACATTTGTTGCCTCCTCCCGTTTGCTTTCAAGTTGTGGCCTATGCTTGTGTCTGGTTTTCTGTCCTTCCCAGGTTTCTCTCTTGTTAATGAGTATTCAAATTTTTGACCTCGGTTAACACTAAAATTTTAATATGCTTCCTTCGTTTTGATGAAGGTGTGGCTTTGAGAGAAACTGAACCCCTGTCATAGTTTGGTATTATTTTCCAGGAGGAAATGTCTAGAAAAGGTACATTTTGGTTTGTTCCCTAAGTGGCCAAACTCATTATATGGCTGACCACATACAGTGACCAAGCCTCCGTGTATGTCCCTGTCGTTCTTTCATTTGTATATTAGGAAACATGTTTTGGGGAAAACAGTTCCCAGACATCATGGGTACACTGGTGTTTCTCGTCCTGACTTGTTATACATGAATGTTCAAGAAGCTCAGTGTGTTAGATGTGAATCCACAAAGTCATACATGCCGTGTGCGTCTGTACTGGTTTGATGGAGTTAGGGAATCTTTCTCTGTTAGCTCCCTTCTTAAATTCTGTTTAAATCAGGGGTGTCCAAATTGTAGCCTGCAGGCCACCTGCTGATTTTGTGAGGATTCTTTTTTTTTTT
>NW_003852397.1:20668564-20669680 GCF_000181295.1 Otolemur garnettii
TTTTTTTTTTTTTGCTAATCAGCTTTCATTAGTGTTTATGTATTTAATATGTGGCCTGAGACCACTCTAATTCTTCCATTATGCACTGTTTCTCTGCTTCTAATGCGCAGCAGAGAAAAAAAGAAAAAGGCTAGACGCCCCTGGTAAATGGTGCCATGATCTCAAAAAGGGAACATTATGCTGGTAATATACAAAAAAAGTTTGTTTTCAACACAAGTCTTAAGATGTAAGGATTCTGTATGTACCATTTTTATCTGAATAATGAATTAAATTTAGGTTTACGTGAACTATCCTGGTTTAAGAGTGATAAGAAGAAATATTTAGACAGAAGATTCATCTTGTGACTCTCTCATAAAATTCTTTCTGGTCTGCAATACACTTGTAAATGCAGGAAACTGTTATAAGTCAGTGTTTAGATGAGTCTAGAGTGTATTGATGTGAGGGAAAGTCAACATTAATTGAATGAAGGGCTTTTAAGAAGCCTATTATAAGCTCTTATAATGGAAAATGCATTTTCCATTAGAGGTTGATCTAAGGAGCTCTGGTTCTTCACTGAAGCATGAAGGTGTTGTGCTCTGTGCAAATCATTTTATGGCATCCTCTGCTGAGTTCTTTCTGGTTAATCTGTTGGTGTGTCTAAATCTGAAAGGACTGCATCTGTCTTGTTTAAGGAATATAAAAATTTCTAGAAACTTAAACCAAAGATTAGCATATTTTTCATTTATCTAATAGAATACTAAAAAATAAAAAAGCTTTACCCATTTTAAACAGACACAGCAGCACCAGATGTCAGTTCTTGGATCATTTAATCTTTTTTCCTTGTGCTTATTTTTGTTAATATTTTTCTACTGGAGCCAAATATTGGTGTCTGGCTCAGCTTGCGATATAAAAATTTTCCAATTAGATTGCTATGACTTCATTTTTATTCATGAGGGGAAACTTAAGGGAGATCATTACATATTTGTGGCATGTAGGAGATGAACTTCAAAATAAACCACCTGGCCCAGGACAGGGCAGAGTGCCTGGGACTTTAATCCTTTCTGGAAACTGAGGGAGGCTGGCATGAGTCTTCATCCCCTATCCCTAAGTAACTCTTAATTTGTTTTTTTTTTTTTT
>NW_003852397.1:20669884-20681257 GCF_000181295.1 Otolemur garnettii
CTTAGGTGTTGTGGCTGGTGCCTTAGCTGCTTGAGCCACAGGCGCCGAGCCGTAACTCTTAATTTGTGAGGAACCCTTTGATTTGTATCGGTCAGCCATGTAATTGACCCTATTTCCCAATTCTGGATTAATTTAACTTCTTACTGAGCTTTGATCTGGATTTTCTGCCTACTCTATCCCAGTATTTAAGGAGGTGTTAATATAAGCAAAGTGTGAGACACAGTAGTGTTTAACCTGAGGAACTCATGGCTTGGGGCTGAGGAGGAGAAGTAAAGTGTCATTGTAACACACAGTGTATGATTTTAAGAGCCTTGTAACTGATAGGTGATGTGTGAAATACTCTCTTAAGGAGGAGATTGCACAGGTAATCAAGGGAGGCTGTAAAGTGGGACTGGGCCTTGTGCTGCACCTGGTCAGGACAAGGAGCATAACAGGTTTACGTGGAGCTTGGAGAGAGGATACTGACTGGTGAAGGTACTGAGTTGGAGAGGAGCCCAGCGCGTTCAGACTGTAGTGTGAGACTGAACTTGGCAGAGTCAGATGCTCAGGTACTATCTTTGCTTTTCTTTTTCTCTTTCATCACCCAAGTCCTTGAATGAGTACTGACTCCCTCAACTCACTGTAGCATGGACTCCCTCCCACTGCTCTGGTAATATAGTCCAGTGGGCGGTCTTCTGTGATCCTCTCCCCTCCTGGTGGCTGGCTATATTTGTCTTAACTTATAGAATCTATGCTGTGGCATTAGATGTTATTGATTCCAAACTGATTTTTCTAGCTTATTTCCAAATGCTTTCTGGCTGCAAAGTTATTGAAAGACACTGAACTTGGATTAGAGAAATTAATTAGGATCTCTCAGCCATAGTTTAATGGATGTAAGGACACCCAACTCATAATTTTGTAAGGGTTAAAAGAGAGAACATATGGATAATATAATGAAATAAATGACTAATAGTAGGTAGGCATCAGGGTTAGTTCCCTTTCTGTCCAGTAGCCACTCTGTCCTCCTGGCTGGAATGTGCCTTGCCCTTTCACTTCCACTCCTCTGCTGAGCTGTTCTTTCTATAATGCTCTTTTATCTTTACTGATTGAAATCCTACCCAAGATTGCTGGAGGCCAAGAGTTCCAGACCAGCCTGAGCAAGAGTTGCCACCAAAAGTAAGAAAATTTGCTGGGTGTGGTAGTGTATGCCTGGAGTCCCAGCTACTCAGGAGGCTGAGGCAGGAGGATCGTGTGAGCTCATGAGTTCCAGAGCAGCCCGAGCAACAGTGAGACCCCCCATCTCTACCAAAAATGGAAAAAAAATAGCCAGGCATGGTGGCATGTGACTGTAGTCACCAACTACTCAGGAGGCTGAGGCAGGAGGATCTCTTGGCCCAGGAGTTTGAGGTTGCTGTGAACCATGATGATACCCCTGCACTTTAGCCAGGGAGACAGAAAGAGACCCTGTCTCAGAAAAGAAGAAACAGAAAGAAATTATAACCACCTTGAAAGGTTTATTTGATCACCTCAGTGATGACTAAACTTTGTGTCTCCAAGAGTCTTCATATTATTCATCGGACAGCCCCCAGTTACTACCCTGGAGTTTAGTTATTTGTACAGTCTTACTTTCTCCATTGGATGGTAAACTTCCTAGAGTGCGAAGCCCTCATTAGGGACCTGGTGATAAACCAGTAGGAGTTAACACTTACTCCCCTATTTTTCTATATGGTGCTGTGTGCGTAGTTTTGGGGCTTCCAGGATGATCTATCATATTGTTTTTTCTTCATTCCTTGTTTCCCTGTGTTATCTACATTGAATGAGTCAGCGAATCTCAACTCATTTGCTTTCTTGGTATTTCTTGAATTTGTTCCCACTCTTTATTTCTGTTTCTACTATTGCTGCCTGGGGTTGGGCCCTCCCGTTTCTACTAGTTTTACTGTAATTTCTAACCAGTCTACTTTGCCCTGTCCTTAATCCTCTCAAGTCCATTCTCTACCTCCACAATCTGATTGCTCCACTCTGTCCTGTGATCCCTTGGGTGACTTCCTTTCGTATGGATCAGGGATTTGAATATCAGTTTTATGTCACGACTGATTAATTTTGTAGTGGCTGCTGCAAGTGCTGCTGCTGAGTTCAGGATGATCACGTAGTGACGTCTGGCAAGGCGAAGCGAAGCGAGTGGACAGCGGGTGGCACATAACTGTTCGGGCTCCTTAGCATGGCATAGAAGGTCTTCCATGACCCTGACTTGGGAAGTTTAGACTCACTTACCCTGGAACAGCAGGGAACTATTTTGTCTTGCTTTGGTTCAATCTGGATCTGCTCCCTGTCCCCTTTACCTGGGAAGCCCTTTGTGGGTGCAGAGTGCCTGGGGTGGGCCCCGTGTAAGGGCTGTTGCTGTTGTTGTTTTAATTTATTTTTCAATTGAAAAAAAGTATCATTTATTGTGTTCAACATGATATTTTGAAATATATACATTGCAGAAAAGCAAAATTGAGCCACTCAAGTGTTCTTCCTACAGGCCCAGTGGTGCTTGCACCACCTCCATAATAGTACATAGCACATTGTCTTCAAATCCTGACAATCTCCCCAGCAAGACAGTAAACACCATTAGAGCAAATATCACGTCTCACCTGTCTTTGCTCTCTAGCACTTACCATAGTACCTTGACTGAATCCAAACTTCACAGAACAAATCCCTTTATTAAAAGGAACAACTCCTAGTTACCACCCTAGAGTTGAGTTATTTGCACAGTCCTGTTTTCTCCATCAGATGATAAACTCTTTGAGAGTGAAGCCCTTATCAGGGACAAGGGGATAAACTAGTAAGAGTTAAGACTTAGACCCTATTGTTTCTATATAATGCTGTGCCTTTATTAAAAGGATTTGTTTTGCGAAATTTAGATTCAATCAAAAGGCTTCACTCAAGGATGGAGAAGGCCACATGTGGCCCCAGGGCCGTAGGTTCTCCACCAGTTTCTGGGCAATAGCTTCCTGAGTCTTTGTACTTTTTTTTTCACATTTGCTCAAGTGGGATGTAGTTGCCGGTGCGTTTCCGAAAATAAAATGAAGTGCTGAGGTTATTTTTATTTTTAAAGAAAGAACATTCTTGTAAAACACCTAAGCAAGCCATTTTACAAAATGATGAGATATATTCATTATTAATTACTTATGAGTTAAAAAAATTTAAATAGCATCTGCATAGCTAGCCTATGGTCTCACGAAGTCCATGAAGGTTTTTATTTTGGCACATCTTTTAGTAATTGTTAATTATAAGGAAAATGCTTCAGGTTCCCATCAGCCTTTTACTTTAGAGTTTAACATCTCCCTTTGTAGTTCTGTGTTTTCTTTCACCACCACCCCCCCACCGTGGACACTTGCATTTTGTATTTGACTCATGTGACTATTTCCTGGTTAAAGTTTATCTTTCACTTGTTTTGGGCTACGGAGCTCTGCTCTGCTTTATTCTTCATACTGGCCATTTCAGTCTTTCTAATACACAGTTGCTTTGTTATTTTATGTTGCAGGGTTATGACTCATCGATCTTGAAAAAAAGGACTTTTCCAAATACTTTGCACTTTTGACTGTGTAGTATGGATACCAAGGAAGAGAAGAAGGAACGGAAACAAAGTTATTTTGCTCGGTAAGCATTCACTTTGCAAAATTATATCAGTACTTTAAAAAAATAGGTTGGAGGGATTTGTCCTGAAGTGTTATTTGGCCTTTTTTGTTGTGTGACTGTTCACAAACAGAGCAGATAACCAACCTGCAGAAGTTAAACGTGCTCTGCTTCGTCCATTTTCTGTATGTAGGAGGAATAACATGTGGTGCTTCTCTTTCTGTTTCTGCCAGCGCTGTCAGGCAGTGCTGCTCGGAGTAGCCAGCTGTTATGCACTGACCTGCAGACTGCTCTGAATCCCATGTTTAACAACCTGCTTGAATTTAAAATCTTAAGTGCTTCGTTCCTGCTGAGTTCTGTAGCTTAATTGGTTGGGCTATAACTAAAAATCTATGACACATTTAAAGCTCATCACCTTGTAGGGAGTCCATTATTAAAAAGTGTTTGTGTAGGTAGGTGAAGTGAGTGAAATTATATTTTGGAATCAGTATCATTTTTAAGGCTATAGCTTGTCCAACATTTATACCCATTTGTAGATATCTTAAGCGATGTAATCTAATGTATGTAGTGGTTACTGTTTTTACAGATCAAAACGTCTATTTGGTAATCATAATCATAACACGAAGAGTGATCTGCTGAACATTTATAAGTCATTTTGATAGCCAGAATGTTTTCAAACTCAGAAAACATAGTCTTAAAGTGATCATTATGGTTCTCCTAAATTGAAGTACTTCTTAAGAACTGAATTTAGCCACATTTCATTCCCAAGCTCCAGAAATGCTTATTAAATATTCATTTCCTGTTTTCTAAATATGAGCTGTGGAACTAAAACCAAAGTTTGCTGCCGATGTTTTTATGTAGTAATTAAGCTGGATTTTAAGTTGTAACAAGAAAAGGAAGGGAACAATTTAAGGATCTACCATGTACTGAGTGCATTATTTATTGTTTTATATGTCTTCAAAATAAACCTATGACATTAGTACTTTATTCCCATTTAGTATTAAGTTAACCAAGACTCAGGAAGTATTTTGGCTATTTTATAAGGTATTAAGAGTCAATATTCAAACACAGACCCATCTCCAAAGGGTATGCTCCAGTTAGGAATAATAAACCATAAATAAGGGTTTCTAAAAAATAAGAGTTAAACTACTAATTGTAATGAAATATTTTCTGCTATTGGAACTAGAACTAGAGAAAGTAGCAAGATTGGGGATGAAAGAAATCAGGTATGTAATGGATGAGAGACACTAGAGAGATGGGACATTTAGAGTAAACAAGAACTATATAACTTTCAGTTTTGAGATAATTGCAGATTCTCACAGGTAGTTAAAGGAGTGATAGGGAGATACCCTGTATCCTTTGTCCGATTTCTCCCAATGGTAACATCTTGCAAGACTGTAGTATAATACCACAACTAACAAATTGACATTGATACAGTCTAGCAACCCTACTGAGATTTCACCAGATTTATAGTCCCTCATTGTGTCTGTGTATTTGTTTGTATTTAGTTCTGTGCAGTTATATCACAGGTGTAGATTCGTGCGGTCACCATCACAGTCAGATACAGGACAATTCCACTGAAAGGATCCCACATACTACCGTTTTGTAGCCATACTTACCTCCCACCTTCTGCTTGCCACCCTGACAGCCACTCACGTGTTCTCAATTTCTATAATTTGTCATTTCAAGAATATCATATAAAGGGGATCATAGTAAGAACTGGTAACTGGTGGTTCTTGAATAACTTGCTCAATGTTAACCTCTTCTTATCCTAAAATATAGAGGAAAGGGAATAATAGACAGAGAATATAAGCCAAAACTGTTAAGAACGGCACGGTTTTTTTTCTTTTTAAACTCAGAAAAGTAAAATTGTCATGCTTACCTCTTCTGAAAGAAAATATATCCCAAGATGATGAAGTCTGACCTTGTGACAGTAGGTCTAGAACAGTAGGACTAGGACAGAAGTCAGCGGTGCTAGAACAGCAAGAGGACAGGAATCTTGGATGTTACTGGGAAATGAGGAAGAGAAATGGAGGGAGGGAGAGAGAACACAGACTACAGACCTGTGATTTCGCTATTACAATGTTGTAATGCAGTGGAAAGCAGAAACAGTCAAGCTATTAAAAGCAAACCCCAAACCCCACAGTTGGAAAAGAGCCGGCCAAAGTTATAAGTGTTTGCAAATGCTTTCTGACAAAATCATAAAGTAGGATTAGCAACAAAACTTACAAGCCAGTTTCTGACAACACTGGGCAGATTTCTCTGGAGCAGCGTACTTAAGGGCAGTCCAAGTGAGATCTCTGGAGAGCAATGTAAAGTCAGGCCAAGGGTAAGGCCAAGTTGATGCAATCACAGTTTCCTCTACACTAAATTACACCACCTTAGACAAATCTCCACTGGTGTTCAGAGGAAACCCAGAGGAAGATTTGCCCTGATGTTTTGCCTGCCAGCACGCTTGTGTATCTGAAAGTCTAAAAACTGCTTTTAACTCTGTTCCCTCCTTCCTCCTTACCTTTTTCTTCCTGAGTAATTAAATATCCAATGTTTTCTTTGTGTTCTATCTTATATGGTTTCATAAGCATTGTATGACTGAGTTTGGTAAATAATTCTTTGCCAGACCTCCTTAGTGGGTGTTTCTCTCTCTCCCTTTGGGAATTTAACATCAAAGCAAAGTTAAATTTTAAAAAGACCTTATGTGGATAATATTGGATTGAAATGAATGATTTGAGGGTCACTTAATCCTTTATTATCATTTACCTTGAAGCATGCCTGCGTAACTCTTAAGTGGAAGGGTGCGTTAGTTTCACTGCTAGGCAGGTTTATTTTGGGTAAATCCTGATGCGTCTCCAGGATCTTCTGACCCTGATCCACCTGGTTTGGGGGAGCTTCAGTATAGTTTTCTATCAGTTTCTTTTAGAAAAGATCTGTAGAATCTTTTCCTTTGCTCTTGCAGACAATTTGAATACGTGGAATGCGTATATTATGTATGTGTGTATGAATGCCTTGATCCCTGACAGATCTTGAAAAACCAAATGTAAAATTGAATTATTAAGGCAAATCATACTCCCTGTACTGTTTGTGCTCTGTACAAATTATACTATCCTCTGAGGTCAGTGTTGTTCATTGTTACCTCTATGCCTTCTTGCCTCACCCACTCTGTGGTCAGAATGCAGGAGTTCACTCAGTGGTGCCACCCAGGGCTCTCTTCTTGTACACTCATTTAACATCATTTGGCACTGGTGACTTTGGTGTAGGTCCCTCTATGATGTCGGTGTGTGTGTGTGTTTGAAAATTCCTTGAAAGCACATTTTTTAGGATGAAGGGCTAATTCAAGACATCCAAAATATATTTGTCGTGAACCCCAAAGTGGTGTTTTGTGGGAAGTTTTCTTTTCCCCCTGATAAGGGTGAGAGGGGCCCTGAGTTTACACTGAGTGATAAAGACTCTTCAGACCTGTGTTGCTCTGTGGGTCCTTCTTTGCTAGACTTGCGGCTCCCCACCTCTGCCTTCCCTGGTTATCAGGAAAAGCAGAACTGCCACTCCCAGCTCCTCTCTTCCCCCTCCCCTTCAGAGCCAAGGGGTAGGATCCTGCCTCCCCTGTCACCAGCCTCAGTGATGAAGGATGCAGAATATAGAACGTATCTTAGCTCCACTCCCAGCCTCTGCCCCGACAGTTTTTCATTTTGAACCTCCGATTAACCAGCAGAATATCTAATGTTTGAACATCGTAGTGCATAACCTTGGACGGGTTTTTACACTCCCTTTACCCAACATTTCTTCATTTGTTAAATGTGGCTGATAATAGCCCACTAACAAGATGCTTTTGAAGTAGGAAGTGTCCTCGCCAGAACTGGGGAGAAGCCCAAATGGGGACACAGCAGAGAGCCAGCCCCAGTGCTGAACAGCTGGTTGCTGATTCCCTTTCTGGGGGAGGAGGATGTTTGAACCCACCTTATATCCTTTTTTTATTAAATGTGAGCAGTACACTTTGTAGCTTTCTTGTTGAAACAAAATGAAACCAACATGGCTGTGAATATTGAGGTAACACATGAAGAGTTCCTTGCTTGATGAGTACTCAGACATTCCTTTAGTAAGGAATCATTCCTGAACTTACTTCTGTGCCTACCTCCACCTTAATCTGCCTCCCCAGTTCACATCTTGATACCCGCTCCTATTCCATGAGCTGGAACAATTACAACAATCCAAACAGGAATAATATGTTTTCCAAAAAACACTTTGTAATGAGCACCAGTTAGGTTCTAGGATAACATGAAGTGGAATTATATTGTCCAAAGGCCTTTCAGAAGTCCATGTCACCCTTTTATTTAACAGTTGGAACCTGAGCCCATGAGGTGCGAGTGTCCATGCTGTGCTGGTTCCCAGCCGGGGTGTAGTGATTGGTAATCAGAGCCTCACTGTTGGTGTTACTGAACACATTCATGACTTGGGTAGGAATGACAGAGATACTGACCTCAGCCCTCCAGGGAGAGATTGGGGTGGCCAGAGACCAGAGGGCTGGATCTTCTCTAGCTGTGTTCAGCATCTTACCTCAGAGTCCAGTGTAAGTATTATCTTCTTTATGTATGCAATGATGTGAAAAGGGGGTGTGAAAACTGATTGACAGCAAACATTTGATTCAAAAAAATGTTCATCTCCAAGTATGACTTGACTAACATGCAAATTTTATTCAAAGAGGTTGAATAACCTCACTGACATGAAGGTAGATAAATAGGGATTTGAACTTATCTCTGTCCTTCTCCATCTAGAGTTTATGCTCTTCACTGCTACCCAAAGCCACATGCGACCTTGGCGACAGACAAGGCCTGTAAAACCCAGGTTGCTGCACCTGCTGCTGCTCACGGTGAGGGTGCAGAGACTCCTGCACAGCTTAGCAAGTCCTGACAGCTTAGCATTAATTTACACTACTGTAAATTCATTTGGAGAAGTGCATCGTGGGTTTCTAAAGAGCTAACTTATAAGTAAACTTTAAAAAAACAATTTATAAATAACTTGGCCACCTCCCGTATGCCATGGCTTATCAACTTCAGTCATCCATAATATGGTTAATGTCAGAACATTAACTTACCAAGGCAACAGGAGACATGCAGCCTGTGTTCTCCACCTGTATGCATCAGGGTCTGGCATTACAGGGGTCCACTTTGCTCTCACCCTCCCTCTCCCTCTCTGCACCCCCCCCTTTTCTTCCTTTTCTCCTCCCCCTCCCCCCTACTAAACTATACTTGTATTTTTTCTCTTGTATGGGTGTGTAGTTGTTTATATACTAGTTTTATATTAATACTGAGTACATTGCATACTTTTTTCCTGTTCTTGAGATTTACTGAGAAGAATTGTCTCAGTTCCATCCAAGTAAACAACAAAAGATGCAAAGTCTCATACTTGACTTTAATTTCAAAGAACTTCCCTAGATGACTCTTGAGTTGCATGCCTGTTGTGATCCATAGCACTGCCCAGAACACTCCATTCCGTGATCTCTGTAGCTCTTGTTTGTTTACGGGTTTACAGTCTCTCCTCAAGTGGCCTTCTAGAAGATGGGGACTTCTTTCGATGTGCCTATTAAGTAGTAGTTGGCATATCGCAAGTGTTAAATATTTGTTGCCCAGCTGGCAGACTAAAAATATTTAAAACAGCTTCTTTGATGTAGGATATAAAGGGTTTGTGAGTCTTAGTTTCTATCACTACAAGTTTTTTAATATTCAGCAATTTTATTGACTTTAAAAAGATTAAAACTATTTCAAAACCATTTCCTATGTGAAATCTGCTAGTGCTTTATTGGCAATATTACTTATTACCAACTAAACTCTTACATCAGCTATAATGTTATCTAAGGCTTGTGTTTCTTATTGAGTTCAGACCAGGCACTCTTAAAAGAATATTTACATATTGATTAACATTGTTTATTAGGAAAAACATCCTTGGTCAAGTTTTATTTGGTGATGATTTTAGGAAATCATTAACTCTTTTTGTAAAGATTTTAAAAAAGTATAAACATTCAGCTATTAACAGACTCGTGCTTTTTGTTTTATTTTTAAGGAACAAGCTGAGTTGCTTGATTCCATGCAGAATGCTGCTTTTCAAGCTATAGGTTACATACAACCAAGGAGGATGTTACGAAATCAATTTAGTGGAGATGAACCAGCATTTTTAAATCCAGTAACTAGACCAGAATTGAAAATATTAGATCGTGTTATATGTAGTTAGAATAAATAGTATAATTTGTGAAAATTTTGTTTTAATTATTTATAAGTATATTGCAAATAACTTCAAAATTATATTTTTATTGTGGGCCATCATTAAAAATGACTCTGATTTAGAGCATTCTTTGGCTCTAAATTAGTATAGTGAAAGTGAGGTTATCTTCTATAGTTGAAAAATTAATTTCTTTGAAATTATTCATCTAACATATTAACTAAGTCATTCAAAGGGATTGATGCATAAAGGGCCTGTTCTATAAATATACTTTCCCACAACACAGTATAGAGGATTCCTGTAAAACTGATTTCAAGGATCAAAAGCAAGCATGTCTCTGTTTAACTTAAAATCCCAGACTAATCTGGACATTTCAATTCCTGGTTCCAGATCAGTACAATTGTAACCTAACAAAACCTCTAGATGAAACTGTCACGGTCCTGAACCTTGGGAAACTTGTGCTTTGGGCCCTTGTTTCTTTCCTCTCTGCCGGAACTATTTAACAGCTGTGGGGCTTTGCTTATAGTTTTCTCTAAAATAGGACTATTAATAGAACCTACTTTGTAACATTGTTGAGAGGGTTAAATGAGTTAAAATATATAAAGTCTTGGCTTGTGGCAGTGGCTCACACCTGTAATCCTAGCACTCTGGGAGGCCCAGTAGGGTGGATTGCTTGAGCTCAGGAGTTTGAGATCAGCCTGAGCAAGAAAGAGTGAGACTCTGGTCTAAAAAGTAGCTGGGCATTATTGAGGGCTCCTGTAGTCCCAGCTGCTCAGGAGGCTGAGGCAAGAGAATCACATGAACCCAAGAGTTTGAGGTTGCTGTGAACTATGACGCCATTGCACTCTACTGAGGGCAGCAAAGTGAGACTCTGTCCTCCTCCCCCTCGGGGCATAGAGCCCCCTCTCGGGGAGTAGCATAATATACATCATAGAGCAGATGCATTTTGATATTTCAGATTAATTTTGTTTGCACAGCAGAAAGCTGAATGGTAATTTGGTTATTTCATTTTCAGAAGGTAATTGAAGCAGATGCTGGTGAGGTCATTGGGGACTGAGCAATCTGTTTCAGTGGCTCCATTATCTTTGTTTTTCTTTGGGGGATGGGTAGGGGGTGTGGGTGTTTTGTTTTACTGTGCTAAGTCAACCACTTCCACTAGATAATGAGAAGAATTTAATCAAAACTCTAAGTGTAGTTAAGAGTAGAGTTTTAAAATAAGAGTGATATATTTTAATTTTAAGAATAAGTTATACACACACTTGTAAACACATTTATATTTAAGTACAATGTATAAGAAATTGCACTGTCTTAATAGATTGTTGAAAATGTAAAATTATAAGATTGAGTTATGAATCTAATATACCTCCCTCCTGTTTATTTTTAATGTGTGGGAAAATCTTCATCTAATTTTTAAAAATGGTCATTTTGGTTTCTATAGTATCTAATGCAACTGGATATTAAGACTTTTCCCACGTCTTTGAATTAATCAGATGAAAGAATTTCTTAGTGTCCTAGAATTTTTTTTTTTTTTTTTTTTTGAGACAGAGCCTCAAGCTGTCCTCCTGGGTA
>NW_003852397.1:20681394-20722016 GCF_000181295.1 Otolemur garnettii
GGTCCGGGCTGGGGATTCGAACCCGCCACCCCAGGTGGACGTGGCTGGCGCCTTAGCCGGTTGAGCTATAGGCACCGAGCCAGTGTCCTAGAATGTTTATCTTTGTATGTGAAATGTATTATTTGTGTTATGTATGGGGAGAAACATGTACATTGATTACATATCAGACAGGCCTTATATGCCTGTTGGGCCTACTAATCCACTGCCCTTCCTGCCCACGGAGTGCTACAGCCACAGCACGTTGCCCCCAGAGGGTGTAGGGCCACCGTGTTCTCAGGGCATAGAGCAAACTCGCCCCAGGGCACAGGACAAACTCGCCCTCGGGGCACAGGGCAAACTCACCCCCAGGGCATAGAGACACAGCGCCCTCAGGGTGTAGAGCAAACTCGCCCCTAGGGCACAGGGCAAACTCGCCCTCAGGGCACAGGGCAAACTTGCTCTCAGGGTGTAGGGCAAACTCGCTCTCAGGGTGTAGGGCGCAGGGCAAACTCGCCCTCAGGGTGTAGGGCAAACTCGCCCTCAGGGCACAGGGCAAACTTGCTCTCGGGGCGCAGGGCAAACTTGTACATTTCTTAAATGAGGGATGGAGCGACTTGAAAAAAGTAGAGAAATTGGGACTGGTGTTATATAGAGTTTCAGACTTAGGAAAGAGTTTGAGATCATCTTGAGATCATCTTGTCTTAACCTTGCACTGTTTGCTGGAGTCTGTGGCTTCCTCAAGGTCACTAAATGACTCAGCGGCAGAACTTGACTTGGGTCTGGGACGCCACATTCCTCCTGGTCACCATTTGGCCTTAATCCTCCCTACTCAGAGAGGGCACTATCTATCATTTCTACCACTTCAATTAGTTGTTTGGTATTTAGTCATCTTCTGGGCCTGATCATCTTCTCCTATATTCATGTTTTATTTCTCCAATGTGATTACACACTCTCTGAGGATAGGTGCTGTCCAAATTTTTTGTTTTTTCCCAATCTTATAGTTGAATGCCTCAAACACGTAGGTATTTAAATATTTGTGACTTTAGTGTTGGTGTGATACCTGTGGTACATCCATCTCCTTGGGAAATAATGTTTCCTGACTGAGCTCTGGATTCTTTTGGTTTTCTCTCAGGAACTGAGCACTGGGACCGGCACTTGCCCCATGGCCCAGGCTATAGGCTTGTGGTGGGTGGCCAAGAAACCAGAAATGTCATTGACCTGTTGTGTCCCTCCTGCCAGGTGACCATAGTGCCCTCTGGGGGATGCTCAAGTTATTACCTCTGTACCTCACCTGGGTGGATTTAATCTCCAATGAGAATTTAATTTGCAAATAGTGTCCTTATTAAGAATGCCGATAGAAATGTTATTCCTCTTGCATAGCGCTTACCGTGTCCCAGTGTCCTCAGGTGGACTCTTACACTTCATGTGCAGTGTGCTTTCACGAGGCCATTATCCTCGTTGTAGGGATGAGAAAACCAAAGAGGGAGAGGGGACTTAACTAGTGAAGAGATGCCATTTGAGGTCAAGAAGGGATTGATGAGAAACGGCCTTTTACTGACTTGCTCTGTCTTTTTGTGGTGTCTGGTGAGCGGGTTTGGGTGCCTATGGGCTTTCTCGCCTAAAACCACAGGCTGCCTTTGGGAAACCAATTTGCAGAGCTGGTTCACCTCATTCTACCCCACTTCATGGGCCCTGCGTGTGTGTTTGAATTAAGTACACCTTAGATAGTATACACACAGAGTCATTTATTTCTGTACTGTTTCCATTAAGTGTGGTGCTAATTTGTCATGCCTTGTTTTAGGGAACCAAGACCTTGCACTTGATGTTTCTGTGATCATTTGAATTCTCCGTCTCCTAGTGTATGTGACTGTTCCAGACTGTTTGCTTACCATAATGGCACTTCTAATATTTTTTAAAAATCAAGGGAGAGCCTCACATTCTTACTTTTCCTTAATCATAGAATTAATATAAATTCTTCTTTTATACCCCAGATAGCTTCTCAGCTGTCTTAAAAGTAAGGGATCAATACATCTTTGTTAAATGTGAGACAGTTCTATGGTATTTTTAAGCTGTACCTCTTAGCAACTTTCTGATCCAAACAGTACCATGCATTATGTTATTGTCTTTTATTTGTTCTAATAGTGTGGTCCCCAACCCCAGGGCCAGGGACCGAAAATGGTCTGTATTTAAATCTATTCCCCATCACTCGCATCACTGACTGAGCTCCGCCACCTGTCAGATAAGCAGTGGCATTCAGTCCTCAGAGGAGCACATTAGGTTCTCATAGGAGCATGAACCCTGCTATAGGCTGCACCCACGAGGGATCTAGGTTTCTCACTCCTTATGAGAATCTAAGGCTCGATGATGTGAAGGAGAGAGCAAATGTGGTCAAATCATCCCAAAACCATTCCTCCCAACCCTCCACCCACCCCCAGTCTATGGAAAAATGGTCTTCCATGAAACTGGTCCCTGGAGCCAAAAAGGTGGAGGCCTATTGCCCTAACACTATTATTAAAACCATTTCCACTGTTGCTTCAGATCCCTAGAGACTATTTACATTCTATTTAATCCTCACCAAATTTCTACAAAATGACCTGTACTGTTACTTTTACTACTGCTTTGTAGATGAGGAAACTGAGGCACAGAAAGATTAAGGTAAAGTGTTAAAATTCCCCCACCAGTAGGTGGTAGAGCCCATGCTCCTTCGTGCATGCTACACTGCTCCCTCTATCAGCTCCAAGGTGCCCCGCGGGTGTGAGACCGTAAACATAGTGAGCTCCTCTGCGTTACTGTGTTTGTAACTCAGCCTCACCAAGCACACACGAGCACTTCCTGTGGGAGGCAGTGTGGTGGGAGCAAAGGGCATGGCCTTTAGCCCTTTGCCTTTTTACCCACCCCCGTCAGTGGGCATGCTCTCAGTCCTCCTGTCACTCACTGCCTTAGCATGTTATTTAACTGTGTCCCTCATTCATTCATTGATTCATTTGTTCAACAGGGGTTCATTGAGTACCTGTGAAGTGTCAGTAACTGTGCCCATAGATGCAATTAAATAAAAAAAAGACAAGGATATCAACCAAATAATTATACTACCAAATATAATGTCAAACTGAGTTAAGTGCTCTGAGAGCCAAAGCCATTGACTGAGACTAGGAGATCGGGGGAGGTTTCCTGGTACAAATGGTGCTTGGTCAAAGGCTCCGTGTCAGTGGGGAATATAGACATTTAGAGAACTGAAAAAACATGTGGTAAGTGGAAGGTCTCGCAGGCTATATTCAGGATTTTCACCTTTATCCCAAGAGCCATGGGAAGTCACAAAAGGGTCTCAAGGAACGGTGTGGGAGTGGTAGGGGTGGCCTTGATCACATATGGATTGAGTGGAGTGGATGGGGAGCCCATTTAGGAAGCTGTTTTAGTAGCTGACTTGAATGTCAGAGGAGTTGGAGAGAAGGGGATGAATTTAAGAGGTTCAGGAGGCAAAGCAACAGGATGCAGTTAGGGATAAGACCTGAAGGGGTCCACAAAGGAGGCACAGGGCTTGCAGGGCTGGAGAGAGGGCTCATTCTTCATTGAGATAGGGAAGTCTGGAAGCTCCCCCATGCCAGGTTGGTGGAGATGGATTGTAATTTTGGGCATGCTCATGCTGCATCTGAAGTGTCCTTGAGGCATTGAGAAGGAACTATGGAATAGTTGTTAGTTGGTGGAGTTCTGGAGGCCGAGGGTGAGAGGTGGGATAGAGATAGGATGTGATGCTCTGTGTGTGCTTAGAGTAACTGAAGCAATGGCCATGGATGAGCTTGCCCAGGGAAGGAGGACAAGGTGAGCCAGAAGGCCCAGGGCTGAGCTTGCAAAACAAACTGAGGAGCAGTAGCCAGGGAAATATTGAGAGGAAGGCGTGTCAAGAAGGAAGGGTGATAAGCAGTTCAAACTTAAAACTGACCATGGAATTTTGCAACATGGTGGTCATTGATAATTGAGATCCATTTGATTGAGAGCTTTAGATAAAAGTCAAATGGGATTGTTTATCCCATAAAGCAACTTTTCTCAACCTGTGGGTCGGAACCCACTGGAACTATATTAAAGGGCTGCAGCATTAGGAAGGTTGAGAACCACTGCCATAAAGTAAAGTGATGAAAAAAATTACATGGTCCTTGTCATGGTTAGAGTACATTTCACAAAGACATTGCCTTTGTCTGTTTTGTGTCCCTTTAACAGAGTACCACAGACCAGGGAATTTGTAATCAACAGCAGTGGATTTGGCTCGTGGTTCTGGAGACTGGGAAGTCCAAGAACATGGTGTCAGTGTCGTGGGCTTAGTCTCCACAGGGAAGGTGGATGGGCAAGAGAGCGTGAGAGCAAGAGAGCAACAAAGAGATGAACTCACTTTTGTTGCGACATATTCTTGTAGTAACAAACATTGCCATAATAATGATATTCATTCATGAGGGGTCTGTCTAATCATCTCTTAACAGTCCCAGCTCTTAAGACCATCACAATGGCAATTAAATTTCAACATGAATTTTGGGCATTCAAATCACAGCAGACGTTAAAGAAAAAAAATGCATATGCCATTATAAATTGTAGTGTTTACTATGAGGGAGGAGTAATATGATATTATAAAAGAATTGCAAGGGCAAGTAGGATCGACTTGAGACAGGAGTGATACTCAAGGAAGACCTCTGGAGAAAAATGACATTGAAAAGCCATTTAATGCTCATACGTTAATGACACCACAAGATGCTGGGTATGAGCAAGGGTTCACCAGGTAATCTATGTGTTTAGGAGAAGGGCTGGGTGGGAAGAGAGGAAAGGAGAGGACTATTCTAGAGAGGGAAAACATTCAGATGAAAAGGTCTTTTTTTTATTTCTTATAGCATAACTATGTATATTAATGCAATCATGGGGTACAGTGTGCTGTTTTCATATACATTTTGAAATACTCTCATCAAACTGGTTAACATAACCATCATGTCATTCTCTTAGTCATTAAGACATTCATTCTCTGCTTTTAGAAATAATCACTTGTACCCTTGTAAGATAAACCATATAGGTGACCCCACCAATCGCCCTCCCTCCCCCCATCCACCCCCTCTTCTCTCCTCTCCTCTCCCACCCCCTTCCCATATTCTAAGGCTATAATTAGGTTATGACATTCCTATAAAAGCTATGAATTAGTTTCAAAATAGGGCTGTGTACATTGGATACTTTTTCTTCCATTCTTGAGATACTTTACTGAGAAGAACATTTTCTAATTCCATCCATGTAAACATGAAGGAGGTAAAGTCTCCATCTTTCTTTAGGGCTGCATAGTATTCCGTGGTGTACATATACCACAATTTATTGATCCATTTGTGGGTCAGTGGGCATTTAGGCTTCTTACATGACCTCACAATTATGAATTGGGCTGCAATAAACATTCTGATACAAATATCTTTGTTGTAATTTGATTTTTGGTCTTCTGGATATGTATCTAATAAAGGAATTGCAGGTTTATTTTTAGTTCTCTCAGTGTTCTCCAGATGTCTTTTTAAAAGGAATGAATTAATTTGCATTCCCACCAGCAGTATAGAAGTGTTCCCTTTTCTCCAAATCCACGCCGACATCTCTGGTTTGGGGATTTTGTGATATGGGCTAATCTTACTGGGGTTAGGCGGTACCTCAGAGTAGTTTTGATTTGTATTTCTCTGATGATTAAGGATGGAGAGCATTTTTTCATATGTCAGTAGGACATGCGCCTGTCTTCTTTAGAGAAATTTCTATTCAAGTTCCTTGCCCACCCTGAGATGGGATCGCTTGTTTTTTTCTTGCTAATACGTTTGAGTTCTCTGTGGATTTTGGTTATTAAACCTTTGTCAGAGACATAACCAGCAAATATCTTCTCCCATTCTGACAGATGAAAAGTTCTTACAGTGACAAAGCTCTGCAGTTTCCTAGGTCTGCAAGATGGCCAGTGTGTCCTAAAGAGGGTGTTTTATGGGGAGGTCACTCAGGTCCTTGGTTGGCCATGTTTAGGAATATTGGATTGAACAACTGGATGGATGGAGGTACCATTACCTGAAATGAAAAAAGCTGAAAAAATAACAGTTTTGAGAAGTAATCCCAAGCATTTAAAGTTTGATATGTTATCTTTTAAGTACTTACAAGATATCCCAGCAGAACATCTAAATGCACAGTTGGTATGTCAATCTGGGACTGGGCCGAGATGAAAATTTTAAGGGATGTTGGCCCCAGCTGTGGGAAGGGATGAGATCATATAGGGAAACAGTGTAAAGTGAAAAGACAACAGAACTAAGGAATGGGGAACAGAATTTTGAACCTGCAACATTTAGTGGTCTAGTAGAGAAAGAGAAGTAGGATCAGATCCAAAAGACATATAATCACAGCAGCCAAGAGAGGAAAGCCAAGGAGGAGGGAATGATGAGGTTTGCAAGCAGCTGAGAAATAAATTAGGATGAGGACTGAAAAGTATCCATTAGGATTGACCACTTGGAGATCACTGATGATTGATTGGATCAATGGCTCTCAACCTTCCTAATGCAGCGGCCCTTTAATACAGTTCCTGTGGGCAGTGACCCACAGTTTGAGAACCGCTGAATTGGATAAAAGCAGTTTCTGTGCAGTGATATAAGAAGCCAGTTCAATGTGCCTGGGAAGTAAGGAAGGAGACCGAGCTTCTAGGCTATTCTTTTAGGAACTTGGCTGGGAAGGGAAAGCAAAAATTTGGGCTTTGGTAAAAGGAAGATTTGGAGGTTGGGGGCACACTCAAAGTTGGTCACAAAAGGGTGAGTTTTTTGTTTTTTGGGGTCAGTCTCAAGCTGTAGTCCTGGGTAGAGTGCGGTGGCGTCATAGCTCACAGCAACCTCCAACTCTTGGGCTCAAGTGATCCTTTTACCTCATGTTTTCTATTTTTAGTAGAGACAGGGTCTTGCTTTTGCTCAGGCTGGTCTAGAATTCATGAGCACTGCTTGCCTTGGCCTCCCAGGTTGCTAGGATTACAGGTGTGAGCCAGAGGGTGAGTTTTTAAAGGAGAGGGAGAGGCCAAGCACAGAGGCTCACACCTGTAATCCTACCATTCTGGGAGGCTGAGGTGGGAGGACCAGCCTGAGCAAGAGGGAGACCCTGTCTACCAAAAATAGAAAAATTAGCCATCATTTGTGGTGGGTACCTGTAGTTCCAGCTACTCAGGAGGCTGAAGCAGGAGGATCACTTGGACCCAGGAGTTTAAGGTTGCTGTGAGCTAGGCTGATGCCATGGCATTCTAGCCTGGGGCAAGAATGAAATGAGAGGACAGCGCCTGTGGCTCAAGGAGTAGGGCACCGGCCCCATATACTGGGGGTAGCAGGTTCAAACCCGGCCCCGGCCAGAACTGCAAAAAACAAAACAAAATAAGAATACATGAGAAAGAGGAGTTACTAGAGCATGTTTTTTGGCTCGTGGGGATGATCCATCAGAGAGGAGGTGCTCAGGGAGGTCAGCTGGAAGGCGACCCTTACATGGTGTCATAAGGATATTAGCAAAGCAGTACAGCAGAGGAGCCCAGCTGGGTCGCAAGCATCCTGGCCATGTAGGGCCTGTAACATATTATGTTTTCACTTACGATGCTCATGGCACTGCAGGCTCTCTTTTGGTGATTGCTCACTCTGTACCAGGAACCTTACACATGTGACCTCACTGATTCTCAGAACAATCCCTGGAGGTAGGTGGTATTAGCTTCCTCAACTTTACAGGCAAGGAAATGGGCTCCGAGTGGTTTAGTAACTCCCCAGGTTACACAGCTGGCAGGTGATGGAGCCAAGGTCTCTTCCTACATATGTCCAGCTCCGAGTCTTTTTCTTACCCACTACCTCCATGTAGTAGCTAAGAAAAACAATTAGAATAACTCTGTTCCATAGTAGAAATTTTCAATTATAATATCTTAAATGAAAACATTAATTTTGAAATTCTGGAACTTAAATTCTGAAAATTTCAAAATTTTTCCATAAAAATTTTATGACCATTGGTAAAAAAGAGTAGATGCCCGCTTTGAAATCTGTGTCTAAATATCGTTAGAGAATTCCTCAGTGTTTCAGTTTTTTGAGTAGGAAAAACTGCATATTATTTTAAGAAGCAGATGTACAGTGCTGAGAATTAGGTAGAGCAACACCCTGGTGCTCCTACCAGATAACGAGTTTTTAAAATAAATGTTCAATGACTAGGTTTTAACATGTTAATGTTTTAGTATAATTATTCTTTATAGGTGAGCATCAATCATTCATGTCTATTTAAAGTGAAGAAATGCTAATCTTAATGCTCTCCAGGCAATGACGCTGGCATGGGAACTTGGCGTGCAGTCTGTTTGTCGAGAATGATCAGTTGGATGTGTTGCAGCACCCTCTTCTCTGGACAGAAAGGAAGCACTAGCAAACGTGTTCCTGCCTTTCCATGTAAACAGCATGCAGTGAAGTGGTTATGTCTGTGTAGCTCGGATCACAGTGGCTAAATTTCTTTGCCCGCATTCAGAATTCTGAGTGCCCCCATACCCTTTTCTTAGGGCATGATTCCACAATGTCTTATTTTTTAGGCACATCGTCTGAGGAATTTCACCTCCTCTAAAAGAAGGATTGGGTTGTAGAAGCACCAGGTAATACAGTAATGAGATGACATCCTGGGGCCTGGAAGAAGTAATTGAGAGAATAGAAAGAGAAGACAGCATTTTCTTTTATAAGTGTCAGGTTCGTGTTAACTTGATATCTTCCTTTTCTTCTTCCATGTCTCTCCTTTCTACAGGCACTAAGCCTAACTTCAGAATCTATTGAGTTGAAAGACAGAAGTCATCTGGGCTACCACACCAGAGTTGGAATCTCCCCTCCCTTGACAAATAGGTTTTTTCTAGCCTGGACTTTTCTGGCTATAATAATGTCCTAGGGATTCCCAAGGCTGCTCATTTCCTGTTTGAAAAACTCTTGTTATGGGGCGGCGCCGGTGGCTCACTGAGTAGGGCACCAGCCCCATATACTGAGGGTGATGGGTTCAAGCCCAGCCCCGCCCAAACTGTAACAACAATAAAAAATAGTGGGGCGTTGTGGCAAGTGTCTGTAGTCCCAGCTACTCAGGAGGCTGAGGCAAAAGAATCTCCTAAGCCCAAGAGCTGGAGGTTGCTGTGAGCTGTGATGTTGCAGCACTCTACTGAGGGTGACAAAGTAAACCCTGTCTCTAAAAAAAAAAAAAAGAAAAGAAAAAGAAAAACTTTTGCTAGTAGAAAGTTTTTTTTTTTTAATTTTTGGTTAAAATTTCTTTTCTTTCAACTTACTTTGTTTATTCCTGCTTCGAATCCAGAGTAAATCACATCCCTCTTTCATATCTTAGCATTGTGCGTGTTTAAAGGTTTTCTGTGAACCTTCTCTTTTCTAGGCTGAGTATCCTGTTTCTAACTCTCCGCCTAAGATAAGAGTTTTCAGATTCTTTACCATCTTATGCACCTGACTCATTTATTTATAGAAATACCACCTACTTGTCCTTTATTTTTGTTGTCATATTTCATTATTTTGTTCACAGTAGTTATGCTCACACTAAAAAAGGAACAAGGATTTTTCCTTGTGAAGTAGAATTTTAACTTGTTTGATTTCTACCCATGAGTCCAGCTTTCTAGGAATTTTGGAGCCTGATTTTTGACATTGAACATGTTTTGTATCCTTCCTGGCTTGGGTGAGGTATAAAACTTAAATAGCATTTCTTCTGGGTTCTTATACAAGTGGCTGATTAAAAGTCTGAATAAGAAAGCTTTATGCACTATGGTATATTAGTACCATCAGTGCGTTAAGAAATTATCTTTAAGTATTTCAGTTTGCTATAAGTTAATTTGCTCTAAGTTCACTTAACCAAATTCTCTAACCAAGCTGTTTCCATCTTTTTCTCAAGAAGGTAGCAGCAGACATTTTCAAGGGCCTTAGTGAAATCTTCATGTATTATATACTACTACATCTTGGGACTGGTGCATCAATATACCAATCCAGTAGCCCAACCAAAAAGACAATTATCTTCATTTCTATTCACTCTTTTTAGTATGCCTACATTGGCTCCTAGTGGTCAATAATTCACTTTCAAGTAATCACAAAAGATTAGCAATTTTTTTTCAGTTTATTTTTCTAACAGTGGCATCAAGCTTCTCAGTTTCTTATTTCTAATTTTTTTTTTCTTTTGAAAACCAGGTTTTGGGATTTTTTTTTCTACTTCCAATATTTCTTCTCAGTGATTCTTCAGAAATTAGTGGCAATGATTCTGCAACTCAGAGGGCTGCTTTCTACATGTATAGGACTAGCAACTTCACCTGGATTTCACTTTTCTTCTTAGCATGGATGTGTCATCTTTGTTTGCTTATTCTCTTTGATAGTTTAAGTTTGGGTTAAAATTTATTTTCTTGCAACTTATTCTGTTTATTCCTAGTTACTTAGGATCCACACAGAATAAACCACATCCCTTAGCTGCAGCATAGGATTGGGCTAGATCTGTTTTTCTGTCTTGTACTTTAGTTTTACCCAGTGGAATTATTGCTCCTTGCCGCTCCATCCCCTTGACAGCCCTACAATTTCCTTGTTGCTTTTGCTTGCATTGCTTACAAACTTCTTTTCTGAGCTTTTGCTTTCTGTTGTTGGTCTTTCTGGTTTCTGTCATTTGCTTTTTGCTTTTGCTTGAGCCTTACTGTGTGCTTTTTCACCGTCCCCTGTATGCATGCCCGTTAAAAACGTGAGGAGCTCGAGTGTTGCCTCTTCAACTGGGTCGTCTGTGATGGAGTTGACAGGATTTGGTTGGAAGAACATATCATCCTTCTGGAGCCGTTGCCCTTATACCTCTGGCTGTGAGATCACAGACCCGTCGTTTCCCTCAGCAAACATATACAGCAACGCATAGTCCAGTGTGATAACAGGATACTTTTTAAGTAATAGCACTGGGCTAAGTGCTGGATCCAAGGTGACTGCCAAATACTTAAGGGCATGGAGCAGAAGAAGTTGACTATCAGAAAAAATCCTTGATGACAGAAGAGGTGGCAGTGATCTGTCATCAGATGGGAGGAAATGTTTGCCTTAAGGAAAGGGGGCGGGGAGCTTGAGAGATGTGCAGATGCATGGGCCCAGGAAGGTGATTTGCCTGTGATGAGGATGCTGAGAGATTCCCTATATTGTGTGAGAGAAGCCAGTCATTTGGATCAGTTCTTCCACACGGCCTACTGTGTGCTTCCATAGCGTCCTTTTGATGCAGCCACAGTCTTCTCTTAGAAAATAAGAGGAACCGTTGGTAAAGACCAGGATCTCCAAGATTCCTACCCAGAACTTCAAAGGCACTAGAGCAGGGGTCCTCAAACTTTTTAAACAGGGGGCCAGTTCACTGTCCCTCAGACCGTTGGAGGGCCGGACTGCGGGCCCCCAAGACGAGTCGGCTGCTAAGCAGGACAGGCAGCAGTGGCAAAAACACCCTGTGGCTAGATAAATGTCCTAGGTGGGCTGCATGTGGCCCATGAGGCCATAGTTTGAGGACGCCTGCACTAGGGAATCATTTCAGGTTTCTTACAGTGGGCAGATCAGTCTCTTAACTTTGTGTTTGGATAAGTCCCTCTTGAGTGATTAGTGAGTAATTTTTAGGAGGCTCTCTGCCACGTTGTCATTTAGTGCACTAACCCCACCAGGAAGAATTTTGGTTGCTTTCAGCCCTCCTGACAGGGAGTCTCTAAATACTCTTTTTTAACTACTAAAGGCATCCGAGCAAGAGAACACACATCATTCACTGGTTATGCTGCTTAAGGATTGAAGTTTGCCCCCTGGATAGGGAAAATGAGTCCATAAGGTCACAAGTCATTAAATTTAGCTAGTCACATTTTTCACTGGTCAGTTAAGAGCCTCTAATTAGGACCCACGAAGGCCTAGCACACTAAGGGTGCTTGAAAATCATAGCTGTGTAGTAAATCAGTTTAGCTGGTGGGCAACTCTAAGTCGCTAGCAGTTGTAGTGAATCTCAGTTAAGTTTGTTTCCTGGGGAAGCACCACTACAAGGGGAGATTGTTTGACAGGACTCATGGAAAAGGGCCGGCCCTTGTTTGCGGCAGCCCAGGTCACAGACTTGTGCTGCAGAATGGCCTGGTCTCTGCACCTCTTTTCTCCTCTCCCATGTCTTCTGCCAACCGAAGTTCCGTCACTAATTTCAGTTTCTCTCTGGAACATGGGAATAGTTTTCTTTCTCACGTGTTACAGAAATTATTTTCCACTTTCTAGAAATTATGTCTAAATGACACATGTTTTTTCAGAATAAAATTTCTGCTCCGGTTTACTGCAGAGTGAAACTACTGGCCCTAGAAATTTGGCGATTTGTGAAATCGATTTGTACAGTTTAACCTCATTAAAGAGAAGAATGAGAAATTAAAAACTGGAAACCAGGAAAGCCAAATGTGGTTGTAATTATGATCACACACGTACAAATAAAACGTTAGCCTAGTAGGCAGACAACTGAAACTTGCGAAAGAAGTAAGTGGGGCTGGTCTTTTGTGGAGGCAAGAGGTGCTTTGGGGGCTGTGGTCTCTTCCTCCTCCCCCCTTCCCCCATCTCCCAGTAAGCATGCAGTCCCAGTGAACGGCGTCAGCTTGGTTAGCAGATGCAGCTTCTAAGACATACCCATAAGCCTCCCTTCAGTCCCTCAAAACTCCATTTTGCCCTTAACGTCTTCCTTAGAGAAATTACAGAGAGGCTATTTGCTTCCTTCTGTTTCTTCCTTTCTTTTTGTTGGTTCTACAATGGTGTTTTCCTCTGAGAAATAATTATGGACCTTTAAAGAAAGCATCGTGTTAAACTGTAAAATGCATTTTGCTATTTTTTAAAAATCATAATGCATGCAAAATCATTCGGTAGGTAGGATTATCAAGAAAGGACAAAGAATCTTTAAAAATAAGATGTCTTTAGATAAACACTAGAAGAGTATTAAAAGAGACATGTGGGTGGCTTTGTTTTTTTAAAAATAAAAACAAAGGTTTGGTTTTAACACAGGAAAGCTCTCATGAAATACTTATCTTTGTACCTGAAATCATCACTAGAAAAAATTTAACATGACTTAAAAATTATAAATAATGCTTATTAAATACATGTGGGCATTGTATAGTTAATCCTCTGCAGATATAAGCAAATTATTGAAAAATTCCTGAAGAATAACTGAAGATTTTTGTGTTACAACTAATCTCCATATGACTCAGGTTTATTTTTATGGACATTTAAGGCTGGAAAACGCCTTACAGATTACCTAGGCTGACTTAGTAGAGTTGAGTTATAGAGGTCTCAAGAGGTTGCTATTTAACCAAAATCACCACTCTCAGCTGCCACAAGCCACAGCAAAGGTCTTCTCTTAGAGTTGTATTTTCATTTCCCTCTATTTTCAGCTTGTCTATTTCTTATAAGACCTCACTGAAGGCTAAAAGAAGTAGAATACTCATTCCAGAATTTAAAAATTTCCTCTGAATCCCCCGATAATGCAATCTTGATAGAGACACAGGGTAGTCTTATGATACTAAGTACAACGCCTGTCCATTTTATTGTCACACGATAAAGACTGCCACCTTCCTAACTGGACTTCCCAGCTTCCATCCAGTCCCAGCTCAGCCAGTCCCACATTTCAGGATTATTCATGGTGCAAACTTCTTTTGCAAATTTTGGTAATAGTAAGGACTCTCTTTCCCCATTCTGGGGTCAGGTATGAGAAAACTAGTTTAGGAAAATTTCTCATACCTGGGGTCAGGTATGAGAAAATTAGTTTAGGAGAAAAAGGAGTTTGGGGATTACTTGCTCTCATAAATAAAAAGTCCAGAGTTAGAGGCTGGGTGTGGTGGCTCACACGTGTAATCCTAGCACTCTGGGAGGCTGAGGTGGGTGGATTGCTTGAGCTCAGGAGTTCAAGACCAGCCTGAGAGAGATACCAGATTTCTACTAGAAATAGAAAAACTAACCAGGCATGGTGGCACACCCCTGCAATCTCAGCTACTTGGGAGGGTGAGGCAAGGGGATTATTCAAGCCCAAGAGTTTGAGGTTGCTATGAGCTGTGACTCCGTGGTACCCTACCCAGCATGACAGAGTGGGATTCTGTCTCAAAACAAAACAAAACAAAACAAAACCCAGAGTTGGATTTGACCTCAGGAATGCCTAAATGAGGGGCTCAAATAATGTCATTGTGACTCGGTTTGTCTGTACCTGAGCCCTTCCATTTTTGTAGGTTCTTTTCTCAGGCTTTCCTTGATAAAGACTGGGAACTCAGGCTCTCCCTTGCATAGCAGCAGGGAAGGCTTGTGCTTGCCAATAGGTCACACAAGTCCTGAGACTCACACTGATTGGCCCATCTTAGATCAGGTGCTGGTTTGGGGAGGACCCACAGCAGCTGGGAAGGCAGCCTGGGACTCAGTGCTTTAATTAGACAAGCCTGCATCAGGGTGGCGTCCTACCCAGATCTGGTATGAGAGTGAAAGGTGTTTTTATTGCAAATTGGGTCTTGATGCCAAAATAAGGAGGAATAAACTGTGAGGAGGCCAACAAAAATCTACTGCAGGTATCTGGAATATGAGTTAAACCTTTTAAAATGTAGAATGACATACGTTGAGTCTTGATGAGCTTCGAGGCACTGGAGTGTAAATATAGTAGTTAATTGCATATTGAATGGATGATTTGATGAGATGACCTCTAAGGAATATTTTTACCTGAGATTCTAGATCTATGCTTCCAAGGAAACAAAGCAGAAGTGATAATTTGTTTATCAGTTTAGATAATCATTTTTATATTTTAAATTATTATTTAACTATTTTAGCATTTTTAATATTGTGACAGCTTTATGTAGAATTCAGAAAATGCAATTTGGTGCTTAACACCACAACTCTAAAACAATATCTGAATGTATAAGAATTAATATATTGATAGAATGCTTTTTTAATGTATAGTAGATTCACTAAGGGTAAAATAATTGATAAATGCTGAATTTTAGTTTTTGTCCATGGCATTGTGAAATGGTAATGTATACATGGGTTAAATATTGAGTCCTTCTTTTTAAGGGACACTTTGCCAGGTAAAATTGAAGATTCTTTGGCCTAATTCATGCAAACAGTAATGAAATTTTCTTTCATTTGACTTTTATTTGAACTGTAGCAGATAGACTTCCTGCAGAGTCTCAGTAATAGGTAAAAACATTTATTTTCCCCCATCTGATGAAATATTGTTACATTCCATTTTGGTTTCCTTCAGAAGCCTGCTTTAATCTCAGCCAAAATAAAGTCCAGCTGAGTTTTCTTATGGCTTAATGCAGGAGTATGGAAGTCTACAGGAAATTTGGATGACTAGTGTTCCAACATTACAAACGTTTAAGAGGGTTTTATAATGTGTATGAAAATTAAAAGGAATGTCTGAGAGCCGAACATTTAATTCCACATAAACAAGCACAAGTCTATGAGAAATTACCTTGCTTTTTATAAAAAATTATTTTTAAAAATCAAAAAGAAAGTGTGATAAAGTCAAAGCAGAAGTTTTTTGGTAAAGACTGCTACTGAAGAGGGGGGTTGATTGCCCGGTTAATTTCAAGTAGGTGCCAGCTGACACATCAGGTGTAAAAAAAAGTTCATGATAGGAAATTCCAGTTCTCTTTATTTCAGGGAGAATGTTCATGTGCTAAGGAATTGTTAGGTCTTCGGATAGCTGTCCCCTGCCAAACACCTTATTTTACTCTTTAAATTACAGTAGAACCTCTATAGTTGACCACCTTCTAAAGCTGACCTAATTTTCATAGACCAGACATGCACCAAATGTACCTATCAGTATAGCAGGCCTAGTTCCTTATGTTGACCACCTCCGTATGTTGACCTATTTGTTACAGTTCCTCGGGTGGCCAACTTACAGAGGTTCTGCTGTAGTAAGTTATGCTGGGAGGAGTTCGATTTCTCATTAAAAAGATGTAGGGTGGGCAAGTGTATGGCTCATGCCTGTAATCCTAGCACTCTGGGAGGTTGAAGTGGGTGGATTGCTTGAGCTGAGGAGTTCGAGACCAGCCTGAGCAAGAGTGAGACCTTGTCTCTTAAAAAAAAAAAAAAAGCTGTGCGTTGTGGTGGGCACTGGTAGTCCCAGCTACTGGGGAGGCTGAGGCAAGAGTTTGAGGTTGCTGTGAGCTGTCATTCCACTGCACTCTACCAAGGGCAACAAAGTGAGGCTCTGTCTCAAAAAAAAAAAAAAAAAGAAATGTAGGGTGACTTCCTCTCTTTTTAGTCTATATGACATGGTCAGATTCAAGGGTTTTACCAGTTTATAAAATTTGACTTAAATAACTTGTAATTAGCTTGCTTTATCTTTCCAGGATTGAAGTTTGTTCATTTTTTCGTGTGTATTCATTCATGGCCCACATTTAACATACCTTAGAAAAACTACACATGTATTAATGTAACTTTTCCACAATCAGAATGGTTTTGGTCCAGTCCCGGCATCTGAATCACAAACAGAGGAAGGAATTGAAAATGACTCATAAATTTATTTAATCTCTTAAGAAACATCCAAGAGGGGAATAAATTGTATTATAGTTGATAAAATTTATAAAAATCCTCTTTATCTCTCTGACTTTTTATGTGGCTATGAGCTGGTTCCCCCAAATTCTTTCTCCTTCAAACTTATTCCACACGCTCTTCCCAAATCTAGTCAGTGTGTCTCCCTGTGTCCCTGTGTTTTTCCTTTTACTTCAGGTCTGTTTTCTTCTAGTTCCTCTCTCCCTCTATGTCCTTTTCAACTTTTCTCCCAGTCTCTGACATCTGTGTTAATAAGCCCAGAACCAGGGAAAAAAGCAAACCGAGACTTTTCCTCAAGAGGCAGCACAGGAATGCGCTGAAATCATCCATATGTTTGTAAATGTACTCTCTTCATTGCCCTCATAAAAAATTGTAAAGCACTATTTAAAGGATGGACGAGGGAACTTGTACACTGGCATGAGAAAGGGGCCACTAAGTTGCATGCCGTTAGTCGTGTGGCTGATGGAACAGTCATGTCAGTGTGAAAAGCACTCCTTTTTGTTATTTCTTCTCGTTCATGAGCAGAACACCAGTTCCTCAGATAACAGAGCCTTCTGCCCCTTCGCTCTAAAATGATACAGGACTTCACAAAGCAATTCTGGAAGATGTCATAGTAGTGTCGTTAACACCCGTAGGAGCAATTTATTGCAGCGACTGTCGGTGGGATGAGAGGGCGTGATGCCAGCGTCTGACTCAGTGAAAGATCCTCTGCAGTGCGCCAACACCACGTGGCCTAAGACTGCAGCTTTGTGATGATCTGAATGGACCCAAGAATAACATTTTGTGTTGTCTAGAGCCAGAAGATGCGAACAAGGACCTTCAGGACCAACATGGTGACATAAATGGGGTAATGAGAAGCGGTAACGGCTCGCCTCATGTGCCAGGGGACCCCAGGGAAGGAAGAGATGGTAACTCAATAGCTCGTGCCTTTCGGAGGTGGCTGCTGTCCAGCTCCATCCTGTCTGGCCATGTGGGGCTGGAGAGCCGGGCTGTTCCCTCTTCTGATTCTTGAAGATGAGCCTATGATTTTTTACATGTAATGTCACCATTTTAAATGCTTGTTTAGTTGTCTGAATTTTTTTTAGGTGCTCATAGGGCTAAGCAAAACACACCAGAGTATAGTCAGTGGTCTGTCTCTGATCAGAGGAAAGGGTAGACTGCGTCTTTTTGTGTAAGTCTTTATCAGTGTTAACTTTGATCTTCTCCTCCCTGCAGCAGATTGATTAAGACCTACTGTCGGGCCCAAGGGAAAACTTCCCCTTTGTTCTCTGAAGGATTGCTGAAAAATCAACTGGCAAAAGACAGAAGAGAAGGCGTTACAAATTTACTAACGTGCGCACAAAGGTTGGGGGGAGAGTCACAGAGTGATTACACAATCCCTCAATACAGAAGTTTCTTGAGGTTACAGAAAGAACAGGGCTCAGAGCATAGCCCAAACCAGGTTATTTTGGTAAATTAGGCTATTCCTAAGTTATCTAGGCTAGATAGGTTGGGGGTAGGGGGAAAGAAGAAGCCTGGCTAGCAAAGGTGGCCTTGTTATGTGGCTGAAACCTCACTGGTAGCGGCCCTCAGAGACAATAGATGGCGAGTGTTTCTTTCAGACCTTTAAAGGTGTCAAACACTGAGTTAATCTTCCCTTGAGCTGGACGAGGGAGGGCCTCTGAGAAAGCCTAGCTGCCATCAGTGCACCCAGAAAAGTCATCTTTGCAGGACTTCTTCTATTTGTAGGCCCTTTCAAAATATGTCAGAGAAACAGACTTTGGGGTGAATTATTTTTCTTTCCTTCTTTTTTTTTTCTTTGATGCTATTGTTTGAGACAGAGTCTCGTTCTGTTGCACTGGGTCGAGTGCCATGGCATCTTCACAGCTCATAGCAACCTCAAACCCTTAGGTTCCAGCATTCCTCTGGCCTCAGCTTCCCAAGTCGCTGGAATCACAGGTGCCTGCTACAGTGCCCAGCTAGTTTCCCAGTCTTACTAACATGTGCACAGGTTGTGGTCCTCCCCCCCCAACCTTTGTGCACGCGTTAATAAATTTGTTATGCTGTCTCTTCTGTCTTTTGCGAGTTGATTTTTCCTCAGGCTGGTCTCCAATACTGGAGCTCAAGGAATCCACCCTCCTCAGCCTCCCAGAGTGCTGCGATTATAGGCGTGAGCCCCTGCACCCGGCCTGCTTTTCTTTCTTTCACTGGAGTTTGGTGTTCTCTGATTCTCCAGCATCAGCTGGGTATCCAATAATTCAGTTTGGTTTTGACATTAACTACTCAGAGTCAGCATCCGACTCCACCGACAGTCCCACAAGGCTGCCCTCCCTTCAGATGCCATCTGCAAGTCCCAGGTCCCAAGACCACCCATACTTCTGCCAACTCGGCTATGGATGTGAGGGTTCCTGTGACTCCTCTCCTCAGATCTGATACTTTACTAGAGTGGCACATGGCTCAAAACGCAGGAGCAGCCTGCTGGTAGAGACGCACAGGGCAGGATACGTGGGTTCCTGCCCTCTGCAGGTGCACCACCCTCCCAGTGCCTCTGTGTGTCCGTCCCCTGAAGCTCTCAGAACCTTGTCCTTCAAGGGATTGTTTTTGTAGGTTTCATTCCATAGTCCAATTTGACTAAATCCCTGGCCATTGGTGAATCCACTTGATCTCCAGCCCCTCACTCATCTCTAGAGGTAGAGAGTGGGGAAGTGGAGCTGAAAGTTCCAACCCTCTAATCCCAGTTTCAGCTCTCTGGTGACCAGCCCCCTAAAGCTATCTAGGCACCTCCTTCCTCCCCAGCTTTGAGTCCTCTCATTAGAATACAAAAAGACCCTAATCACTCCAAGAAATTCCAAGTGTGCCAAGGAAATCTGTGCCAGGAATCAGGGGACAAAGACCAAATACAGTCATGCTCCACAAAACAGCTTTGGGGCATAAATAAGCTTATGGGTCCTGTAAGATTCCAGTTCCTATTACCCGGTAATGCCATAGCTGTGGTAACATCCTAGCACAGTCCAGTCCTGTGGTTTGGTTTGGTGCTGCTGGTGTGAGCAAACTTACTGTCCTGCCAGTGCAAACCTGTAGCGCATCTAATCATGTTCAGTGCAGAATACTTGATAATGGTGATAAACTGCCAGGGACACTTGTGTTTGCTGTACTTTTTATTGTTACTTTAGAGTATACTCCTTCTACAAAGTTAACTATAAAACAGCCTCAGGCGGGTCCTTCAGGAGGTATTCAGAAGACATTGTTATCAGGAGGAGGTGACAGCTCCTTGCTCATTATTGCCCCTGAAGACCTTCCTGTGGGACCCAGTTGAACAAGATGTGGAACTGGAAAACAGTGATGTAGATAATCCTGACCCTGTGTAGCCCGAGGCTAAATGTGTGTTTGCCTTCATTTTTAACAAAAAAAGTTTAGAAAGTAAAATATATATATATATATGAATCAAAATATTTTTGTACAGCGATACAATGTGTTTATGTTTTAAGCGTGTTATTAAAAAAGAATCAACAAGTTTAAAGTTGATGATGTAAAAATATTGCTGTAAGCTGAAGTTAATTTATTATTAAAGAAATTAAAAAAGTTTTTTGTAAATTTTTTATAAATTTAGTGTAGCCTCAGTTTCCTTTACCACCCAGTCACTGACTCACCCAGAGTAACTTCCATTTATGGTTAAGTGCCCTATACTGGTTAACCATTTTTAAATATTTTGTACTATGCTTTCTGTACCTTTTCTATGTTTAAATAAGTTTAGATACACAAGTACTAATATATAAACTATTTGTTTAGATACACAAATATACAAATACTGTTGTGTTCCAGTTGTCTGCAGTAGTCAGTATAGTAACCTGCTGGATCAGTTTGCATCTTAGCTGCAATAGACTGTCCCATGTAGCCCAGGTGCACGTATAGTAGCTTGTTCCATCTAGGTTTGTATACGGACACCCTGTGATATTTACGTAGTAACAGAATCACCTAACAAGACATTTCTCAGATCATATCCACACGACCATATTTACTTTTTATCATACAAGTATTCTTATGGTAGGGGTGGACCAGATGGGTAACCATTCTTGGTTCCCAGTATGGAAGAATGGTTACCAGCCCCAAGTCGACAGAGTGAATGAGCAGAGCCAGCAGGTGCAAGCAGGCAGAATGCTGAAGTATCAACAAGAGCTTCTCCCGGCTGGCTCACCAAAATGTTAGGGCAGCGCCATGACAGCTTCAGGTAGTTGCCAAATAATTAAAGAGAATAAGAGCCAGTAGAGTTTTAGCAAGAGAGGAAAAGTGTAACAGTTTGGACAGCAAATCAGGACCTGCCCCAGCAGCTGCAAGCACAGAGGAAGGTGCAGTGGTGGATTCTAGACAGAACTGGTGAGGGTGGCAGCTGCTCAGAAATTTTCCAGGGTCTTGATCAGCTCTGTTCCCATAACAGTTCTTATCTGTCCATATCAAAAAGTCCCAGGACATTAATCAGTTCCTTAAACAACCAGCTCCCCCAAACCACCCACTTCTAAGGTCTCTAATAGCAGTTAGCCCCATTCCTGCAGTGGCCCAGGTCAGCCTGACCCAAGCCAGTCTAAAATAGCCTGGCTGCATCTGCCAGCCACCCTGCCCATTTCTAACCCGCCTAACCTACACCCAGCTGGTTAGGAACAAACCTGATGGCCACTGATGAAGCTGTTTGAAAATCCTGACCAAGACTGTCTTGTGACCATACAATTACTGCCCTGGAGATGGGTCCTCAGAAATATGAAAGCAAGGCCAAGCTTTTTCTTCAAAAATCCATTTGAGTTCACCTTTACATGGGAATGAATTACCATACTCAGAATTTGACATTAGTTTTAGAAGGGAAAAAATTTCAGAGTAGGTACTACTGGTCTCCCACCCCATGAATCCTGTTATTGAGTAATGTTACTTCCCGAGGTAATGGCCTATAAATATCAATTGGAAAAAATACATGAAAGATGTTGAATGGATATCCTGGTGTAAACCAAGTACGTCGAGAGCATCTGCCAAAATAATTTTTTTTTAATTTCATACATAATATTGTATTATTTTTTTCTGAAGGTACCGATAAAGACAGGATGAGTTATGAGGCTGCTTCTAGGTTATGATGTTGCAAGTGTGTTTATCATAAAAGGGGGAGCCATATGTGTGACTAAAATGTTCCAAAGCAATTTAAAATTAATACAGGGTAGTTTTGAATGTTGAGGGAGGGAAGGTGAACTAGAACATAGGCTAATTCTGTCAGCAGGCCATTTCTGCTGATCATAAACTTTATAGTTCACTTACAAGGTTGTCAGGAGAGCATAAATTTATGTGCAAAAAATTATTTCCAAATTTGTATTTTTTTTAATCTTTATTTTCCTCCATGTTCCTGTAGTGTAAGTAGTTAACAGGAAGGTAGGTTAAAATTATGGAACAAAATCCCTAATATCTTCGTATTTCTGGTTGGGGCTTCCTAAGGTAGCGATACTTTAATTGCCTGTTCAACTAATATAGCTTCCAGAAAACAAACTTTCTCTTTTTTTTTTTTCCAGAATTGTGTCACTGCGACACATATCTTCTAGTAAGATATGTGTGTCACTAAAATAGATCCCAAGGCTGTTTGCTCTAAAACTCATTGGGCGGTCAGAGCATACAATTCATTTTGAGTAAAAAACATTTTTGGTTTTTGAGTAAAAAAAAAATTGAGTAAAGAAAATTAACTGACAAAAAATTCCTGGCATGCCAAGGAGTTATAGTAAAAGAAAAAAAAATATTTTGGAAGACTTTCCTGGCTTTGTAAGAGATCATAAACAGTGAATAATTGATTTCAGTGCAGATTGAAGTAATTAGGCACGAAAATGAGATTAACCCTTTAGAAATCCTGCCTGTTAAAATTTGTCCTCCTTCAAGAGGCTGCTTTGGCGTCACCCAACATAAAACAGAAGTTGATGTGCGTAATATTCTCATGGCAGCTTGAGAGAAATCTCAAGGTTAGTCCTGAAAAAACTTCTTGGTTTTGCTTTAGAAATGTGTTAATTGCTAGTCACTGTAGTGAACTCTGTAAAATAGCATAGATAATGCATCAGATAAGCATGGTAGTGATCTGGACTTGGAACCTGACACACTACAGTGATAGGATGGTCAGTTTATGATGATTCACATAAAAGCTAAGCCAGCCAGTGTCATAGCCTGACTAATGACCCCAAAGATACCCAGGTCCTAAGCCTGCCGGGATCTGAGAATGTTACCTTCTGTGGCAAAAGAGAACTTACAGATGTGATTGGGTTGAGGATTTGGGCACGAGGGCCTCTTGGATTATCTGGCTGGTCCTATGGGCAATGACTAGTATCAAAGAGGGAGGCAGAAGATTTGACTGCGGTGTGTAGCTGGCTTGGAGGGTGGAGAAAAGGGCTACCAGGAACTCAGCTCTGGAAGCTGGAAAAACAATGGAATGGTGACCCTGCCAACACCCGGGTTTCAGCCTGGTGATTTGAGACTTCTGACCCCCAGATTTGTAAGAGAATAAATGTCAATTATTTTAAGGTTGTGGTGATTTGGTCCAGCAGTCATAGGGAACCAATGCATTCAGTTAGTTTAACTATTTTAAGTTAAATAAGCCACATGCATAATACTGTTGTAAAGCAAAGGGGAATAAACAGCTTCCAAATACTTAAGTCACTTCCTAACATTTCTCTTTGCAGATTTTGGTTAATTTCTGTGTTGCTTTTGTCAGTTTGCTCTCGGTTAATAAGCAGTAAAATTCCCGATACAAGTACGTAAATGTCATTTCTCTGGGCCGTTGCTGACCGCTCCTAGCACAACACAATTTCTTATTACCTGGAACAGTTCCCTTTTCTGGTTCCCTTTCTCACTTTATAGCTGAGATCTGTATTACCCTCGTCTGCACCACCGGTTTCCCTGGAACTTTCTCAGGCTGTGGCTCAGCATCCTGACTTTTAGAAAAGGGAACCAGACTCCCACATGGGGCATCCTGTGTGTCTTCTGCAGAAGCCTGTTTTATTTCATAAGAACGAGGCAGACATTCCCTATAGTGTGTATCCATTTCACAGCAGTGTGCTTATCATCCTCGTACGGGGGAAATTTGTAAGGTTCTCTGACATGCCCTGTATGAACTCACCCCAAGGGTCCTTGGAGAGAGTCAGAATCTGTTTTCAGCCATTTCTGGCACCTGCACTTTGGTTCCCAGATTTCCTTAAGAAATGTTGACCCAACCACTGTTTTAATAGTACAAGGAAATCCTAGAGAAGGGGAATTGGATTTTTGTGGTTTCCTCCTGATTGGCATTCTTTTTATTGGTCTTTATTAGAATGTGCTTTTTCCTTGAGGCCAAGGGAAATCCTGTGATGTGTATGTAAGGATATAAGGATATAGTGCTAGTTATTGAATTTGAAGCCAAAGGGTATCTTTTTCTAACTGTGTTGGTTCTTTGAAACCAAAATGTTTTCACGTTAACTGATGAATTTCAGTTTTAAGAGTAGGAGGAATTCATTATCACAGTGAGAAAAAGTGAGAAAAAAGATTGCCCTTCTCAAAGAATAGCACTAGAATGTATAGATCTTTCCAGTGATGACTCCTACATTTTTTGTTTTTATTTGACCATGATTCCAAGAGATAATTTTCATTGAGTTGTTGTTGTTTGAACTATTTCTCTCTCTCTGTCTTTAAGTTTGATTTTCTTTGGCATATACTGTATCACAGTTAAGGAATTTTCAGTGGAAACGAGAACCTGACTCTGTGAAATTTCAAAATGAAATAGAATACAAGAAATGTTCTTCCAAAAATTATAAATTGCTTTGTACTTGTGTCTAAATTTATAGCAGAGTGAAATAAAACTAATATTTATGTACAGTGAGAAAAAGGATATGAGCGTGTATTACTATCTGGGATTTTTTAGATATCTTCTTTATGTTCTCTCATTTACTTAGAATCAGGGGTCCTCAAACTTTTTAAACAAGGGGCCAGTTCACTGTCCCTCAGACCGTTGGAGGGCCGGACTGCGGGCCCCGGGACGAGTTTGCTGCTAAGCAGGACAGGCAGCAGCAGCAAAAACACCTGGTGGGCTGGATAAATGTCCTAGGCAGGCTGCATGTGGCCTGCGGGCTGTAGTTTGAGGACGCCTGACTTAGATTTCTAGCAGTACCCAAGTAAGAATAATTAACAGCAACAACACAATAAATGAGTAACTTGGTTGTTGAACTCTTAAACCAAGCACAGATTGCAAGAGTAAGTTTTCTGTGTGCTATTTACTTTAATTATCACAAAAACCCATCTGAGGCTATTTTTATTTCAAGAACAAGGAACCTGAGGCTTAGATTTAGTAACTCGCCCAAGGAACAAAAGAGGATTCAAACCAGTGTTTCTGCTGGAGGGGTGAGCTCACTCCACTGCAGCACCCTTTTCCTGAGTCTGGAGGTGGCAAAAGTCAGCGTTAGACAACCGAGAAAAACAGCCTAGACTCTGAAGGTCACAAAAACAAGAACCAGGAGACGGTTCCTTTTTTTTTTTTTTTTTTGAGACGGAGCCCCAAGCTATCCCCCTGGGTAGAGTGCCATGGCATCACGCTCACAGCAACCTCCAACTCCTGGGCTCAAGCGAGTCTCCTGCCTCAGCCCCCCAAGCAGCTGGGACCACAGGCGCCCGCCACAACGCCTAGCCATTTTTTGGTTGCAGCCATCATTGTTGTCTGGCAGGCCCGGGCTGGGGACTCGAACCCGCCACCTCAGGTGTATGTGGCTGGCGCCCTCGCCGCTTGAGCCACAAGCGCCGAGCCGAGACGGTTCCTTTGAGGGAGGTAGACCAGTTCTGCCAGCTCTGATTAAGGGGGGGGAAAAAAAAAGGTGTGATATTGGAGTCCAGGGATTCACTCTAATAGCTAGACTGAGGGCAAAGAGCAAACTACTAAACAACATTTACCAAAATAGTGCTGTCGCTACCTGCATCTAATTTTTGCTGTTGCTCTTTGTCAGCCTTGTAATTACAGAAGTCATATATTCGTGCTGTACAAAAAGTTCAACATCACCAAATTACGTAAATGTAAAGGAAAAGGTCTCTCCCCTTCCTGTTGACCAACCATTTTCTTGTATGGCATCCCTGACCTCACGGTTCTTAGTCCCTGAGTCAATAGAAATGGGTACAAGACCGAAAAAGGGATTTATACAGGGAAGGCTTCATGAGGAGAGGGGTTTTAGACAGTGCTGGTAAAGAACAGTCAGACTGGTCCTCTGAATAAAGGGCTGGGAACTTCTAAAGGGTAGAGAAGTCTGGTGCCCACATTGAAATTGTAGCAGGTAGAAGTGGAGATTTGCTGGCAGCTGCCTGGCCAGTGGTCATGCTTCATCATACAGCCCATGGTGACTCTCTACCCTTGGGTGTGATTTTTATTATTGAAATGAAGTGAGAGATCCGTGGGCTTCACCTTGGCACTAACCGGTCTGTGCTGGCTTTGACAGGGGCCAGTGGACCCCTGGCTCTCCTCGTTGCCAGTCCTGGTAAAGACAGCAGAACCACCTTCTATTGAAGCTGAGTGTTAAAATCGCTTTCAAAGCCTTGGTTCAGTATTGCAAGGAGACTTAAGCTTGGGCTCCAGGCTTAGTCAGGTGGCCAGTGTCCACCTCCTGGACTACCTCACACATATATTTATGTGCGTATGGTGGTTGGTCTTTTTGGAGGGGTACGTTATTTTCTGTTTGTTTCTTTCCACAAAAATGGAGTCATAACACTGTCCGGTAACTTTTTTCATGAAATTATATTATATATACATCTTTGATGCTGGGTTCTGTTTCCCTACAGAGGTAATTTTAAGGAGAAATTTTGTGTTAAAGAAGACTACTGCTGTCAGGATTGGCCGATTTTGACATTTTTTACTTTTCTTCCTGGACCTATTAGCCCCTAATTGTGGAACTGTGTTTTTGGTTGTGGCTGGGGTGGGTTACTTTCTGCTTTTGTTTTGACAGCCTTTGCATATGAATGGTGTTCTCTGTCTTGACCTCTGGACTTTCCCAGGGCAGGGAAGTTCTGTAGTGGATGGAAAAAGTAATCAAAGTGATACTTGGAGAAAACACAGGGAAGTGCAGAGACTCCTGGGAAGGTTTAGTTTAGATTAAAAAAAAAAAAAAAAAGTTTTTTCTTTTTAACATCAAAACAGCTTTAACACGTTTCCTAATCTTCTCAGCCAAGAATAAACTGTGAGAGCCAGGCAGGACCTTGAAAATCATGTCAGCCTTTTGCTTTTGTTTACTTATAAATCCCAGAGGGTTTATCATATTTCCAAAGGTCACACAAACACGATAACAGAGAAGGCCAAGCCCAGAGCTAAATTGGGGTTCCAGTCTTCCTGTAAGTGCACTCCCCATTGGAGTCCACTAGATTGTCACCCCCCACCAAGTAAGTTCATAGAATTTCCAAAGTCCTGTGGGTTTTAAAGTTAAGAGATACATGAGGCACACCCCACAGGACATATTTTTAGGCGCTCGCAAGAGACAGTGTGGCAATTGGCTGTAACCTAGGATTGTGAATTCTGCTCCACAGCTTAAACTATGCCCTGTGGCCTTACGAGATGGCCCTACTTGAACTTCAGCCTTCCTTTTCTTATCTGTAAAAGAGAGATTAAAATTTCCTACTTCATTGGACTATTACAGGGAAAGGAAAATACATGTAAAGTACACAGAATGCCTGATTCCTTAGTCCACTCAGTAGCTTTTAGAAGAAAGCTCTTTCAAGCTTATTGTTATTTTTTTAAAAAGTAAAATTCAGTTAAAATTTGGCAATATTTCTGGGTTAAATTACTCTTAGGAAAGAGACTTAAAGAACTGAACACCCATTATTTGAATACCTATTCTACAGGGTATGAAATTCACAAGGTATAAAATAAAACACAATGCAAAGTAATTTTTCTTAACCCCTCTCCCCACGAATAACTTTCTTTTTCTGGAAATTTTCTTTACTAATTTTTTGGTGTACTCTTATATTCTATGGATATGGTTATTAAGTTTTAAGTATTTTTTCTATCTTTTACCCTTCCCTCTAGTCTCTTGCCGTATAGGACTTAAGGCTAACTATGCTCTAGGTCAGTACTGTCCAGTATTTTCTATAATGATAGAATAGTTCTGTATGTTTGTTGTCCAATAAAGTACCTACTAGCACATCAGCCTTTTTTTTTAATTTCAAAATATTAAGAGGGTACAAATGCTTTCTTTTTTTTTTTATTGAATAGTAACTATGTACATTAATGCACTTCTGGGGCACAGTGTGGTGTTTTCACACACAATCCGAAACACTTCCATCAAACTGGTTAACATAGCCTTCATGTCATTTTCTTAGTCATTGTGCTAAAACGTTCACATTCTACTCTTAGAAAGATTCACTTGTACCCTTGTAAGATAAACCACAGAAGTGATCCCTCCAATCCTCTTCCCTCTACCCATTCCCCCGTCCGCTCTCTCTCTCCCCCCCCCCATATTCTTAGGCTGTTATTAGGTTATAGCTTTCATATAAAAGGTATACATTAATTTACAAATGCTTTCTTACATGGATAGCTTTTATTTATTTATTTATTTATTTTTTTGAGATGGAGCCTCAAGCTATCCCCCTGGGCAGAGTGCCATGGCATCATGCTCACAGCAACCTCCAACTCCTGGGCTCAAGCGAGCCTCCTGCCTCAGCCTCCCAAGTAGCTGGGACTACAGGCGCCCACCACAACGCCTGGCCATTTTTTGGTTGCAGCCATCATTGTTGGGCAGGCCCGGGCTGGGGATTCGAACCTGCCACCTTAGGTGTATGTGGCTGGCGCCTTAGCCGCTTGAGCCACAGGCACTGAGCCGTGGATAGCTTTTATAATGCTGAAGTCAGGGCTGTTGGTCTGCTCATCACCTGTCACAGTTCATTGTACCTGTTCATTGCCCTTCCCCACGCACATAAGTCTTAATTGTGTTTCTTATAACTGAAGAACTGAATTTTAATTTTTTATTTAATTTAATAATTAAATTATTTAATAATAAAATTAATTTAATTTAATAACATGGGCAACTGGCAGGTGGCCACCATATTAGATAATGCCATGCTAGATATTTTTGCCTATGGCACTTTTTCCAAAAACACATGGATTCCAAATTATAAAAGTAAGGAAAGAGTCACATGAAATCACTAATTCAGTATTAATTAAAGAAGCCTGTAATTTCAGAAAGTTTTAATTATATGTGGCTGATTATTTTCTTTTTAAATCAAATATATAATCGAGGAGATGGGAGTGTATTTTTGAGAACACACTGCTAATCAGAGAAAGCTTGTGAAATGGCACATTTGTCAGAGAGCACATCTCAACCAAGTGGCTCAGTCACCTAGTCATTCCATCCACCTCCTGTGCGCCCTGCCCAAGCCCTAGGAGCACTTGATAAAACGAGCCCCTGCCCTCGTGAAGCTTTCACTGAGTGCCAATGGACGCCTCCTCATTTGGTGCCTTTTGGGGTTGCCTTTTCCTGAACCTTGACAGAGACTCGGCAACTTACCCAAGGTGCTGGTTTTGAGTACCAATACCACCAGGGCCCAGACTGTTTCCCCTAGTAAGGGAAAAGCCTTCAGAAGCAAAGCAGCTTTCGTTCAGGTATTAAAAAGGAGTTCTCTGCCAGGAGCCCCTTAGTCACAAAGTCAGTCAGTCTGCTAACTCTGGGAGGGGACACCGATGATGTATGTATCTATGCTACAAGTGCCTGCACCATTTTAACGTAAAAAGACCAAGAGCTTCCAGAACTAAAAATCTCTTTAATCTTCCCATACGGGCAGAGAAGCTTGAGTGGCAGTGTTGAGCCACACTGCCTCACTCTTCTGCCCTCGGAGAATGTCTGAAGGGTATAATTTACCTTTTCTGCTGACTTAGGTATTGTCTCCCCCAAACAGTGATTGCTTCTTAGCACTACATTTAAGTTTTATTTTTACTTGTCTGCATTTTGAAAATGTTCTGGCATGAGCACATATTATTTTCATAATAAGCAACTATAATAAATAATATTGTAAAAAGTAGTCCAGGCAGAAACACAGTGAAAGCCTGGCGTGAGCAATGGGAGCAGAGAATTGACAGGCTTGGTCACAGTGGAGGGAGAGGCTTGAATTAAAAACACTTGTTTCATGTCATCCTGATCCGTTTTAAAGAAGGACGAATGCGGCATAGCAAAATAAAGGTTTGTGTATATATTATGTATCTATTTTTTACTTATAGCAATTAAAGGTTAGATTTTGTTATTTTTCAGTCACTTATCTGTTTAAGATGATTTGCCCAGTATTCCAAGTATTTTTTTTTACTCCACAATATAAATAAGTATATTTGGAATCATTAAAAAAACTTAAATGTAATAAGAGCAGTTCATTTTTCTGTAAGACTTATTATTTCCAGTTTACTTTCATTTATTGCTAACAGATTGTTATTGTGAAAATGTCTCATCAAGATATATAATAGTGAAAAAGCAGAAGAAACTCTAAAAAATAAAAGCCCTAACAAGGAATCTGTGAAGAGCATCGACTATACCACATTCATCAGGTTGGAAGTTGTTCCCGTTTGGAAAAGGTGTTCTATGTGTTTCTATGCTTAGAAGAAAGGATTTTGGCTTGGCGCCTATAGCTCAACCGGCTAAGGTGCCAGCCACATACACCTAAGGTGGCGGGTTTGAATCCCCAGCCCGGACCCGCCAAACAACAATGACGGCTGCAACCAAAAAATAGCCGGGCGTTGTGGCGGGCGCCTGTGGTCCCAGGTACTTGGGAGGCGGAGGCAAGAGACTCGCTTGAGCCCAGGAGTTGGAGGTTGCTGTGAGCTGTAATGCCACAGCACTCTACCCAGGGGGAAGGCTTGAGGCTCTGTCTCAAAAAAAAAAAAAAAAAGAAGAAGAAAGGATTTTAGAGGGCTTCTAGAAACACATTTTGATTTCTAGTTGCAAGATCAAAATGTTCCATTTGTGTTGATAACCTCCAGAGAAGCAGAAGATGTAGCTGATGATAGAATTTCTAAAGTATGAAATTGTATTCTGTTTGCTGTTAAACTAGTTTCATATTGCTATTTTCTAGAATTTTTTTTCTGAAGTAACAACTACCCGTGGCTGTATGTGTTGACAGTAATGGTCTGGGAGTGAATAAAACAATGTATCCCATTTTGTTATGTCCGTGTTTGGAAACCATTCTCTAATGAGATGTCCCCAAACAGTGCTGCCTTCATCAAAACACATGGCCTAAATCTGAGTGAGTTTAATTATCATGGGGACAGTGAAATGAGGACATTTAAATCAACTTAAAGCGGAATAATTCAGAAGATTAATAAGCGGCATATCTCAGTCTGCATAGAACCAAATTTTGACATCTCCTTTACCTTGGAAGGAATCATTTTGGAAGAGGGCAAACAAGGTTCATCTCAAACATGTTGTTGATCAGCCAGTGCACCAGAACAAGATCAGCCCAGCCATAGCCAGCATTTTGGATACAGAGATCAGCTCTTTGCATAAACAAACCTCCCTAGGTAGAGATGATCTCTGTATGGTATCTAGGTTACTGCATATTAATTTCAGCCTGAAACAGGAATTTTGATCAAGAGAGACATTTTTATTATCTAACTTAACCTTGCAAGGAGCCACCTACTTACTCTTTTACCACACACACAGTTTAAAGTCTGGGGATAGAAAATAAAAGCATGTTTACTGCAAATAATCCCTTTTTGTGAGTCCTTAATTCTGTTTGTACTGTAAATTTTTTTCATAGCAAACATAAAAAGATAGCTAAACTAAGAGATGAGGGATGTATTCAGCTAGGACTTTTTTTCTAGCTGTCCTGTCTCTTAGGCCATATACTCAAGTTCTGGTTATTCAGCTTTCAGTAAATAACAGTCGAGCTGACATATCTGGTTGGATTATGGGACCTTGATCCCCTGACATGAGTGTTGTCTATCTTACCATGCTTAGTTGTCACGTCATTATTTGATTGTATTAGGGGATATTTTACTATTTCTATGTCTCATTGTTTGTGTTATAGGCTAACGTATGATATCTCAGTCCCCAAAAAAGGCCCTGTTAGATGGTTAACGAAATACAGTTATCAGCATTTAATGTCTGAGAAAGCTGAGGCTCAAGGAGTTAGACTCTTAGCGGAGGCCAGAGGGCCATTCAGAGTCGTAGCTTCAGGGAGGGGCCCTTCTGGACTGTCACATTAATTTGTCCAACATCACAGACAGAGCAGTGCAGCAGATCAAACCTCAGTCCTGGTATTATCCTGCCGTTATCTCATTTCTCTACCCAAACCTTTTTCTTACCCACTGCCCAACGTCATATTGTACTCGTGCTCAAGAGGGCCAAGGAAATAGACATGTGCAGAGAAAACTTTCTATCTGGACACAGGGAAAGAGTACTAATTGAAAAAAATACTTACATGTGAGCAGAGTGCCACCCATATTATGGGACCAATGTCCTTGTCTTCATAGAATTTACATTTCTGCTAAGGCAGGAGCATACTTCAGAAGGGCTAGCAGGTACAGAGAGCTCCATCAATTAATTACAGAGGGATGCGTCATTGAAAATATTTTGAATTATTGGATTTCAGTGAGTTGTGATAAACTTCATCTCTTATACCTCTTTCACTCAATAGTAAAGAGTTGAAAGCCTTGCGTGCTATGTAATGTATCAGCTATTAGAAATCATAAAGATAACTCTGTATTGCCATTATGGCATTTTCTATCTTGGGAAAATAGCAGCCTTTAGTACTATTGTCATATGATAAAGGAGAAGAATTATGAGGCCTGATTCAGTTCATACCTTGCCAAATCTTTATAAATCAGCATGTGAGTTATTTATAAAGGACAAAGGACTTGTTTTTATAAACGTGTTTCTCACCAGTCCAAAGGTAATGCTGAACACAAGAAGCACTTTTTTGGAAATATAATTCTCCTAATGTGGCATTATAACAGGTTACCGGATATCTTGATTTAAAAAAAATATCCAACATTTAATAGCTTATAGTAGAATTTCGCTTTTCTTCAGCTTTCCAATAATTTTCTGAGACATAGTATTGGGGTCATAAAATTGAGAAGAAGCCCCGAGTCTCCACATAAGAATTTGTAAATGGTCAGAAAGGGGGTGGGAACCCAGAAAAGTATAATGAACAATATTATAAGGAAAATGTTTCCTCTATCAGTTAATTCGTTTTCAGAGCCCAACTGCATGAAATTAATGTGATTCCTACCGGCAAATCGTTTCTCCAGTGGTTTTCCTTTTTTCCTTCTTCCTAGATTGAAAAAGAAGAAACAAGCCAAACAAAACGCAGAAACAGCCTCAGCTATAGCTGCAAGGACTCATACGGGCAAAGAAGATGTTAATACCGTCATTTTAGAGCAAGACAAACGCAACAATGCTGTGGAACAGGAATATGTTACTGACGAGAAGAAAAAGAGAAAAACAAATCAGTTAAAAGAGATCAGACGTACAGAGCTAAAGAGATACTACAGTATTGGTGAGTATCAGTGGCACTTACTGCAGTATTTTCATTTTAGAAATCTGTAAGAATATTTCAGAGAATTTATAAGTGATCATACTAATAACAGTAGCCATTTATTGAGAGCACTAGTACATGCCCGGGCTGTGCTTTACATACATAGTCTCACGTGCAGGGATCACAGTGAAATAACGTCTTACTCAGCTTTGTGTTCCGGCATCTAGCATTAGATGACCGCTCGTAGTCATCAAATGAATGGTCCCTTTCCCTTTATGAGAAATGTGTATTTTTCTTTCTCTTTTTTTTAAATTATTTTTTTATTTTTGAGACAGATTCTCACTTTGTCACCCTCAGTAGAATGCTGTGTCATCATAGCTTACAGCAACTTCAAACTCTTAGGCTCAAGTGATCTTCTTGCCTCAGCCTCCCTAGTAGGTGGGACTACAGGCACCTGCCACAATGCCTGGCTATTTTTAGAGACAGGGTCTCGCTCTGACTCAGACTGCTTTAAACTCCTGAGCTCAAGCAATGCATCCACCTCGGTTTCCCGGGGTGCTAGGATTACAGGCATGAGCCACCACGCCCAGCCCTAGAAATGCGTGTTTTTCTTAATGTATAGAGACATGTCCATAAAAATGCTGATAGAAACGCCTGCTCTTTTGGCAATAGAAAATGGAGGAGACATGGCCTAGCACCTGTCATTTAAAAAAGAAAAAACAAACAACCCATTTGGGAGTTTTAGCTAAAGAGAATCTTAAAGTGCATCCACAGTGTTACATGTCCCAGAACAGCCATTGCATCTGAAACTGCCTTAGCAGAAGTGGCATGTCTAGCTGTACTTGGACCATGCATCTCATGCCTACTGTCCTATCACATATGGGCCTGGAGTGTGTTCCAAACAGAATGCAAATAAAATAAATAAAGGGTACCAGTAGTCAGAACGTGACCTTGGCACACAGGTTAAGGTGCATTTGAGATTGCTAGACAAAGGAGAGGAATTTGAGGGAGATCTGTAAGAACATCCTGTAAATACAATGTAGGAATGTGGTCTTGTAGCAGAGCAATGAGAAGTGGCTCTGGAGGGCTCTACACTTGGTCTCTAACCAAAGAGACTGGGAGACATCTTGTATCCACGTTTAATGTAACTTTCTAACAGTGCTCATCAAAGATGAAATGGACTGCCCTTGAGGTGGGAATGAGTGCTGCGTTGCTGGCATTGCTCCCACACAGGCAGATGAGCTAACTGCGGCAGAAAGCATATGGTTTCTTAGAAATCTTAGAAATCTGTAAGAATATTTCAAAGACTATAATTTATAAGTGATCATACAAATAACAGTAGCAGTTTATTGAGCACACTACTACATAGCCTGGCTGTACTTTACATACTTAGTCACATGTGCAGGGATCACAATGAAATAACATCTTACTCAGTGGGCTAAGATGATTGTCTAATGCTGTATTCCGTATCTTAATGGATGCTTTTAATCTCTATTCAGTATTATATAAAATGCTGTAACTGTTAACCAATGAAAGAGACTTGTGATTTTAATACATTTTCTCCCCAAATTTAAAGCATTGTGTGCTATTCCTTATTTCCAAAAAGTAAGAGGATTAAGGAAAATTGCATTTCATATCTTCTTTTGCATCTGACTTTTTGCTGCATTTGGATAGCTTTTTATCGTGGTATACTTCATTGCCTGTGTAACGCTAAGTTTGAAACAATACTCTTCACTTTTTATCTGACCCACTCTTACTTGGCTGCCAAATCAGCCCAGTCATCATCCCTTCTGGGAAATTTTCCTTGTCCCTGCCCGGGTTAGACTTCTCAATGCCTTGTTACCATGAGTTTATTTGATTCCCTGTGTGTACAGGCAGAGGTGGCTTAGCCTGCAGCACTGGCTCTCCAGAGCATCTGCAGCATTACAGATGTTCTTTAAATGCATCGGAGGGAAGAATTAATACAGAGATGAATGTATACTCTGTCTTTGAATTTCATGACAAATGTTATAGGTGACAGTATAGTCATTGGGTGAAAACTAGCCTGTATTTTTATTTGGTAGCGATAAGTAAAGGAATACCTTCATAGCTTGTTATCTTCTCTCAAAAATGGTAGGTAATAATAACAAGTGCTTTGGAGGTTTGAGGCATTTCCACAAGGGAATTCAGTACTTTGATAAAACCTCTGGTTTGGGCCACATTGAATCCAGTGTTCCTTGGCCCTTTGCGCATCTGATGGGGGTGACAAACTCCCATCTAGGCAGGTTTGCTTTCCCTCTTGGGTCCGCCTAGTATATCCATCCCCCAGATTCCCAGACCAGGGCGCTGTTCTGTGCCACCAGGGGGCGCATCAGACCTCAAATTAGAGAGCTTCTCCAGTCCAGCTGTGTGCTGCTTTTGGTGGCTGTAGTCAGGGTAGGAGAGGCAGACCAAAATGGGGGGATCTTGATGACCTGCTGTGAGGATTGGACCTTATTTGGTAGCCACTTAGGAGCCAGTGGAGGAGAATTTCAATGACAAAAGAAATTCCCTACTTTTTCTTTTCTATTCATTTTTGTTTTCCATTAACTGTGACATGAAAATGGCAGGACAAAGGCAGGCTGTGCTGGCCTGAGACCCAGGCTGCCAGAAAACACACGCTGAAGAGAGATTTTGGTCATAGAAATGGCAGTATCCGACGACCAGTAGTGTGTGAGGGGAAAGGGAACGGGTCAAAACTGACAAACTTGGATGCTGAAGGAGGAAGGAAGATAATGGATTTGTGTTTGGAGATGTTTTTGAAATGCCAAGTAAATTTGCCCTGAGGAACTTAGATTTCAAGTGAAAGGCCTACAGATTACTACGGGAAGGTATGAGTTGAATCCATACGTGTAAAAGAGTAATCCAGAGACCACATAAAGAGTCAAAATGAAGTGTTACTGGGCAGCAAATGATTATGTATAGAGGAAAAGATCACGAGGACGTTTAGCAGTATGCTGGTATTCATTTTCTCTGGGTACAGAAATTGCAAGGGAGTTTATTTTCTTTTTTCTTTCTTTCTTTTCTTTTTCTTTTCTACACATAATGTCGTTAAATTTTAGTATTAACAATCAGGGAATATAGGAAGATGGAAAACTAGAGTAAAAGCAAGAGTTTTACAAAAAGAACATTAAACAAAGTCCTATAAGCAACGTGCAAGTAATTACTTTTTATAGGTATCTTTTCCACATCTATACATTACCGGCCTCATCCAAAGACGCATATTTTAACTGTTTTCACTTGTTGAATTATGCTTGTCTGTGCCTCACTTTTGCTAGCAAGTAATAAATTCATTGCTATTTCTTGATACTTTGAAGAACAGAACACTTAAGATACTGATAAAGGATGTTATGGAAAGACTAAGTCATGAGAATGGCCTCCTTATAACAATATGGTACTGATATTAAAAATGTTTTGCTTTGTTTTTGAAAGCGGAGTAGGAGAAGGGAAGCGGAGTAATTACATTGAAGCAGGTGGCATCAGATAAATCTAGATCCAGCACCGAGCGCAGCACCCTAGCTTGCAGTTAACATCAACAAAAGCTTCTACAATGAGCAAACACAGCCCTTCTGTGCTTTCGTGTGTATTTCCTAACATATAGAGACTCCTTTTTCATTTATTGTTTATATAATATAAACTCTTAAGGAATTGTTTATTAATAATATGTCTTAAACATACTATTTTTCAAAATTAGATGTTAAGTAAAAGGTAATACAAGTATGTTGGGATATTTATAAATTTATCAGAAGATGCTTGGTCCGTATTACAGTATCAAGATATATTAACTTGGCACGAATTATATCACAGAATACTTTCATATTAAAGGAATGCATTGTTCCTTAGTCTTAGAATAGTACACTTCCTTGCTTCTAAGAACATGCAGATAAGAATTGGAATTTTACAAACACAGGTAACATTTCAGTATAGGGAAGTTCTTCATTTCAAATTTAGCTATGCAGTCATAAGACTAGAAAGAGGTAGAGACATTTTATAGATAAGGGAAGCAAGCCTAAATTGGCATGAAATATATTATGATTATGTCATACTTATATTAGTCACTTTAAATCATAGTTTACTGTCCTGAATTCAAAAGAAGCTTACCAAGAAAAAATAAATTGAATTTTATTTTCCTTTATTATACATTTTTTGTTTTTCATGATATGAAAGTGACTAATTACTGAGTTATTTCCCACAAAGGCAACCTGGACACTTTTCCATACACAGATTACTTTTTCTTAAGGTTTTCGTTTAACCAAACCAGACTTTTGTTTGATAAGTTAATTTCTAAACATTACTAGGTAAAGTACAAATGTATAATCGCCTTGTTCTTATACGCAAAACTAATGATCATTTCTATGCTTTAGATCTCAAAGAATTAGAGAATCCAAAATTGATATGGATTTTCGTGGGGAAATAGGATGTCAAGAATCTAATTTTCTGTAATCCAGCCAAATGAGTTTAAGGGATTTGAATATAAGATAAATTGAGATTATTAGGATGGAAATAGGCCTGTGCTTCTTGGGACCATCAAGAAAGTCAGACAGATGTTTCGTACTGTGAATAGTGAATACCTCAGTAGTGAACAGGACTAACCTGACAGGTGTCCCCAGAATGCATGCAGTGTGGCTGATGGAATGAAGGTGGCACGAGAAGATGAAAGAAATGAGAGGCATGAATGAAGACTCCAAAAATCAAAGGGCTTCTTGGAGAAGAAGCCAAAAAAGTAGAAGCAGTGATCAAAGGCGGTAATACATTAGGAAAATGCTTTCCTGAGCTCTAACTCAGACCTGAGTGTAGAAATCAAAAGAGCTCATTATATTGAGGTGGAATTAAGGGGAAAACTCTAGCACTTTGATAAATTGTAGCAAATATTTACAAGTCAGGAATAAATGATGAAGACAATTTAAAAACAAAAAATTACTCACAGAGGAACAAGAAGGAGATTTAGACATAGACTTCTCCATAGCAGTGAACACCAGGGGAATTAAAATCTTTTCCTGAGTTGTGTGGTGAATGTTATTTTTTTTAAGTTCAAAGACAGCTTAGACATTCTGAGACATACAAAGTTTCAGGAAGGATATCTCTTGAGTCATATAGTTCCAGAAACAAATTTACTGAGAGGGAGGGATGCTATGATCTGAGACATGCCAAAATCTGGACCTGAAGAATAAATAAGTCATTTTATGAAAGAACTGGTGGTGAGCATTATAACTAATTAAACATAAAATTAAAAATACATAACCATTATAATTATGAATGTTAAAGGCACCACAATTCTTAAAGCCCCAGATCTAACATCTCTCAATTATGTAGTAATTAACTAGCTTTATAATTCTTAGGTTACCAAATATTGAGAAATGAAAGTAGAAGGCGAGCCAAGTGAGCAAGACTCCTAAGTAGGTGGTCAGGTTTTGCACATCCAAGTCTCCCGTGCTGCAGACGCGCCAGCCCCACAGCATTTGTTCATGTTTTATAGTCTGAAGCACCGGATCTCTTGTGTCCACATTGCTGAGACATAAAACAAATGGACCGATGAGGCAGAGAGAAGTTTCTGTTTCTCATGACTTGGAAACTTCTTAGCCTCCTGAAGAAATTCTGGCCCCTTCTTGCCCCTCCATAGACTGTTGCTGTTTTTTCTCTCCTCTTCTCTATTTTGAACATTATCACTGTAAACATTTTCAGCCACAGTCTGCAAAACCTCAGAATATCAACAATGTGGTAAATTTTATTCTATAAAAATACATTCCAAAGGGAAAGATGGATTTATAATCCAGAATTTCAAGGTTACGTTTCCTTAGAAATCCCAGTAGATGGAGAATAGTATATCTACAGGTAAGCAGCTCTGAAACAAACACTCCTGAGTTGTCCTGGCTTTGATTATACCAGCTTTGCCTAAAGGGGGACACTCTTCCCTGACCTCTCACGGCCCCATTAACACACATTTTCTTGTCTTTGGCAGAACAGAAAGGTACAGTCACTCAGGCTGCTGTGTCTTAAGAAACCTATCTTGCTACATACAAGCTTGAGTTCAGAGTGTATTCCCATTATAACCATAGTGGTCTGCATAACACAAATGTCATTCCTTAATTAATGACTTGTTCTATCTGCTTGCATTGTGAAAAATCTCCTGGTAAGAGAAAAACCCAAACATGGTTGGACTGAGGGTATAGAAGCACATTAGTCTAAATACGGTCATTGTTTTTAAGCTTTGAAAAATAAAATTAGCGGTAAACTGAGAAGGGTGCAAGGGAAAAATACTTCGAATACTCATGATGAGTCTTAAATAAAGAAAGTATCTACCCCCCTGGGGACACTCTTCCCAATCCAACAGGTTCCTTTTGCTGTTCCTCAGGCCTTGTGTTGCTTCTCTCCCCCTTCCTAGCTTCTTTCCCACCCTCCAAAATACTCCTTTCAAAATGACTTTTTAAAAGAAAATGGTTCAAGGAACTAACTGGGCAAATTTATACTTTAGAAGAAAATACAGGAAATATAAAAGCCAGTTTCACGGGAATCAAACTCTGTCCATCATCTCAGTCCATCCAAGCTGTGGTGACAGGTGCGGCCTGAAATTGTCCTTTGTGGGAGATGTTAAAATACAAAGATCATGTAGAGTACACACAGTTCATTCTTCCCTGACACATCGTTTTCTTTTTAATTGTAACAACTTGTGATTTAGATTTTCCAGAGGTTCCCCTTCAAGTGCTAAATAACAGTCCTCGATACTTTAATTGCACTTTTTATGTTGTCGGGCCAATAATTTGAGACGTGTGCATCACCAGTAGAGAATGTTATTTCTTTCTTTTTTCTTTTTTTTTTTTTTTTACTAAATCATAACTGTGTACATTAATGCAGTCATGGGGTACAGTGTGCTGGATCTATATGCAATCTGAAATATTTTCATCAAACTGGTTAACATTCCTTCATGTCACTTTCTTGGTTATTGTGTTAAGACATTTATATTCTACATTTAGAAAGATTCACGTGTACCCTTGTAAGAGAATGTTATTTCTTGAAGCAAATACAAGTCCTATATTTTCTTTAAAGACATTTATGACTATTTTTTGCTATTGAATTTTTAATCCACCTGCATTGATTTGAGAGTGACTTAAACTTTTCTCCTAATATTAGCCAGTGTTTGATAATCCTTAAAGTCCTTGAGCCCTTATTTGTACATCGCAGAGTGCTCTTTCTAAATGGCCTTTTCAAATCTTTAAGTAACTCCTTGGAGTCCACAGCATTCCCATTTTATACACACTGGGAAACCAACTCTGCTTAAGTAAAGTTACTTGCCAGGGTCACCTAGTGAGCAAGGGGCAGACCCAGAACGCTCATCCACATCTGTCTGATGCCATAACCTCCCCTCTAACCTGAATTTATGTGATACTTATGGGAAAACCCAGCCTTTTCTTGCTGATTTATAACAGCTCTTATTTTACACTAAATTCTTATTTTTTAGTCATGTCACCACAGTGTTTTGTTTACTAAGGCTTTATCATCACGTGTTTTAACATCAATAGAGAAGAGTAGAGTGTTCCTACCCTCACTCAACTTTTTTTTTTTTTTTTGAGACAGAGCCTCAAGCTGTTCCCCTGGGCAGAGTGCCGTGGCATTACAGCTCACAGCAACCTCCAACTCCTGGGCTCA
>NW_003852397.1:20722676-20851975 GCF_000181295.1 Otolemur garnettii
ACTTATACCCTTGTAAGATAAACCACAGAAGTGATCCCTCCAATCCTCCTCCCTCCACCCATTCCCCCCTCTCCTCTCCCTCTCCCTTCCTCATATTCTTAGGCTGTTATTAGGTTATAGGCCATACCACCCTGAACGCACCCGATCCTCTGACTTTGGAAGCTAATCAGGGTCGGGCCTGGTTAGTACTTGGATGGGAGACATTGGTAGTGTTATGCCATTTAAAAAAATTTTCCAGGCAGCGCCTGTGGCTCAGAGGAGTAGGGTGCCGGCCCCATAAGCCGGAGGTGGCAGGTTCAAATCCAGCCCTGGTTAAAAACTGCAAAAAAAAAAAAAATTTCCTTCTGGTTTCTGATAAAAAGACTCCTCTCAGTTTACACAAGAATGCTTTAGGAGAGTTTGTGGTTAATTTCTCAAGAGATCATTGATGTAGGAGTGGGTGCCGAGGGCATCACGCCCAGGTGCTGCCTTGCAGCGCTGTGCAGGGCCACTAGCCTCCAATGAGTGGCAGGAATTCCTCTCCATCCTGGGAGTTTCCAGACTGTCTCCGTTATGTTTTGTAGTGTTTCTGTTTTTATCTCCACTACAACGTTTATGACCTTCAATACTTGGGATATGGCCTCATGTCACGATAGGTTAGCCTCTACTTTGTAATTCAGGGCAGTGACAGATAAACATGCCCAGAAGCCTTAAAAGCTTTGCTGGGATTGTTGTGAGGCACCTGCTTCCTCAGCAGGTAGAAGGTAAAGGAAGAGGGTGGAGGGTGGAGCTGGTGCAGTGCGTTTCCTCTGCTCACCTGGGTCTTTTCTTCCAGGTGGGGGCAAGGCCTCCCCAGGCCTTAGTGCCCGCTGAGTTCAGGTAATTAACCAGCTACTGCAGACCTGCAAGTGACAACACAAGTCCATCAGTTTTTATTTCTGTAACACAATGCTTTAGTGTTGCCTTGCTTTTTCAGAAGCATAGTTCTAAAGAATATCAAACAATAAATAAATTCTTTATCAGGTTAAGGAAGTTTACATTTAGTTTTCTGACAGTTGGGTTTTTTATTATATTTATATTTTATATTTTCAAAAAATACAGTAATGGCCATTTAATTTCATCAAATGATTTGGGGCATGTATCAATGTCATCAGATATGGTTTTTCTCCTTTACACAATTCATAATAATCTATCATGAATATTGTATCACTGCTGTATTTCTGGTATGAAACCTTTTTGCTCACAGTTTATACGTCTTTTAACACTATTCAAATTGCTCTTTACTTATGTTGATTATATCAATAATATTTGCTACATAGTTACTCCGTGCCAGGCTCTGAAACTAACACATTATTCATCATCTAATTTCTTCAACAACATTTTTGAGATAGTAATTCATTTTACAGGTGATAATTGAGACCGATGCACAAAGATTTCAGAAGTAACTTCTTAACATCACATAGCTATGAAAATGTGTCAGCAATGCTATTTAAACACAGCTTGTTTGGCTCTTAAGACAAATTGTAATCAGAAAGATGTTTGGTGACATAAAGGAGATAGCATGTGATCTGATTTTGTGATTAATGTCAAGCTGTCATAGCTGAAGGCATTGGTTTCCAGTACAGGGCATACCCTCTCACTGGAAACATCTTCGTGTTCATAAATCAGGGTACCCCTTTCTGAGAAAACTCTAATGAAGCACAATTTTTGCCTTTACTAATTTCTCTCACTGGATGCCATGGAAGCCATTCTCCCTTGTTTAGATATCAATGGTACTGTGCTGCTGGCCTCATAAACCCCATTCAGAATTCCCAATAGAGACAGATGGAGAGGAGAGAGTTGATTGCCCCTGGGAGTCAGGGAGGGAGACACACACCCTCAGTGAGCACAAGCCCAGTGCAGAGTTGGCCTTGATATAATTTGAAAACCTGATAATTTTCAAAAGTTCTATTTGTGCTTGGTCAAGTAGGTGATAACAAGAGGGGGAAAAAGGCTCTATAGTTTTTTTTCTGTCCTTCTTGTATCTGTAGAAATTATGGTTTCAGGATCCAGGTAATGCATAGGTGTCTCTTTTGTTTCTGTTTTCAACCAGAATATTGAAGTATGTCCAGTATCCTGACTGCACCCTGTCCCCATTGTTCTGTGACAGGAGTCAGATGCTCAGCTTTGAAGAATGTTAGTATTGAGTCATTCTTACCAGTTTTTTCCGGATCTGGAATATCTACCGAGTCCTGCATTCCTAACACCCCGCAGTACACTCACTTTCGACATCTGACATTACTACTGGAATCCTCAGAAAGTCCCTCATTGAATCTCAACCTCTTATCTTTTCTCAAAAATCTGTTCTCCATTTGTGGTAGGGAGAGTAATGACCTCCCCACAGAGATGGCCATGTCTTAATGCTCACAACCTATTATGTTACATGGCAAAAGCGAATCAAGGTTGTACATAGCATCGCGGTTGCCAACCTGCTGGCTGCCAGGGGATCTGGCTGGATTATCAAGGTGGCCCAGTGTCATCACTAGAGTCCTGAAAAGTGCAAGAGGGTGATAGGAGAGAGAGGGCTAGACAAATGGCAATGTGAGATGGACTTGAGAAATGCTGCTGGCTCTGCAGATGGAGGAAGGGCCTTGAGCCAAGACAAGTAGCCAGCTGCCAGCACTTAGGAAAGGCACGGCAACCTACCCTCCCCTAGCACCTCTAGAAGGAAAGCAGTGAGACCTGTCCCTGACTTCTAATCTACAGAATTGTAGGATAATAAATCTGTGTTTGTTTTTACTTGTGAGTCCCTAAATGTGTGGTCATTGGTTATAGCAGCAGAAGGAAGGTGACTTACCACACTGTTCTCTCCTCCAGCATCTCACTGTCCCCCACCCACAGCTGCTCTAGCTCTGCAGATGGCCCCTACTGTGGTGTACTCACCTACTTCATGCAGCTGTCACCCTGGTGTTGAGACCCCACATCTAGGTGAACCTTTGTTGTTGTCTAACTTTTTAATGTTCACATTATTGAAACCTTATCTTTGCCATAGTAACTCTTCTAAGTTTTATCACCTTGGCAGGACATGGTGTCTGATGCCTGTAATCCTAACACTCTGGGAGGCTGAGGCAGGTAGATGCATGAGCTCAGGAGTTCGAGATCAGCCTGAGCAAGAGTGAGACCACATCTCTACTAAAAATAGAAAAACTAGCCAGGTATCATGGCGCAGACCTATAGTTCTAGCTGCTTGGGAGGCTAAGGCAAGAGGATCACTGAGCCCAAGAGTTTGAGGTTGCTGTGATCTGGGATGTCACAGCACTCTAGCCTGGGTGATAGTGTGAGACTCTGTCTCAAAAAATGAATAAATTTCACCACCTCTTACTCCGCTAGGCCTGTCTTTACCCTGTTATGCTTTAGCAGAGGACCTCACCCCTGCTTCACTGCTGGGGTTGACACCATCTGTCTTGAGCTTCCTCCACTGGCAGGAGCCCTCGCTGACTTCCAGTCAGCCGTTCCCAGGCTTGTATCTCTGGGCCTCTGTGTAGCATCCAACAGTGTCAAAAACACCTCCCTTTATCATTTTTCCATGGCTCAGTGATATTCCATTCTTTTCCTCATCTCTCTAATTGCTTTTCTGCCCTTCTACTGCTGTAATTTTTTTGTTATTCCTTTAAACCTAAACCTTTCTTAGGTTCTGTTCTCAAATCTCAAACCTCCTCATAAGATTTACTGTCATGGCAGTCATGACCTCTTCCAGGACTTCCAGTACAAGGGATTCCTTCACACCCGGCCACGGTCCTGCCCCTCCAGGCCGGGCACCCTGCCGGATGTCCTGATGCACACAGAGAGGAGTCTTCCTGCCACACACTCGTACCTGTTCTCTTCTCATGTGCAGGAGCCAAGAGCTTGTGTTCTGGGCCCTCGAGGCCTTCTCACGGGGCGGGGAGGGAAGTGGCGGAGAGGGAAGTGGCGGAGCACCAAGATCCCTCAGGGTTAAGTCAGAGCAAGTTACCCACAAGTTCCCCACTCCAGCTCCCTCAAGGTTTATGCAGTGTGAAGTGCACTAAGCTGAAGGGCTGTGTTTCATTCCTCTGGGGCTTTTTTCATTTTTGTCACAGGTACTTCCTTATTGGACTGGGATACAGTCCATACAGCCCGAGTGGCTTCTGAGGAGCAGTTGGCCAACTTTCCCCTCTGGCAGTAGATACTTTGACATCATTTGCCTAAGCTCCCTGGGCACAGAGGGAGGGCCAGAATCTGAGCAGGTATAAAGGCCTGGACCCAGAAGTGGAAGAGGAAGTGTCACTGCAAGACAGTGGCACCCTTGGGGATGGTCATGGGTCCTTACCTAAAACATGGGAGGTAGAACCCCATCTCGAAGCCCAGCAGAATGGTCCTGTCCCGCGGCAGCTCCTGTGTCTTCCTGGCTCTCTCCAGAGCCAGAAACCTCTCCAGGGCTTTGTGGACTCTGTGCAGCAGAACCTGTCTTGGTAAGACACTCAGAACTTTGCATGTTGAGACATACTATTGATCATCTTTACCACTCACCACAAAAAGTATTTAGGAAGCAATATAAAACTTAACTTTGGGCTCTGCTGATATAAAGTGAATTAAATTCGATCCTTAGAATTTGTCAGTTACTTCTCTACTTTCTGTATTGAGCTGACTGAAACATAGTGTTTGGGCTTTGACAGGCGCACATGATTTGCCCGGTGTGATGTTACGTTGGTGAAAAGTATTGTCTGTAGCCAAACAGATCAGGCTCACTGATCTATACTTGGAAGTTTATTCAACCAGATATATCGGGTATCATATTAAGGTACAGGACATTCAAAGCTAGGTACATTATGGTCATTACCTCCAGGATCTCAAAACCTTAGACTCTGAGGGAAGGCTTTTTTTTTTTCCTTTTAGTAATATTGCATGCTTGACCTTTTTCTAGCCTACTCAGTGGCACCAATGAAAGGTAATTTAATTTTCATACTGATTCCAGCATTCATAGTAAAGTTTGTCCCGAAAGGTTCAGTCAGCACACAGGTTTTTTTCCCCTCACTGGACAAGATAGAAGCCCCCACATGTTGGTGGCTTAAAGTAGTGAGTGTTCCCCACTGTGCCCAGAGATACCTGTGTACAACTTACGGAAGGGTGTGGACCAGCTGCTGCACACCAGGAAAGAAGGAAGCATCTTCGGCTTTATAATTGGAAGTAGCTTAAAAGAATATAAACAGGCTGTTCTGACAGCGAGAGGAGCTACAGTGACAGCTGTTTATGGAGACCATGAGGAGGGCAGAAGTACGCAAAGAAAGGAGAGCTGAGATGGTTAAAGGAGCAAATAGCATTTAGCCTGATGCCAAAAGGGATTGTGGGAAGGCCGTGTCTGGGCCTGGTAGCCCGGGGTCTTCATCTTCCATGTGAACAAAGCAAAAGGAAACAATTAAAAGGTTTCAGATTGTCTATGAGGAAAAAAGGGAGAGTTTTGTTAACATTTTATGTCTTACCTGCCAGGAACTAATCAAATCAGTTTTTACTGATTTGTAAAATATTGTGATTGGGTTTTTGAATAAGCTTTAGATCTCTGGAGATCTAAAGTCCACAGTCAGTAGTCCCGTCTTCCTCAAGTAATTTAGATGTGATCATGTAGAGGTAGAGAGATCAGGGGTTTTTTTATAGACTAAAGGTGGTTTTTATGGTCTTTTGGGTTATACAAATGGATCTGATTTGAACATATAGATGACTAGAACAGAATTCTAAGGGTAGCTCTGATTTAAATTTATTTTTTCTTCTTGGTTTCCAATTTTAAGTAATATAAAGGAAATATTGGAAAGTCAGTCTGTGTTACTTTTCCGTTTTCGTCTACCACGCCCATCTTTGTTATGTAGATGAGAGGATATCCTTGATAACATTTCTGGGTGTTTATGTGTGTGTGTTTGCAGGACCTCAGGTGGAGAGAGCTGAGTTGATCACCCTTCCTGGGTCATGGCATGTCATCAGGGGGGCTTCTTGTTATGTATTCATTAATGCCTTTTTTTCATTCCTCACTCCCATTTCTCTCCCCATTTCACGCATTCCATTGTGTTCAAAGTGTGTAGGCTTTTCCGTACCCTTAAAAAATATTTGTGGTTGTTTCCTGTCATCTGTTTTAAATGTACATAAATGCTGCCCATTTAAATCTAAATTTCTGTACATCCCCTTCTGTTTCTCTTGATATAAATTTGCTGTGTATACTTCTGGCTTTTATTATTTTTATTTTCAATTACTGTCTGGAAGCTCAGAGTTTATCTACCACATTTTTCTTGCCTTTTGGCTCCCCTCTGCCACAGATCACATTGTGATAAATATCCTCAGGCAGGTCAAGTATATATATTGGGGGAAGATCTATATCTGTGAGTTAAACTGCTGGGTCATAAGAACTATCTATATTTAGGTCTCTGGAGTGACTGAACAGTGTACATTCCTAGTAGCAGTTCACATTTCTGTCAACTTTAGGGTTATGCAGTTTTCTGATTTTACCAGGCTAATAGTTATAAAATGGACACATAGTTTTAATTTGCATTTCTCAGATCACCTACAAGCCGGAGCATCTTTTCATGACTAAATCAATTTTATATTCTGTCACTTAAATTTTTATCTATTGCCGTATATTTTCATGGGGTTTGATATGTAGATTAATGTAATGAAATATATTTAATTATAGCATTTAGGATGAATCATATGTAGCTGCCAAAAATGTCAATGGCCATTTCTGACTTTAAAAAAACCCCAGCAAAATCTTTGGTCCCGCTGAATATATTGCTGGACATGTATATGTCTTTCTAAGTTTTCATTACAAGTATTATGAATATTGTAATAACCCTATGCTCTGTCACATAGCATTTTTTTTCTTTTGAATTTGCCCTTAAGATAAATTTCTAGGAGAAGGATTACTGAGTTGGAGAATGAACATTTTTATGGCTAATACTACATCTTGTCAAATTACTTTCTAAAAGGGCTGTACTGGTTTTCATTATTCATCATTTATATCATGACTATACTGGTTTTACTCTTTCTTTTATTTTATTAAATCATAGACTGGTTTTTGCTCTTAACTTTATAAACATCTTTTAAACTATTAGTAACTATAGAAGTGACCCCATTTTGACTCACTTATAGATAAGACTAGCCATTTGTCCAGGTGTCCATTGATGGGTAGTGTGCCTCTGTGAATGTGGTCTGTTTGTCACCTGGGTTTATTTCTCTATTAGTGTCTTTGTTTCTTAGCTGATTTGAAATTGGGTTTTCATGTACTGTAGATTTATTTTGTCTTCACTTCTTAAAAAGGAAATTATTCATTGACATCAATTTATTCTTCAGATGACAATCAAAACAAAACACATGATAAAAAAGAGAAGAAGATGGTGCTTCAGAAGCCCCATGGTACCATGGAATACACTGTAAGTATAAGCAAGGTGTCTGGACATGAGTAAAACCAGTAGGTTTATGTAAGGTTTATCCTGACACATTCTGCCTCCTGGCTGCTCTATTCGCTTACCCATTAAATAATGTGAAGTTTCTTCAGATAGGTTCTGGGTCATTTCTTTTCCCTCTATGTTTTCTCCCCTGTCAACCAGTGGCTTGAGAATGTGAGGTGAGTGATATGCCTACAACATCTGCCCCCCTGTTGATCACCAGTGCTGCAAAGGCCAATCTGACTGACCGGGCAGGTGACCCCTTGCTCTCTTATTACTCCCTGTGTATGCCCCAAAGCTGTGATGAAGAGGATGACCTTCCTCAAGACAGGAAGACTCTTCTTCAGTTAAGGGCATTCTAGTAACCGTGCTCCCCTGCTAGAACCTCCACACAAACCTAGATTTACCTTTTATATGACAGTGAGTACCAGTTTTCAGTGTCCGTCCCAGACACCCTTCCTGACTTCACTCGACTAGTCAACATGTTCACTTTAGTCCTCCATGCCTGGTCCTTTTTCAAGAAGCAATGGCTTCATCATCCACACCATGCAACCTGCATCCTTATCCTCAACATCCACATTCATTCCTACCTTCCGTGACTATCCAGCAAGTCTAGGCCAGATCCTTTTTTTTTTTTTAACTCTCACAGAATCAGTATTCCTTTATATAATTTATCTCAATTTCACATTTTTGTTTCATTAGTGTAATTGTAATTTTAATGTATATCACGTGCCCTGATTTGTATGCCTATGGAGAGACACTGCACCTGCTTGTTGACATCGTATTTCTTGCACCTTGAAGGGCGTCGGCCTCTGCATTGTTGAATCAATAGGTGAACAATGCTATGCATGTCTGAATCACTGCAATGCCACACAGTGTGTCAACTCTCATCTCTCACTGCACCACAAGCTCCGGGAGGCCAAGAGCTGTATCTTACATATCCTAGCCTTGGCACAGGGTGGGCACTCAGTTATAGATCTATTTTAATTCACTGTGAAGTAGCACTATTGATGAGTGTTCTCTTTGACTTCTAAGAAGAAACAGAGTGCTGTTGTCATTACCTAGTTACCTTGTCCCAACGTGTACTTGTTTTATGCTCATTATTTGTGCACCATGCCAGGCACTACAGGAGGGGAGCAGCAAGGTCTGACCCTTCCCTGGTGTTTCCTTTGGCTCTTCTCCAAGCCTCTATAGAGTCATATTGAAGAGCCTGGCCTAGACATTTATTTCATGCTCAGTGCTCTGTGATCATCTCTCGGGATTGTTCAGGAGCCTATAGGCCCATTCATTTCAGAAAGGATTTGGGGTGATTATATTTTACATTACCGTTGTCTTGGGCTCCGTGCCTATAGCTCAAGCGGCTAAGGCGCCAGCCACATACACCTGAGCTGGCAGGTTTGAATCTAGCCTTGGCCCGCCAAACAACAATGATGGCTGCAACCAAAAAATAGCCGAGTGTTGTGTGGCAGGCGCCTTGTAGTCCCAACTACTTCAGAGGCAGGAGAATCGCTTGAGCCCGGGAGTTGGAGGTTGCTGTGAGCTGTGATGCCGTGGCACTCTGCCCAGGACGACAGCTTGAGGCTCTGTCTCAAATAAAAATAAAAAATATTACCACTTTCTAAAACATGTTATTGATAAGGCACTGTGCTGAATGTCTTTTCTCGAAATAAACAGTCAAGAAATATGGGATTAAATTATTGTTAAGAACAATATTCTAGAACCATAATCCTTGAGATCTGTGTGTATTCATTCACCCGTACAATTTATAAGCCCCTCCAAAGAAGTGAGAACACTGTTTACTAGAAGTTGAATCACATAGTATATATACTCAATAATGCCGTGGACATAAAAATCAGCCTCCAAATTAGTAAATATAAATAGGGATTAAGTGAGTATGGCAGCTATGCCTACCTGTTTGAATTATATGTTATGGAGAGATTTGTTTTATTTGGCAAGTTATTCTTACACTTTCCTTGGAATAAATGATAACTCATGTAACTTTGGGTGTAGAGAACCTGCTAGCCCTGGATTATTTATATTGCTCCTGAGCTATAGAGGTTCAAGCATTCTGGTTTCAAGCATTCGATGATACCAGCATCCCTCTCAGGGGCTGTGGCCTAATATTCTTTCCCTCTCTCTCTCCATATATATATTTGTGTGTTATCCTTATGTAATAACTGAAATTGTTAAAAGTTCTTCTCCTTCCCTGAACTCCCTGTACATGGTATCTTTTATAAGCTTTACTCACAACAGTATAAAGGAAATTAATTGATCACTTACCATAAAGTAAGTGCTATATAAAGCACATATTATGATTAGCTCTGTTTGAGACACAGAGAAGTTAAGCAAATGACCCAAGGTCATACAGATAGCAAGTAGGAGATCTGGAATTCACATTCAGCCATCTAGTTCCAGAGTCTGGATTCTCAATCTTGTCCTGACTCCAAACCCTGAAAATCTGTAATTAGAAAGTTTTTTTTTTAAACTTTTTAGTTTGTGTTTAGTAGAAATGATTGTGTCTAGGCTATAAGTATAGGCTTAGGATATCCTGTCCTCCCCTAGGGGCATATGTTATTTATGTAAATTTTAAGTGATTTTAAAATATATGTATTTATATCCTAACTTCTTCTAAAAAGGTTCTGAGGCTGTTTCAGAGTAAACTGTAACTATAAACTTAGATCAGTCTGAAGCAGTTCATCTGGTAGATGGGCTTTTGGTACCGAGGGCAGGGATGGGTGTAATTCTGCTTCTCCATCTCAATTTTTTCACCAGTCCACACTTTCCTTCAGCTTCTTCAAATTTCTGCGTAATTTGAGACTCTACCAAGGCTCACCTGGTAGAGCTGGTTCTGATTACAGAGTCAGCCACCAGACTTGACCCAAGGCTATAGATGGGACCTTCGCAGTGACATTGATCAGAGTCACCTACCACTAACAAGGCCATCTGGTAACTCTGGACAGACAGGCACATCCTGGGATGTTGACAAGACCACAGGGCAATTGTGGAAAGCAATTTCTATTTTACTGTGAAGTTTCTCATCTTTTCACTGTCCTCTCTCCCTACTCCACCTGTGCTATAGAAGAAAAGAAAAGTCACAGGTTTTATAGACTTAGAGAACAACGCTAATTTGGCTGGCTGTGGAAAATTATCATTTTAATGACAGTGAGCCATTCCTGGTAGCTGAGTTTCTTTCAGATTTCCTTGCTTGCCACAGTATTCATGTGCTAACTATTCTAGTGCCCTCTGTGTGCTAGGTTCTGCACTGAGCACAGGGAAAAACAGCTGTTAGCAGCCCACTGGGCATCAGCTTATATTGCAGCCCACTGGGTTATATATATATCAACTTATATTGCAGCAGTGAGACAGACAAATGACAGAAAATTACAAGAGAGGAGGTCGCCCCACTTCCCCAATTGTGGGTGTGTCTTCTTTCTTTTCTTCTTGAAATTTTATATTTCGCTTCTTGGATCTTGCCCCATACACCTAGGTTGTGTCCAAGTAAAACTAGAAATCTGTTAGTGGACAGCAAAATTCAAAGATGGTGGTGCCCAGGAATGAATTGGATTTGAGACTTTGCTTTTATGTGATTTTATGAAGAATTGAGAATGTATCCACTCATTTTCATGGTCTGTCTGCTCGGAACTGTTAACTTTTTCATTTACTCATATTGTGAATAGATTAATGTTATCTATCAAAAGGACTTTTTTTTTTTTTTGGCTTTATCTATTGACTCTTATTTGTTTGATTATTCTAGGCTGGAAGCCAGGATACCCTAAACTCCATAGCACTGAAGTTTAACATCACTCCCAATAAATTAGTGGAACTGAATAAACTCTTTACACACACTATCGTTCCAGGCCAGGTAATTATTTTCCTGTTGAATATGACTTTAGAATTTCACGTGTACCTTTTATTGCCACTTGAATGCCTCACTGTCAATGTCACGGGACTATCTCCAATCTTTCCTCTCCTTTAGATCCAAGAATTCTGAAAGTATCCTAACACTTACAAACTGGTTCAGAGATGAACACGTTGCAAATGATTAATGCAGCTTGTTATATCTGTTGTTAGTTTATGTAGTAGGTGTTTCGTAGGGTATCGAGAGAATTTGTAGGGTGGTGGCTGTGGCTCAGTGAGTAGGATGCCCGCCCCATATACCCAAGGGTGGTGGGTTCGAACCCAGCTCCAGCAATTTGAAAAAAAGAGAGAAAATTTATAAATTAATGTGACTTTTTTTTCCCTGTTGAATATAACAGATATTCTCAGATTGTTTAGTTCAGAATTGCAAATTTCAATTTAATCCATCCCTTCAGGGTAATTGTAGCCATGGCTTTATTTTAATTTGGGCAGAATTATTGTGGTTTTTTTTGGTGTTAGTTTGACACCATAACAAGAATGGTCACCCTGGTCAGAGACAGAGGAATTAACAGGACTGTCCACAAAAGGCCACTCTATTTTTTTTTCCAGGTTTTTAATACAATCACACTGCATAGCAACAATTTTGGTTAATGGTGGACCACATATACAACAATGATCCTATAAGATTATACTATTGTATTTTAACTGTATTTTTTCAATGTTTAGATACACAAATACTTATTAGACTTATCTGCAATATCCAGTCTGGTAACGTGCTGTACAGGTTTATAGTCTAGGAGCAATAGGTTGTGGCATATGGCCTAGGTGTATACTAGGCCGTTGTTTAAGTACACATGATGGTGTTCAAATAACGACAAAATCACCTAACTATAAACCTCAGAATGTATCCCCGTGGTAGAGTGATACATGACTGTACTTTGTTAAGCTGCATGAATTTAACAGATTGTGGAATTGTGCCACTCTAGGTTAATCCAGTAAAAATTTTCTTAATTCTTTCTATGTGATAAGATCTCGTATCTCCACTTTTAAACTATAGTCAGGCAATAAATTTAAATAGTTCAGTCATGGGAGGAATTAAGCTGAGGCCAGGTCTCCAGTCCCATTCATTGAAGTACTTTGTTGCCATGATCACATGAGAGTTCCCTTGTTAACTTACTAGGGCATCTTCATGGATCTCGGTATTATAGTGACATTTAATTCTTTCAGAATAGATAATGCTGCTTTGAAGCACAACTTCATTCAGGCAATGATGATATTGTTCTTTGCATTTCTTTCAAGGGCAGCACATGAAGGCAACAGGGTCACAAGTTGGCCAGTTTGTACTGTAGTGTTTTTGGTATTTATGTTCTTGTCAAAAGGAGAAATTAGTATACTACCAGTACCAGGTAATGGGTGTGTGGGGGGTGGAGATCTGCATTAAAACTTCTCAAAAATTAATAAATTTTCATCTCTAGGATAACTAACAGAATTTAATCTCTTTCATTGGGCTAGGCTTAAATTTAGTAATTAAAGGTAAAAGACTGTAGTCACTGGAATTGAGTAAAATAACTTAGGATGATTCTTGATGTTGTATCCATAAAAAAAATAGTTGCTTGATGCTAGATTAAGGTCCAATAGCTGGTAGAAGTGTAATGACTATTTTAATACGCCTACTGTAATAGTAAAAATACTAAGAAAAGGCTCCCCAGAGCTGTCTACACTGGTTTTGTTTTAGCTACATGTCTTGGGCAAGTCACTTCCCAGTTTGTATCTCCATTTCCTAACCTCTGAAATTAGAGGTTGGGCCATATTTTTTTTTCTAGTGTTTTTTTTTTCTTATTTTTTCAAATTAATACGAGGGTGCAATATTGAGGTTACATTGTCCTCACTTCCAGGGTAATTTCCATTTGTAGCAGAGCCCCGCAGCCAGGGGGCGTGTTATCCACCCTCACAATGTGCACGTTAGGTGAGATTTCACCTCATGCCCTCCCTCCTTCTACCAAACGTCCTCCTCTCTTCCACCCCTGAACTGGTCTGCATTAGTGTTTTATTGTTCTTAGGAGCATGTAATTATTTATATATTGATTTCCTATTAGTACGGAGTATATTGGATATTTATTTTTCTATTCCTGGCAATACTTTGCTAAGAAGAATGTAGTTCAATTCCATCCCCGTAAATCTAAAGGATGTAAAGTCTCCATCTTTTCTAATGGCTGAATAATATTCTGTGGTATTATCTTAGATGTCCCTTTAGCTTTTATTGTGGTGTCAGCCCTTATAGAATTAAATAACTGTGTGCTGTTAGCTGTCCCAGAACCCATCTATACTCATGACTTTTGCTGGCAAAGATAAAGAATTAAGGAGAGGGAAATAGGTTGAAGGACTTTCAGAAACTGCAGATGACCTTTTGATTTCAAGGATTTTAAAATACTCTATTTGGGTACGTAGAGAAGTAGATGCCACTCTCATCTCAGCAGATCTGATAAATCAAAAACAGTTTGATCTGCTCTGGCTTTAAAAAATGTGAGACTCACCCTTCTGGAGACTGTGTTGACCATCACCTTAAGACAGAAAATAAAACTAGTCTGGCTAGGTCAGGGCCCTCATATGACAGTGATTTTAAGAGGAGGTTACCTGAGAGTTTATGAAACTAAAATCTAATTCTAGACCTTTTGTTACTTCAGAAAATAAAAAAAACAAAATCAGACACACTTAAAGTAAATAACTGAGGCATAAAATGTTCTTCAGAAGGTCCTGAGTTTGGCTGTTAATTCTCAATACTTATATCACAGTTGAGAGCATATATAAAAAATGTACTTTTACAAGTAGTTTATCTTGAGCACCCTCACAAATTACACTGTGGATAGTACTTAAAGATGTTTTGTATTCATAGGCTACCTTGGCTACAGATGCTTAAAATTTTTTTCTAGGCTAAAATGACAGCTTTGCTTTATAATAAAGAATTTTAGGACCTCAGAACCACATTTGCCAGGGTTGGAGCAGGCCCAGAATAATTTTCTGAAGGCAGTGGGAAACCTTCACCCTACCCATGACCCAGGCCCACTTCCAGGCTGAGGTGGCCCATGTTCTCCACTCGCCCCTGTCGCAGTGCAGAGAGCCATTTAAGTAAGGCTCCCTTAGATGGAGCCTTTATAATGTGTCAGACAGAATCTCAGTCTGTCTTGGCTAATAATTTTCAGGAGTTCATGTGCAAAAGAAATACTTATGAATGAAGAATTGCTTGGGAAAATGCTGTCTCTTCATTCTTCCAGTTTAGCCATGTAAGATAAATAAGAGCTACATATCAGGGCAGCACCTGTGGTTCAGTGGGTAGGTTGCCGACCCCATATACGGAGGGTGGTGGGTTTGAACCCGGCTCCTGCCAAACTGCAGCAACAACAACAAAATAAATAGCTGGGTGTTGTGATGGGCACCTGTAGTCCCAGCTACTCGGGAGGCTGAGGCAAGAGAATCACCTAAGCCCAAGAGCTGGAGGCTGCTGTGAGCTGTGACGCCACAGCACTCTACTGAGGGTGACAAAGTGAGACTCTGTCTCAAAAAAAAAAGAAGAGCTACATATCAAAATTTATATTACTACATAATGTTAGTGATTTGTAAGTTGTTTTTACAGAACTCTAAACTTTGCCATTTGCCGTTGACCTATATTGAGGATGTTATAAAGAAGAGTCCTCCAAAACTGGTTGTTGTATTTACTGTTAAGTGTGTCGTCAAGGACAGACAGTTCAGTGAGACTCCCTGGGAGGGTACTTGTACTTCTGAAAAATTGGTTTCTTCTTAACTTATGGAAATTGAGTTCTCCTAACAGTTTATTTCCATATCTTTGCACTCCTCATATAGAAACTCAAGGCCAGTTTTAGGGCCCACTTCTCAGTGAGTGTAGGAGTTTTGGAGGACTTAATTTTGGTCCGTAATCAGTCCTCACCTTACATCCTCTTGACTTTGATTTCCCCACCTTTGTCTTAATGTGTCTTTTATTGTCTCGGTTTTTTTCTGGATTGAAGTGACATTTAAATAACTAAAGTTTAAACAGAAATATGGCTGAAAGGATGGGAGACAGTATATAATACTGATCAGTGACCAGTTATGTGATTAGCTCTGAATTCTGTCTAATATAATTAAAGATCATCAATTTAAGATTCATTGGATATATGCCGAAATGTAGCACGTCTAATTAAAAGTGTTGAATGACAGATTTATGACAACATTTCCAGAACCAGCATATTTTCCAGAAAAATGGTTATTTTGTACATTGAGGGGGGTTATTATTTATATATGCATTTATTTATTTATTTAGAGCCTGGCCCTGTCACCCCAGCTATGGTATAGTGACATCATAATGGCTCACTGCAACCTCAAACTCCTAGGCTCAAGGAATCCTCCTTTGTCAGTCTTCTGAGTAGCTGAGACTATAGACATGTACCTCAACACCTGGCTAATTTTTCTGTTTTCTGTAGAGACTGGGTACCTCTCTATGTTGCTGTAGCTGGTCTTGAAATTCTGGCCTCAAGTGATCCACCCACGAGTGCTGGGATAAAAGGCATGAGCCACTGCTCCTGGCCTGTTCTTATTTTTACATAACCCAGACAGTGATAGAAGAGAAAGCATTGGGATTATTGGGTTGATGTTAGTTTGTACAGTTTATTGTATAAGGACCTTACTATTTTAGAGCTCAGGGCCTGCTTAGAGTTAGCAAACCCAGATTAATTCCATTTCTACCTGGCACAGGTATTGTGTTCTCTCTCTTCCATTTGCTTATTTTTAGTCCCCTTGCTTGGAGGGCTCTCCCACTCTCCCATCTTATTTCTACTTATTCTTCAAGGCTTCACTGGACCCACTTGCTTCCCGTGGCCTGCCCAGAATACTCATCCACCTTGCTGTCCCTTTTTCTGAGTTTCTACAGTGTCCACAGACGTGTTCCAGAACCTTCACACTGCTCATATTCAGATGGCCGAGCTTCATTTACATGGATTAGTCTAGAAGACCCCAAGTTGCTTATGAGTTCTGTGAAAGCCAACTGAGTTTTAGTCGTGCACTGAAATGAACAGACAGTGACTTCACTGAACACTAGGTAGTGTTCTTCATGTCTTCTTTCCCTTTCTCAGGTCCTTTTTGTGCCAGATGCCAACTATCCTTCCAGTACCTTAAGGCTATCATCGTCCAGTCCTGGTGCTACTGTCTCTCCTTCATCATCAGATGCCGAATATGACAAACTGCCTGTACGTACATCATACACTTCATGGACTGAAGTTCATTTTTATCAGAGAAATTTTTTTTGTGTTGTAAAATTTAATGTGTTATTTTTTACAAGAGTACATCTAAAATTTTCCCTAAAGGGTTAGGGTTAGGTAATTGTAGAATGAAATGCATCTTTTCCAAAAGAAACCTGTTCACATTTAAGATCTCAAAGGCAAAAATGCATGCCTTTTAAAAGTATGAGGTTAGGGGGTGGCGCCTGTGGCTCAGTGAGTAGGGTGCCAGCCCCATATACTGAGGGAGGCGGGTTTGAACCCATCCCCGGCCAAACTGCAACAAAAAATAGCCAGGCGTTATGGCAGGTTCCTGTGGTCCCAGCTACTAAGGAGGCTGAGGCAGGAGAATCACCTACACCCAGGGGCTGGAGTTGCTGTGAGCTGCTACGTCACAGCACTCTACCAAGGGTGACAAAGTGAAACTGTCTCTGAAAAAAAAAAAAAAAAAAAAATATATATATATATATATGGGTTAAATTTCCAATGAAATTAATAGAATAGTTTATTTGTAGTCCGTTTTTTTTGCTTGTTTGTTTTTTGAGATAGAGTCTCATTATGTCACCCTCAGTAGAGTGCTTTGGTGTCGAAACTCACAGCAATCTCAAACTCTTGCGCTTAAGTGATTCTCTTGCCTCCCCCTCCCAAGTAGCTGGGACCACAGGCACCTGCCACAACACTTGGCTATTTTGTTGTTGTTGTTGTTGTTGTTATTGTTGTTTAGCAGGGTGAGCCAAGTTCGAACCTGCCAGCGCTGGTATCTGTGGCCGGCGCCCTTACCACTGAGCTATAAGCACTGGGCCAGCCCTCCTTTTTTTTAAAGGAATTTGAATCATGAGTCTAATAGGAATATTTTATTGAGCTTATTTTCCAAAGACATTTTGTTAGCCAGTTTTATGAGTTTACACATATGCCTTTGGTTTTTTTTTTCAATGTTAGTTTTATTGGATACCTATTGAAATATTTGTGGCATTTCTTAAAGGAAAAAGTGTACTTGCCTTTTTTTATATTCAAGTTAAATGGAAACAGTACAGTTATAGGCAATTTATGTGGCTTGACTTATACATAGATTTTGTTTTGAAAAATTTTAATTTTGGAAATTTTTGTTTTTGCAAGGATGCTGACTTAGCACGAAAGGCCTTAAAACCCATCGAAAGAGTCTTATCATCTACTTCTGAAGAAGATGAGCCAGGCGTGGTGAAATTTTTAAAAATGAACTGTCGATACTTCACTGATGGAAAGGTATGCAGTTCTGCAACTTGTTTCCTTTTCTTGGAATCTGTGGAAAACTGATTTTACAAGTTACTGGAATGGAGGCTACCTTAAAATATCTGGTGCAAAATTTCGGTTTCAGATTTGACAAATGCCTGTTAGTTTTCCTCTATTAGATGCCTAGAATTTTACTTATTGTGGGAAAAACAGTCATTGAGTGGAAATAGGGTTCTTTGTGATCTTGGATTTATCACTGCGTCTTTTAGTTCTTGGCCTGTGAATTGTTAGGGCGACATTAGAGTATGTATTTAATAGCAAACACTGGAGTGAGATGCACAGTTTACATTCCAGCTCTACCACTCACTAACTCTGAGAGCATGGGCAAGGTGTTTAAATTTCCTACGCTTCCATTTTCTTCATCTATAACAGTGGTTCTCAACCTTCCTAATGCCATGGCCCTTTAATACAGGGGCAGAGAACTGCTGATCTATAAAATAGGAACAATTAAAAAATTAGGTAATAGTATGATAATTAAAAGAGATAATTTGTGCTAAGAGTTTTGCATCTAAACAGGAAAATGGTAAACTCTTAGCCTGTGTTTGCTGGGGATAGTGCTAGTATCAGTGTCTGCTATGTCGTGTTTTTAGTTTTTTGTTTGTTGGTGTTTGTTTGTTTGTATGTTTTTTACAAAGCACAAATCCAACTTTTGGTTCGCCTCTGAAGAAAGAGTTAGGTTGGTGTCAAATGAATTCCTGTGGTCATAGCAGAGACTTCTGTCAGGTTTCAAATAGAATAGAAACTCCGGACTTCATACTTGATGACCTCCCTACGTTGACCACTTCCTTAAGTTGACCTGATTTTCATAGACCAGACCTGCGCCACATGCGCGTATCAGTATGGTAGAGCTAGTTCCTTAGTTGATCACCTGCGTGTGTTGACCTATTTGTTACAGTCCCTTGGGTGGTCAATTTACAGAGATTCTACTGTGATAGGAAAATATATATTGGTGTACTTTGAAAACTTTTGCAAATAATAATAAGTAATGGTTGAAATACAAAACTTTTTTTTTTTTTTAAGAGTCAGAGTCTCACTCTGTCACCCTCGGTAGAGGTAGAGTGCTATTGCGTCACACAGCTCACAGCAACCTCCAGCTCTTGGGCTTAAGCAATTCTCCTGCCTCACCCTCCAAGTAGCTGGGACTACAGGCACTCGCCACAATGCCCAGCTATTTATCTGTTGCAGTTTGGCCAGGGCCAGGTTTGAACCCACCACCCTCAGTATATGGGGCCGGTGCCCTAGCCACTGAGCCACAGGCACCACCCAAAACTTTTTTTAAAAGACATATCACATAAGTCACCCATTTAAAGTTTACAATCCAATGGTTTTTAGTTTGGTTCACAGAGTTGTAAAACCACCAGTGACCACAATCAATTTTATAAAATTCTCCTCACCCAGAAAAGAAGCTCTGTAACCATTAGCAGTCATTCATTTTCCATTTCTCTCCCATTACCACAGCTTAACCCCCCATGCCAGCCACAGGCAGTCGCTTAGCTATTTCATGTATCTATGTAGTTGCCTATTCTGGACTTTTTTTTATTCTTATCTAATTGTAATTACATAATCATTAACCAATATCTGCCATCTCCTGCTTCCTCCTAACCCCTCATTGCTCTGGTAACCGCCATTCTACTGTCTCCTTGTATGAGATCAACTTTTTAAAATTCCACAAGTGAGATCATACAGTATTTGTCTTTCTGCACCTGGTTTATTCACTTAACATAAAGTTCTCTGGGTTCATCTGTGTTGTTGCAAATGACAGGATTTCTTTTTTTAACGGGTTAATAGTACTCTGCTGTGTACATACATCCCATTTGTATTCTGCATTTTTCCGCTGATGCACACTTAGGTCAATTCCACATCTTTGCCATTATGAGTAATGCTGCAGTAAACGTGAGAGTGCAGATTCTCTCTTCGACATGCTGATTTCATTTCCCTTGGATACATACCCAGTAATGAGGTTACTGGATGTACAGAACTTTTCACAAAGATGATCACTAGAGTCATTAAAAGTACCAAAATAAATTATCTGCTTTAAGGAGTCATTTTAACCCGCTGTCCATGACAGATAACATCCCTGTGGCCATTAAGGTCTGTAACATAATCTGATCAAGCAAGATCCCACCAAGCTACTGCTTCATGCTTTTACTTTCCATAGATCAGCTATATTCAGTTTGGCTGCAGAAATTTCATATTCCTTTTGAGGTTGAATTTTTCTGTATGTGAGCTTTCTAAACACTTTAGAGAAAAATACTGGGGCTGTTCTTCAGCACCATGGTTCTGAGACAGCTGCTCCCTTAGTACAGTACCAATGTCTTTTTAGATATGTGGTGAATTCTTGCTAAGTAAATTGTAAAGCTCCGTGATCTCCATCTGGAAGCACCTGGAACAGCCCCATCTCATTTTACAGAGAACTAGGAAGTCTGAGATACACATGGGTGAACTGGGATCACTACGCAGTTGTGCTGTTGCAACAGCTGTGCTAGAATTGGGCTCAATTGATTGCCACAGAAGGGCAAGTCTGTTTTCTCTGCCTCCCCCCACCTCCCCCAGCACTCAGCATTGCATTTCTTCAGCCTGGTCTCTGAGACCTTCTAGAGGGGATGTGATTGTCACGTGGAGTACTGTGGTTCACAGACAACAGAATGGCTACTGAGAGCATTTCTGCTTGAAGTGATTCTGTCCTGTCTTTCTCCTGCAGGGGGTGGTTGGAGGCGTCATGATTGTCACTCCGAATAACATCATGTTTGACCCTCATAAGTCGGATCCCTTGGTTATTGAAAACGGGTGTGAGGAGTACGGCCTCATCTGCCCCATGGAAGAGGTTGTTTCCATCGCTCTCTACAACGACATCTCTCACATGAAGATCAAAGACGCCTTGCCATCGTAAGAGACCTTTCTTGGTTTACCAGAATAAAAGGGGTATCAGGAGAATGACATGCAGTTAAAAACCGAGGGCATTTGTAGAATCAAGGGATTATGTATAGGAGAAGTTGAAGGTGGAAAATTTGTGCACTGAATGTAAAAAATAGGAAAATGAAAAGAAATGGAACAATTAAGTCGGTGGGGGAACGTTGAACATAAAAGAGGAAAGCTAAGAGGACAGCAGGCGAAAATGGCGTGTGTTTGGCTTACTTTTCTGAAAAGCAGTTATAGGTTCTTAATAAATTTGTGAAAGAACAAATGGTATTTCTCTGAAAGAATTTTAGTCTTATTACTAATTAGTGAATGTTTCCTTTTCAGTTAGGAGAGTTTTTTGTTGTTTTTCTTTTTTTAAGACAGAGTCTTACTATGTCACCCTCAGTAGAGTGCTGTGGCATCACAACTCACAGCAACCTCAAACTCTTGGGCTTAAGCAGTTCTCTTGCCTCAGCCTCCCAAGTAGCTGGGACTACAGACACCCACCACAATGCCCAGCTGTTTTGTTTTGTTTTTGTTATAGTTGTCATTGTTTAGCAGTCCCAGCCCAGGTTCGAACCCACCAACCTCAGACTATACGGCCGGTGCTATAACTACTGTGCTCTGGGCACCAAACCAGTTAGGAGAGTTCTATTTGTCTTCATGTAAATTCTAGAAAATGCAGTCTTCCTGCCTCACGGCCTCTGTTAATCCTATAAGGAGAGAGGTTTGAGTAGACAGTGTAGCAGCTGCCCCCACCCACCATGGTGTGAAGGGGAATAATCGGTTGGCTTTTTCTCTGAAGTGTAGATGAATATTACTTTACTCCTGATCACCTGTACCTTATAATTTTGGGTTTATTGTTAGAAAAGAAAGAGAGGAAGAAAGAAAGTTAAGAAGGCTTAGGGAATTGATTAACTTAGCAGGGTAATCTGATTTTTATTGTCCTTTTGCCCTTGGAGTCATATGAAAAGAAGGCAAGGTGCCTAGAGAGCTAAACCTAGACACAGAATCCCTAGGGGTCATAGTAGCAGGTTCACTGGACACCCGAGGTCCTTAGCATCTGATCCCAACCCCAAGTCACTGAAGACACCACTAGAACATGAGCCCTGAAGTGGTTTCTAAATTCTGCCTCCAGAAGTATCCAGGTGAGAGGTTTGGGAGGTGGCTGAGCCCTAGGCGTGATGGTCAGGTCTGGAGTCATGTTGCCTGTATTTCCCTGTCTCTGCCATGTATGTCTCCATGGCCTACATGACTTACTCAATCTTTCGCCTCCCTTTCCTCTTCTGTAAAAGGGAGTTAATAATATTCTTCAGCATACAGGGCTTTTATAAGAACTAAACACATCGATATATCAAAACTCTTAGAAAATGGCCTAGTGCTTGCTAAAAGTGGGCTGTTAATTATTTCAACTTTTAGTTCTCATCCAAAACTCTGTTCCATGGGGATCTTCTTATCCATATGGACTAAGCCTGCTAGGGCAACTTAGAACATGACTCTTTTGCACCAAAGATATGAAGATGAGTGGGTCATGGGCCTACCCTTGAGGAGTCTGAAGTTTGCTGGATGCATCAGATGCAAGGTGGTGTAATTAAGTGGCACCATAAACAGCATTGTGCACTGTGTTCCATGAGAACCAGGTAAGGGGGTGTCCAACTGCCTTGGGATCTTAGGTGAGGAGGAGGTGAGGGAGTAAAAGCAGGCATGAATATCAGGTTCTCTGCAGCAAGGGGGAGGAAGACCAGGTAAGGATATAGGTAAGTTTAGAGGTAGATAGGGCCAGAGAAATAGGGTCATTACTTACAGAAAATGGCTTCTAATGGAGTAATACTGTTGTACATCTTCTGCCTAGGACAAGGGTCCTCAAACTTTTTAAACAGGGAGCCAGTTCACTTCCCCTCAGACCATTGGAGTCCTGGACTGCGGGGCCCAGGACGAATTGGCTGCTAAGCAGGACAGGCAGCAGTGGCAAAAACACTCGGCGGGCCGGATAAATGTCCTAGGTGGGGCCACAAATGGCCCTCGGGCCATGGTTTGATGATTCCTGGCCTAGGATATTAAGTATTCTGTTTCATAATAGAAAGGGAATGTATATCTTTAAAAATATTTTTTTTCTCAGTGTGAGGTTATGTTTAATGATCTAGAATTCAAGAATAATGCTATGACAGCAAGAAGGGAGGAGAGTAAAGAATTGCCTCCTAGTCTGTTGAAATTATTTCAGGATTGTGCTTTGATTTCTGCCTTGGATGCAGGTATAGTAAGGATTTTTACTCTAATGAACAGAATATGTGAGTGGAATCAGTGTGAAATAAACTTTGTATTGTCTTCAGAATTTCAGTTCTCTCAAAGTTTCATATTGCTTAAAATGTCATTATTCCTAAAAGTATAATGGTAAAATATCAAGTACAACTTATCTAGCTACAGTATGCAAATAATTTTTTAAATTCTGTGTGGGGACCAGGCATGGTGGTTCATACCTGTAACCCCAGCACTTTGGGAGGCTAAGCTGGGAGGATTGCTTGAGGCCAGGAGTTCAAAACCAGGCTGGGCAACATAGTAAGACCCTGTATGTGCAAAAAAATAATGTAAAAATTAACTAGGAATGCTAGCCCATTGTTGTAATCCCAGCTACTCAGGAGGCTAAGGCAGGAGGATCAGTTGAGCTTAGGGGTGAGACTGCTACATTAGTGGCCCTGGACTCCAGCCTAGGTGACAGAGACCCTGTCTCAGAAAAAAAAGTGGTGAGTGTGTCTACAAAAGGTCTCCTCATTCTCAAATTTTGTAGTGTGTGTGTGTAGGACATTTTGTAACTCCAGTTGCCACAGAGTAGGAAGAAAACACCTGAAAGAATTGATCATCATTAGGTGCCTGGCTAAGTCTGGAAAATATTAATTAATACCAGAGCCGTTGACATCGTTATGTACTTTGTCCCAGCAGTGCTTGGCAGCTGCAGTGCAGGAAAAGCAGATGGCTAAATTAAGTTCAAGTAGGCTACTGGCCGCTTGAGATAGGTAGAAGTACAGGAAGGGAGGACTGGACAGGTTTTTAGGAGGCTGATTTTTTGTGGGGGTCAAGTTTGATAAGGAAGGAAGGAGTTGCGAAAGGGATGTTTAAGAAGAAAGTTTTACTTGTTAAGTATACGGACAGCCTGGGTTCTTTGTTGTAGGACCTCTTACAGCTTTGAATATGCCAAATTAGATTCTGACTTTCAATATGGAGATTAGGCTACGTTGCAGTAACTTATTTGACTCTAGGCTTGAAGCATCTTTAACATATCCTGGGATGCTAGCGTTGGGCAGACCCATTTTGTATACCTAGCTTTCTGCACAAGAGAAACATTGTCACAATTGTATTCTAAACTATAGCACTTAGGGGCTCAGGGAATGCTCATTGAAATGAAATGAATTATGAATTAAAGAGGCTTTTTTAAGCATTTATCAGAGCCAAGCAATTACGTAGGCTTTTATTTTCTATTGGAAAAAGCCGTGGACCTTTTCCATTGAAGTGGTTTATATAGCTCTGGGAAGGCAATCTTCTTGTAACTTCAGAACTCCCTGATACCTCATTGCTTTAATGTCATAACCATTTATTCCAAAGCCAGAACAATAGATAAAGTATTACTGGAAGAAGATCTAGCTTTTTTAGAAAATATAATTATTTCTGAAATTGAAAATGTTTTTTTAAATGGGTTTTTGTATCTCTGTATTTTAACCCCACAATGGCACTGCTACTGGTTGTGGGAAGTGGTAATATGGGGTCCCTCAAGATATTTCCAGTCATGTTTTTTAAAGTATATATTTCTTGATCATTTATTTTAAGCTTGGAAGAACATATTTAACCATTATTTTTCTGTAATTCAAATTTGGGTTGTAAAGCATCTGTTATTAAGGAAAAATAATTTCAGCTGATAAACAAGTTGCCCTGATTTTCATAAAGTAAAGTGGTACTGTTATAAAATAAGAAATATTTAATTAAGAAATTTAAACTAAGTTTTATACATAAGAGCTTTTTTTTTTTTTTTGCAGTTTTTGACCGGGGCTGGGTTTGAACCTGCCATCTCCAGCATATGGGGCCAGAGCCCTACTCCTTTGAGCCATAGGCACTGCCATAAGAGCGTTCTTGACAAGATTTCATTAAATTTTTAAACTGTAATATGGAGCAACTGCTATATATTCACATTAACAGTGGAAGGTTTATTTTGCACTTTTAGAGGGGTGTCTATGATTGGAAACATCAGATCCTAAGCCGTGAGACCTCAAATAAGGGTTCAAGGTCATTTACTTTATAGAGAAAGCAGTTAAATGAGTAACTTTGAGTCAGTGAGCCTTCCAGAATTAATATAGAATTTTCTAGACTATTTTATAAAAAGGGAAATTTTGACTATATTAGGAATTTTAGACTTAAAATATTTCTTCTCCTTTGTTCTTTCCTTCATAAAACTCAGACACATTATTATTTCATATTTGAAAATCTTACGGGTAACATCTCCATCTTCATGTATAACTTCCCAAACCATTGTGTGCTTCTAGAAAGAATATGCACCTCTCATGGTTCATTCTTTTCCATTACTTTTAGTTGATTTATGTTTTACTTTGAAGTTAGTTTCTTGATTTTATTTTTTATTCTGAAACCATTTAAACATAAATTTAAGTTGTGGCGTGTTTGTGTTTTGGTTTTTGGTTGGGTTTCTGTTTTGTCGTTTGCCTTTCCTCCATTTTGTTTTTGATTTTATTTTTAACATTCCATGTGCACCCACCATTTTTCCCCCCACAGTGACCTACCTCAGGATCTTTGTCCTCTGTACAGGCCTGGAGAATGGGAAGACCTGGCTTCAGAAAAGGACATCAACCCATTCAGCAAGTTCAAATCCATCAACAAGGAAAGACGACAGCAGAGTGCAGAGAGAACTGTTACTTTGGATTCCAACTCAACAAGGCCTTTGGAGAAATCAACAGAACACACGCATATGAAGCCCTCAGGCAGCTCGGTGTCAGAAAAATTAAGGAAGCTGGAATCTTCCAAGGAGACAGCCAGAGACTCTCCCACGGTGACTAAGCTCAGCAAGGGACCTTCAGATACTCACTCTGCATTTGAATCTTCAGCCAAAGAAAACTCTCTTTTAGGGGAAGACGATGACTTCGTGGACTTAGAAGAACTTCCTTCTCAACCTGATCATGGAATGGACAAAAGGGACCCCTCGAAGGAGTGCCTTTTTGTCAACTCAGAAGAGCGGAAGAAGGCTGAGTCACAGAGAATCAATTCTGCTAGGGAAAAGCAGGTGCAGTTAACCTTGAACTTTTCAGAAGCAGGGAATGATGCTGAACTGAAGGGGGCCCTAGATTTAGAAACCTGTGAAAAGCAAGATATGATGCCAGAAGTGGACAAGCAGTCTGGGTCCCCAGACAGCCAGGTGGAAAACACACTGAACATACATGAAGATCTCGATAAAGTTAAACTTATTGAATATTACCTTCATAAGAACAAAGAAGGGTCACAGTTATCTGAAAATTTGCAGAAGGCAGAATTAAGTGATGGCAAAAGTATCGAACCAGTGGGAATAGACATCACCCTTAGTAGTTCTTTTCCTCAAGCAGGTGATCCCTCAAGTGAGGGCAGTAAAGAGCCAGATAAAACCTGGGTGAAAGAGATAGAGCCCCTTCCAATGAAAATGGACCCTTCTACAGAGGAAAGTATGATTAAAGAGCCTCTAGACTCCTCCCTGGAACCAACTCTGGACAACAGTTGTGAAGACACACAAACAGATAATAAATCTGAAATTCAGTTATGGCTATTAAAGAGAATTCAAGTACCCATTGAAGGTAAGTTGTTTAAGATCTTCGTTTTCTGTTATATAATTGCCTTTCTAAAACTTATACATGTAATATCGAAATAGTTTGAAACCAATGTTTTTTCAATAGAATGTATTGTTACTAATGACATTAATTAATCCCCCCAATTATTAGGATAATAACATTAATAATTGGGGAGAAAATTTGCAGGATGTGATATCCTACATTTAGAACTTGACCTATGGTATAGATTTCTAGATTTTTACTTCGAAAGTAGTTTGCAACTTAAAAAAAATCTCATGAGTAACTTTCCTTTCTTACCTTCAATTTCTAAATCTAAAGGAATTTAAAGTGTTTTTTGGAGAGATGTCAGTTCTAAACTGAATTACATTCTGGTGTAATTGAGTCCTCAGTACGATCGTTAATGAGCATTCTGGTGATTATCACACTTCTCCATTTTTTGCTGTTCTGTTGATTTTTATGCTTATTTTCAGTATGTAACATCTCACATGATGTAGTCCAACCTAAAACATCCAGAGCTTCTTGCCTTTGTGCTAAACAAAGTCTAGAACATTTATTAGTTACAATATGATGTAGTTGTATCACCAACATTATCGATATTGAGGAAAGTTTCTTCCTATGTAATTCAGACATGCTTCCTTCAAAAGAAGAAAAAAGCAAGACCCCCCCCATGTTCCTGTGCATCAAAGTGGGAAAACCAATGAGAAAATCCTTTGCCACCCAAACCACAGCCATGGTCCAGCAGTACGGCAAACGAAGGAAGCAGCCGGAGTACTGGTTTGCAGTTCCTCGGGAGAGGTGAGTACGGCTACGGTAGAAAATCTGTTGCTGCATTAGATTCAAATTGCATTTTGATGTTCTTTATCTTAAAATGCTTAATTTTATTTTCAAACGAGAGTTTCTCTGAATTGTAGATTTTAGAATTTCTAGAATGATATCATTTGAGTGCCTTCCTGCTAAAGCTGGAAAGCTTTAATGTGAGACCCTCATAGGTACTGTGTTCCTGAGCCGCTTTCGTGACTTTCTACCCAGATGCTATTTAAGTGAAGAAAGATTGTGATATTCTCAAGGGCCAGTAATTGGAGGTGATCTTCCGCAGAGAATAAAGAGATACCATAGAGCAGTTCCAGACCCTGCTAAGTGCAGTAAAGAGGCAGGACTGTAATTTTTAAAGTGCCTCTGATTCTAGGGAATGAACGTTAGGTTTGTCCCTTATGGAAGGAGCTTCGGTGACTCAGCAGCAGAGTGATGTGACGTGTGATTTCCTGGGTAGGTTGGAGGGGCTGTATACCTCTGGAGAGATTTGTGTTTTTAAATGACCAAGGAAAATTCTGTATTATTCCTATGGCAGTCTACTGTAGGAGGGACAGCGGCATAGAATGCCTCAACAGTATTGCACTGCTTTATAATAGTTCCTAATATAGTATAACTGCTTCACTTTGGTCTTTATAATAATCAGGAAATACTCTTTTTGGACAGTGTTTTTCTTTTGTTTACATGGTAGAATAAAAGTGACTTTACAAAGGCCTTGCAGTTAGTTTTCAGATTTATTAAACACGTGCATCTTGCCTTTTTCTGATTAGTCATCAGATGTCGTCCTGTGCGCAGACCTGGGCTAACACGCTTGCCCAGAACAAATGTGCTCAGTAGGCTTCCTTCACATGCAGTATCCATACAGCAAAAGTAAATTCCAAGGAGGGTCTGCCTTCTGGCTGATTACTGTCTGGGATAATGATTCTCATCAAGAGAGTTGTCCCATTTTAATAAATTATAATTTAACGTGAAAAATCGTAGGATTTTTATTAATGAGTTTGCTAATGGCTTCTTCCTGTCTTGGATACAAACCCATGTAGACATGGACATGAAACATAATTTGTTGGGCAGCGCCTGTGGCTCAAGGAGTAAGGCGCCAGCCCCATATGCCAGCAGTGGCAGGTTCAAACCCAGCCCCTGCCAAAAACTGAAAAAAAAAAAAAAAAAAAAAAAGAAAGAAAGAAACATAATTTGTTTGGCGTTTATGTGATAGGCTCCTTCTTTTACCTGCGCATGCAGCTCCCACAGTATTTCATGGAAACTATTTAAACTGCAGATACTGGCCTGGGGCGGGGGGAGAAATGTGTGCCTTTTATCACCTTAAAATGTTTCAACAAGAGGGTAGCGCCTGTAGCTCAAAGGAGTAGGGCACTGCCCCATATGCCAGAGGTGGTGGGTTCAAACCCGGCCCTGGCCAAAAACTGCAAAAAAAAAAAAAAGTTTCAACAGAAGCAATGCAAATTTCTGAAGCCTCATTAAAATGGGAGCCCTAGAATTAGAGTTTCACAGCTGAACTATACTTATAAAGAGATTTAGGCCAATCCATGATTTTCTAGGTGAGGAAAACAAGCACTTCCAGCCACATATATATCCTGTGTATCACTTTTTCCCTGGGAAAATGTATTGTTGACAAGAAATTTTTCTTTGAATTTTATTATCTTTCATGGAACTGTGTGCACCAAGGATTCTTGTAGAATAATTGAACCAGTCCCACACGTGGTATTATATTACTGTCATTCTTTAACCCAGAAGAAACCCTTAATGCTGAAATTGGACTTCTCTTTGATTTCTTATGCAAGTGTTTTTTTTTGTGAGATTTTAAAAATAGGTCACTTGTTGAATGCCATTATATTGTCTTTCAGAGTGACCATGACTTATTTGTCCTTGCAATTAACCTGGAATACTTAGTTTTCTTTCATGAAGTGTTATTAACCAGAGATTTTCTTGAAGGCATTATACCACACTGTGTTCACAATGATAGTTTTTTTGGTGTGTGTTTGTAGATATTAGGATTTTTATTATAATTGTTGCTTTATGAATCTCGTGTACACCTGTCCCACCCAGACCTCCACAGTTAGGAATAAACTTTTATTTCCAGTTTATGAAATTGTTCAGGACTTAAGGCTCAATCGAAGTCCGTAAGGGGAGCTATGTCATGCCCTGCTTTTCTTACTCTCGTGATAATTTATGTATTCCCTTGTATAAAACTGAACGTTTCTACTTGCCTTTCTATTTAATGGATTTGTGCACCCAGTAGATTATCTTTTTTTCTCCCTCTCTCTCTCTTTTTTTTACACAAGGTCTCACTTTGTCACCCTGGGTAGAGTGCCATGATGTCTTTGTAGATCAAGTAATCCCAAACTCTGGGGCTCAAGTGATACTCCTGCCTTAGCCTCTCAAGTACCTAGTACCCAAGTACCTAATACTACAGGCACTTGCCACGGTGTCTAGCTACTTTTTTTCTATTTTTATTAGAGACAGGTCTCACTCTTGCTCAGGCTGGTCTCTTAACTCCTGAGCTCAAGCAATCCACCTGCCTTGGCCTCTCAGAGTGCTTGGATTACAGACGTGAGTCACCGCGCCCTGCGCCCCGTGCCCTCCCATCCATTGGATTTTCCTTTAGCAGCAGAGTGAGACTACTGCAGAGGTTCCTTCCAGGTTTCAGTGTCCTCCGATAGACACTATGGATGTGGCCACGTGTTCTCTTTAGGAGGTGCTCTCTGATTCATTCAGTACAGCAGAGCTCCTTGTCACAGGAAAATGATAGTTTTATGTTGATAGAGCTTCACAAGTGTGTGTTTCACTGGTCCTTCTATTGTTACCAATTCTTTAAATATCTACTTTTTCCTTTTTCTGTTACTACTAAGAAGTTGATGCTACAAGACTATTCCTTCTTTGTTTGCAGTGTACTCTGTGGCTTCCTTGACACCATCTTTGAATGAATAGCCTATAGGCAAGAAAATGGGGAGGGCACAGGGCAGGGACGGCAGTGATGGAAGCCCCACATAGTCTCTGTTTATCTCCTCTGGTTTTGGAGGATGTTTTTTTCCTGTAGCAAATCGTATTAGATTTTAGATACCAGAAATTAGAAATGTGAAGTAGTTAAAAACTGCCAAAGTATATAATAGTTTTCTTTCCCTTGGTGGAAGGTATGAGAAGATCCACAGCCTGGGTGAGCCCAGGAGGACTGGCGGTTTCTTCTTGCACATCTGTACACTGCTCCCTGAAACTCACATTCACTGGGGAGCGAGCGCATGTCCACCATCAGCCCTCCTTGACTCCCTTGCAGCTTGCAGAATCACGTACTTCTCTTGAATCAGCTGAAAGTGACAGCAGATTTGTAGAGTTTCTAGAACTTACAAACCTGGGAGATTCCAATTCTTCCTTCTCCTTCTTGGTGCTAATTGAATGTGAGGGCAGGAGATAATTTTTTTTTTTTTTTTGAGACAGCATCTCACTATGTCAACCTCAGCAGAGTGCCGTAGCATCACAGCAACCTCCAACTCTTGGGCTTAACCAGTTCTCTTGCCTCAGCCTCCCAGTAGCTGGGACTTTAGGCGCCCGCCACAATGCCTGGCTGTGTTTTTGTTACTGTTGTCATTGTTTAGCAGCCCCGGCTGGGTTCAAACCCAACAGCCCTGGTGCATGTGGCTAATAATGCTAAGATAATTTAGCAACACTTGAACATGCAAATAAGTAAAAAGGAGGTGAAGGCAGAATCTGTTTTGCTTTCAGCTGTTTTTCACTTAATATGTTGTGCATATTTTCCACATCATATGCTATGTCATTATATGTATATAAACAAAATATGGCAGGGCAGGGCGGCTCACGCCGGTAATCCCAGAATTCTAGGAAGCTAAGGTAGGAGGATTGTTTGAGGCCAGGAGTTAAGAACAGCCTGGTAACACAGCAAGGCCCTGTTTCTACAAAAAAAATTTTTAAGTTTAGTCAGGTGTGATGGTTCACTTAGTCTTAGCTAATAGGGAGGTTGAGGCAAGAAGGACACCTGGACCCAGGAGTTTAGGTTACAGTGAGCTATGATCATGCCACCGTCCACCAGCTTGGGAGGCACTGTGAGACCTGTCTCAAAAAAAAAAAAAAAAAAGAAAGAAAGAAAAACAATTACAATATAGTTAACACCACCATTAGGTTTTCTGATTGATTTTGTCTTGCTCTACTTCGAGTATTAAGTCGTTTTGAATTTTTGACCATTATGAAGCAGTGTTACATCTTTGTGAAATCCTTCAGGTAGTTTTACCAAATAAAAGAATATGTTTAAGGCTTTAAATACATGCTGCACATGAACGTGTGTGGCAGTTTATGCACCCACTAACATAAAAGTGTTCTTCTTCCCGGGTACTGGGAAATCTAAGTGTTATTATTCATTTTTGAGACAAGGTCTAGCTCTGTTGTCTGGGTTAGAGTGTAGTGGTATCATTGTAGTTCACAGCAACCTCAAACTCCTGGGCTCAACTGATCCTCCTGCTTCAGCCTCCTGAGTAGCTGGAACTATAGGCATGTGCTACCATGCCTGCCAAATTTTTTTACACCTGGCCGATAAATCTTTATCAGTTTCGTAGATGAAAAAAGAATCAAATGCAGCTTTAAAATGTTTTATTTTAAAGTTGAACGAGCACTTTTTATATAAACATTTTTTTGTTAAAAGGCAAAGGCATAATAGCGACCTGAGACTTTTTATTCTGTGTGTGTGACTCCTTTAATAATAAAAATTTATTTCTAACTCGATATGCAAATGTATGCTATATTAATTTGTTAAAAATTATTGCAAAATGCCATTTCTCTAGCTTCTAAGCAAACCCCTTATTTTGTGTTCATACACGTATTAGAATGTATTCATCATACGTAAGTTGATTCTGTTTTAGAAAGCATAACATGTTCTTACTTAATATCAAGCATAATTGAAATTGACAAGCACTTTCTAATAGTTGGAAAATTTATACTTTCAAATAAAAATGAGTAATGTAGACATATATGTCCTGTTAATAGGTCCTATTCTAGTTGTCTGTGTATCTCTCATACTTGAATTTATGACCAGCAGTGATATTTTCTGTAGTAGGTATCAGCTCTTCATAGTTCTTGATGGTTGCCTGGACCAGGGTAGAAACAAATGTTTAAGGCCCTGTTAAGGAAGGCTGTCTTTTCTGTAGGTCAGCATTTCCCCAACAATGGAAAGCTAGTCCCATGGGCGAGTAATAGTGTTTCATGGTTAAATATGGCCCCTAATTTAGGGTAGAACCTATATTCATAGTTGCTACTCTCTTAATGAACTTCTATAGGAATTTCTTAGTTTTATTTTCTGTTTTCTACTATTTTTCCTGGGTTTGCGTATAATAATATACAATTGATTTTTATTTTATCTCTAATCACATTTTAATTTTATGAGATTACTTGGATATCCATACATTTAAAGACTATGTTAGTCTAATCTCTGTTGGTTTTATATGGGCCCAGCTCTGCTATCTGCTCTCTGCTGATTTTACATTCTTTACTCTAGCAAAGGCAATTGGGGGTTATTTCCCATTTTCTCATTTCAGATAGCAGCAGCCATGCACACCAACACCACCCAGGAATGCATTGGCCACCAAAGCTATATTGATTGTTAGGAGTGACTGACTACAGATCTTAGGACCTACCTTGTAACTCTTTGCATAGCTTCTTGTTGTGTTTCAGAAGTATTCACCTTTAGTTCTGGAATATTTAGAGCAAAGCCTGAAAGTCATGAGCACTGAGCTTTTATGATTTACCATCCATCTGAAGTCTTATTCACATAAAACTGTGGGTGCTAAGCTTCACTGGACCCTGGTATAATTCTGGAGCCTGAATTGCAATGTTACAAAATACATCAGATTATTCTGGTTGAGCACATACTTTTACAAAGATGACCCCATGCTATCTTCATCATCCTGAATAGGATTATCACTCTTTTTTTTTTTTTTTTTTGAGGCAGATCCTTAAGCTGTCCCCCTGGGTCGAGTGCTATGGCATCACAGCTCACAGCAACCTCCAACTCTGGGGTCAAGCGAGTCTCCTGCCTCCGCCTCCCAAGTAGCTGGGACTATAGGCGCCCGCCACAATGCCCGGCTATTTTTTGGTTGCAGCCGTCATTGTTGTTTGGCAGGCCTGAGCTGTATTCAAACCTACCACCTTAGGTGTATGTGGCTGGCGCCTTAGCCACTTGAGCCACAGGCGCCAAGCCAGATTATCACTCTTGACACTCAAAGAGGAATATCAAAGAAATTAGCCTACCAGAAGTATCAATTTCCCCAGATCTAAATTGGAAAGAATTGAAAGAGCAGGCAGGGCACCAAATTGCCTCCCTCTTTGGCTCTGTGCTATTCTTTTTTATTTTTATTTTTATTTTTTAGAGACAAGGTCTTACTCTGTTGCCCAGGCTAGAATATAGTAATAGTAATATAATTATGGCTTACTGAAGCCTCAAACTCCTGGGCTTAAGTGATCCTCCCACCTCAGCCTCCTGAGTACCTAAGACTATATATAGATGCATGCCACCACACCCAGCTAATTTTTGTTTTTTGGGGGGAGACTGAGTCTCAAGCTGTCACCCTCGGTAGAATGCCGTGGCAGCACTGCTCACAGCAACCTCAAACTCTTAGGCTTAAGCAACACTCTTGCCTCAGCTTCCCAAGTAGCTGAGACTACAGGCACCCACCACAACACCCAGCTATTTTTGGTTATAGTTGTCATTGTAGTTTGGTGGCCCAGGGCTGGATTCAAACCTGCCAGCTCCAGTGTATGTGACTGGCACCTTAGCTGCTTGAGCTACTGGCACTGATCCCCAGCTAATTTTTAAATTTAAATTTTTTATTTTTTTATTTTATTTATTTATTTATTTTTAGAGATAGGGTCTCACTATGTTGCCCAAGCTGGTCTTGAACTTTTGGCCTCAAGCAAGCCTTCCACCTTGGCCTCCTGAAGCACTGGAATTATAAGCATGAGCCACTGTGCCCTACCTGTGCTACTCTTGTTATGAACATACCCTCTTGTACCTTAAATACAATTTTCTATTCTCCAATATGGCCACAATAATCTTCTAAAAAAAGCTGTTTGACCTTGCCATAAAAATACGTTAAATCTGCAGGACTGATGTCTAAACTCCTTGTTTGTTTTAAAAAGCCCTTTGTGTTCTGGCCTCCCTTCTCAGCTTTTGGATGATGTGCTTGAACCTGTGGATTTACTGACATTGGTCACCTTATTGACCCCACCAAACAAGTTTAGGACCTTTCTGCTTGGCACCTTTTGGTACTTATGTAAATCCTTTGTTTCCCAAAATAATAAACCCTCCAGCCATCCCTGCCTGGACTAGCAAGGACAGACCTTTTCTATCCTTGTGAATAACACCTTATACTAGGGAGGAATCAGAGTCTGGCACCCTTTCCCCACACAGGAACAGTAAGTATTAATTTCTAAATTCAGAAAAGTAGGCATTTAAAGCCTGTGGAGGGATATATTGTGTTTCATAGTTATGAAGGTGAATGAGTTAACAAAGAATTTGTGGCATAGCTCAGTGGTGCCAAACTTAGTTAGCTATGTAGTAAAACCTTCTGGAAGCCTTTAAACATAAATATACTCAAGTCCTTCCTTGATATTTTGCTTCTTAGGTTTTGGGTTAGGATCCTAGGATCCCTTAGGCATCCTTCCTAGTATGATGAACAAAAGGGCATTATCTTTTTCTTAATTTCCTTTAATGCCATTCATTGTCTGCTCTGTTGTATTTTTTTGACACCATTTTTCCTCCTTTCCGCCATTCCTTCCCAGCCTTTTCCTTCCTCTGCTTCCTCTTTATTCATTTTTCAGTTTTTATTTTTAGAGACAGCATCTTGCTCTGTCATCCAAGCTGGTTAGAATGCAGTGATGTGATCCGAGCTCAGTACAACCTCAAACTCCAGGCTCAAGTGATTCTCTCACCTCAGCCTCCCAAGTAGCCAGGACTTACGTGCATGCACCATGCCAAGCTAATTTTTAAGGTTTTTCTAGAGACAGGGTTATACTATGTTGCCCAGGCTGCTCTCAAACTCCTGGGCTCAAGTGATCCTCCCACCTTGGCCTCCCAGAGTATTGAAAGATGAGCCACTGAAGCGGGCTTGCTTCCTCTTTAAATGTTACCATTTTAAAGACCCTCTCTGTTTCTCACAATTGCCTACACCCAGCGATCTAATTCTGTCTTACATGCCAAACATTTCCACTATCTTTAGTCTAGAACTTTCTGCTGAATCCCAAACACATAAATGACCACTAATCTTGAGTATTTGAATTGTCCATGGATCAGAAAACTTAAGACTGACCATACCCTAACTAAATTTCTTTTTTTTTTTTTTTGAGACAGTTTCACTTTATAGCCCTCCATAGAGTGCTGTAGCATCATAGCTCACAGCAACCTCCAGCTCTTGGGCTTAGGTGATTCTCTTGCCTCAGCCTCCCAAGTAGCTGGGACCACAGCTGCCCTCCACAAGGCCCAGCTATTTTTTCTTGCAGTTTGGCCGGGGCCGGGTTTGAACTCGCCACTTTCGGTATATGGGCCCGGCGCCCTACCCACTGAACCAAAGGCGTCGCCCCTAAATTTCTTATTTCCACCTTTGTGCCTACCTTTGTTCCTATAGCTTGTGCCTCCTGTTTTCTCCATTGTAGTAAATTCATCCATTCAGTCTCTGTCACCAAAATGTGGCATCATCTTGCTTCGCAGCCACCTACTCGCGTGGCCAGTCACCATAGCTAGCTCGTTCCATTTAACATCTCTTCAGATCGCTCGCTTCTGTTCCAGCCTTTGTGTGGACAGCTGACCCTGTCTGAACTTGAAGAAGGTAAATTCCACTCATTGGCTAGCTAGCTTGAAATGCCTAACTTCTTCCCCTTATACCTGTTACCTTCACTTTAACTGCATATGCTCAAACATCTCCTCTAAGAGACTTTCCCCATCTGCTTGGATGCCCCTCCACTCAACCCCACGTGTGTCATGCCCCTTACTACAGATGCTTCTATAGCCGTGGACTACCTGTGGCTTTTTCCTACTAGAATTTATGTTTCCTACTGGCAGGGACCAAGTGTTATGTTTTTTTTTTTTAGAGACAGAGTCTCACTTTATTGCCTTTGGTAGAGTGCTGTAGAGTCACAGCTCATAGCAACCTCCAACTCCTGGGCTTAGGCGATTCTCCTGCCTCAGCCTCCCAAGTAGCTGGGACTACAGGTGTCTGCCACAACACCCGGCTATTTTTGGTTGCAGTTTGACTGGGGCCAGGTTTGAACCCACCACCCTTGGTATATGGGGCCAGCGCCCTACTCACTGAGCCACAGGCGCCACCCGGGACCAAGTGTTATGACACTGTGGTCCTACAAACAGCTTAGTGTCTAGTACATAATAAATATTCTTAGATTTTAGATGGATGCCTGAATAAGTGAGGCTATAATCTGAAAGAGAAAAACTTACTAGTTATTTCTTACAACTATTCAGAAGATAAAATAGATTTTATGTAATGTGCAGAAAATACAAAAAAGCAAAAATGACAAAATAAAAATTTCATGATTTTGTTACATAGAGATAACAGCAATTGGTTTTATTTGTGTAGCTTTTTGTTTCTATGCATGGATTAATGTGATAATACTACATACACCACATATATATATACACGCACATATATATAGTAGATGTAAATAGCTTTTACTCAAAAGAGTCTGCTATTAAATATTCTATCTATATTGTTTTATGAGCATGCATTACTATTATAATGAGAGACAAAATCATAAAGAAAATTGATTCTCCTATTAAGCTCGTATCACAGCTGTCTTGAAGACTTAGGAAAAAGGTTCTTAACAGCACTTTTCTTAGAGAAGAAAAGGTGGACTAAAGGAATTATAAACAGACCTAGTTTTCTAGCCTAAAATCTTTAACCATAGTTAATGTGAAATTTTCTGATCAAAAGTCACCTTGCTTTTAATGGGATACTGCTGAATTGGAATCTTTAATGCCTGTCGGTGCCAAGACCATAGTGTTGAACATTTTCTAAATACTTGACTTTCTGGAACAACTTACATCCTACTCAGCCAAACAGAATACAAACCTTGCAGTTTTTTTTGTTTTGCAGCTTTTGGCTGGGGCCGGGTTTGAACTCGCCACCTTCTGTCTATGGGGCCAGTGCCCCACCCCTTTGAGCCACAGGCGCCACTCAACCTTGCAGTTTTTAAGTACCATGGATCATTGTGTGATATTATAGGTGGTTTACTAGTGGTATTTTACAGTGAGAATGTCACCAGTAGATAGAGAAAAAAACCAACCATTTCAAAACAATCCCTAAAGAAATTGTCTTTTTCTCTGCCTATTTAATATGAATTTTGGAAAACCACTGAACAAGTATGTTACACAATTATTAATCATATATATATGTATTTTTTCTCACTTGTATGTTTTTAAAATACCTTAAGTTATTTTGAAGTGATATTTCTTATTCTTAATTACTAACTTGGTCATTTTACCTTTTGTTTGATCAACTTTAAATTCTAGAAATTCTTCACCTTCCAAAACACCTTATTAAGCAGCCACCCTTCGGTAACTTTAGTAACCAATTTTTGGCAAATGCCTGAAGTTAATCATTGACTTCAGCCAGACCTAAGCTCCTGACAAAAATGACCTGCTTTGTAAGTGAGCTCTTGATAGTGGTGGCTGTGCTTTTGGTGGTGAAACGAACTCTGAGGAGAGTTTTGGAGAATAGCTGGGCCCCATTTCTACTGCAGGCTAATTAGTTCCTGCCAATGGGTGCTGCACACAGTGTTTGGGAGTAAGTATGTGGAAACTAATTTTTGCAAACCTAAAATGCCTGCCTGGGCCAGGCTGTGGAATGGGGCTGAAGAAGACTTGGGGCCGGGGTTAATTACAGAGCAGTGTGCAACAGCTGCTGTGTGAAGGGGTACAGCCCCCCTTGCTTAAGCATGGTAGTTTAGTCTCATGTGCTCCTCGAGCAACGAAACCCACCAGCTATCTTATCTGTAAACATGTAACTTCCAGGCTGTACCCCTTCAGTTATGGACTTCTGCAGCTTAGTAGGAATGTTTAATGTGGGCCTGGTGTTGGTAGATCTTTTGATCTTTTTCAAGGGAAGCTGAGATATAGATTATATATGTTAAATTGCCCTATTTTTTAGTATTGGCCTTTTTTTTTTTTTTAAGGGACAGAGTATCACTTTGTTGCCCTCTGTAGAGTGCTGTAGCATCACTGCTCACAGCAACCTCCAACTTTTGGGCTTAGGTGATTCTTTTGCCTCAGCTTCTGAGTAGCTTCAGTAGCCCACCACAACGCCTAGCTATTCAGTGCTTCAGTAGCCCACCACAACACCTGGCTATTCTTTTTTTTTGTTGCAGTTTGGCCAGGGGCGGGTTTGAACCCTCCACCCTTGGTATATGGGATCGGCGCTGCCCAGTATTGGCCATTTTTTAATTTTAAAAATGAGTGAACAGACCAAAGAGTATAAACTTTACATTTTTACTTATTTTTGTGTTATTCTTTTTATACCTACAACTGGTGTTTTGAGCAGTGATTCTCAAAAGAGCTTTCATGTAATTTCTAGTGAACCACAACAGAGAGGTGTATTGTTTTCCCAGCTTTATTGGAGTATGATTGATAATTAAAAATTATTGATACTTAAGGTATACAACCAGGTGATCCCATATGTGTATACGGTATGAGCTGTAAACCACAAGCTGGTTAACATATCATCACAAAGTTACTATTTTCTTCTCTTTTGGTGTGTGTATGGTAAGAATACTTTTTAGCAAATTTCAAGGACATGTATACAATATAATATTGTTAACTGTAGCCATTTTGTTGTATTCTAGGATCAAAGAAAAGTCATTAGTTGGTTTGATATGTTACAAATAGTTTTCTTTTGGTAGGCACAATTAAACCCTTTAAAGTGGCCAGCATACAAGGCAGGGCTTTTCCAGCTACTGGCTTCATTTGGACTTGCAGAATATTGAAACTGGAAGGTTACCTGACAGGGCAAGGAGATATACCTGCTTCACATAAGGACTTCTATCCAGCTCACTGAGACTAGATTTTAAAAGGTGATAGTTTTCTGTTTGCAACCTCTGTAGTGAAGAATGCTTTGTCCTGCTGGCCTTCTGTAGCTGTATTCGTGTGTCTCAAGAGATGTCCTACTTGCTGTAAATCTTCTCGGTGTTCAATGACCATCTTGTATCTTGACGTCTAGATCTTTGGATGCCAGGGAAGTTTTCCTCAGTAATTCCCTCTAATGGATTTTCCAGGCTTTCAACACTTAATTCTGCTTCAGGGATACCTATAATTGGTATATTAGTTCACTTTACATAGTCCTGTCTCTCTCTAAAGGATTGCTCAGCTTTTTTATGCCTTTTTAATTCTCTTGTCCACCTCTTTGAATGACTGGGTTAGCTCGACAGCCTTGTCTTCAAGCTCTGACATGCGTTCTCTTCGGTTCAGGCTGTTGCTGAGGCTTTCTGCTGTGTTTTGAAATTCCCTAAATGATTTTTCTGTTGCTTTAAGTTCTATAATATAATTTCTCATGTTGTCTAGCTCTTTAGTCTTACATTCATTTATGGAAAATTGGTTTGGCTTCTTTTTGTTGGTTTTCAACTCTCTTCGATCCCATTCATCTTATGTTACATCTTATGTTACATCCATCTCCTGATCTCCGTTTCTCCAGCAGTTTCCTTGTGGTTGGAGTCCAGCACCATAGCTCCATTGTGATCCCTTGGAGGTGTTCTGTGTTTTTGTGTTTCCAGGGTTCTTTTGCTGGTTTCTTTTCATCTGAAACTTCTTTTCTTGTCTCAGGGCTGATAGGTTTGGAAGGCACCTGTTCTTAGCTGGAAACGCTCCTGCTGCAGTGGAAGAATGGGAGATCCCTAGATGCTGCTTTTATTCCACTCGGAAATGCGGGCAGTGAGCGAGTGGTGTGTGCGCTAAATGGCGGTAGTGCAGCTCTTCTGATTTGTCCTGTTCCCTGTGCTTGCCACAGTTTAGGCCTGTACTGGATGATCTCTGTGCTGAGTGTTGGGTTGTTCCCCAGGTCATTGTAGGAAATTCAAGTTGAGAGCTGGGTGACACCCTCTCCGTGGAGGCAGCATTATGGGGATTGCTGTGCCCAGGGTCTGCTCACAAAGGTGGCTGTGGTAACTGGGTGAAGCTGTCTAGGCAGTGGTCCTGGGTTCCTGGGCTGCGGGCATTTGCTCAAACCAGTCCAGGTGTAATGGCAGCTCAAGGCTGGGGGGACTCTGGCAACACACCGGGACCTTGAGACAGTTCTTCCAGCCCTGTGGCAGTGGTGAAGACTTAAGGGTGGGGTATTAGGGTCCAGGTGCAGCACTGAAATCATGGGAGTGGTACCCCATGCCTGACAAGAGCTCTGAGGCCTCAGGTGGAGCTTTGGGCTCTGTCTTGAGCGCTTCAGAGTCAGGACTTGCAAAGAGTCTGACGCAGGGCCTCAGAGCCAAAAGCAGGGCCATGTGGACAAGGCTGTACAGGGAACTGGCTGTTTCCACTTGGGACACAGAGATGGGGCCAGAGTTTTCTAACTTGGGGGATGGATGAAGATAGCTGTGCACAGGTGGCTGGCTGTTCTGTAGGCTAAAGGACTACAGAGGCCAAGTCATGAGTGGGGATTGGTCCCCACAGATTGTAAAGTTCTCCCCCCAGCCCCAGTTCCCCCTAAAGCAGTTGCCCAAAGCTTCACAAGTTGGGTCCTGTAGTGTCTGTGGCAACTCTTCCGGTCAGATTCCACCCTGTTGGAGGGCATGGCTCAGTCACCGGGTGTGACTCAGAGGAGCCTCTGTTCCCTTCCCTGCCTGGTAAGGGCGATGCGAAGGTTACTGTTGCAAAGCTGAGTCCAGTGCTAACCTGGTGCCCTGTATATGAGAACACAGGATGATGTTATCTGCAAAAACCCAGGGTTGGCTGCCGCCAGACCCTTACTGCTCCTATTCTGCCATGCAGTGACCCAGCACAGACTCCAGGCAGCTCCTCGCTGTGTCCACACAAAGGTCTGTGTTGGCAGAAAGCGCCCTCCCACAGCTCCACCATAGTATCTGTGAGGTAAACGAGGCCCCCCAGTGCTCTATCCTCTTAATTTCCCCCACCTGTTATAGATGCCTCCCCACAGATCCCTGTCACCTTCTCCTTTACTCTGAGTGATCCGCCTCGCTTCTTTGTTATTTCACAATGCATCTTCAGAGAAGAGCTATCTGCAGGTAGGCATCTGCCTGCAAATTACACACCTGGCCAGCTGCTCTAGTCTGCCCACCATCTTAGTCTCTGCAGCTGTATTCAGAAGGGAGCCTCCAGAGGTCTTATGCATTTAATACTTCCATGTATAAGAGACAGTGCAAGTGACCAGTGTCACTGCACACATGCATTTCAGTACTTTCTATGCCACATCCTTTTTTCTTTCCTTTCTTCTTTCTTTTCCTTGCATTGTCCCCTTTCATATTTCCCAATCTCTGTGCCATAATATACTCTGCAGGATGTTTTTGGTGTAATCAATACTAAATTGTTTGGTGGCTCCTGCTTATAAATTTTAAGTGGAGTAGTTCAGGGGTTATATTCTGCTGTGTGTACCCCTAATTTCCTTTCCTAGCTGTCAAGTGGCCTTTTATAAAATAATAATGCCTTAACTGCTTCTGGGTAGTATTGGTCAAGTTTGTGGGTTTATGTGGTAAGAAGATTTTAGATCATCACATAGGAGGGACTTTCTGTAAGGTCTGCCCAAAAGTAGAATGGACTTCCTTGCACATTTAATAATGCTGAGAAGAGCTAAGTCTTCTTATCTTCAGTTTGGAACCTCAGAGAGCTTAAGGAAATTTCCCAAAGCCTCCAGTTAATTCCCTCCAGCTTAGGAACTTGAATTTGACTTTAAAATGTGTAATTTTTAAACTTTATCTCACAGTATGTTTTTTTTTTTAAGTATGTTGTGGGAGAAGCAACAGTAAATTAAATCCCACTATAACTAGTAGTGATTCTTGTTCAATAAAATAGGTTGTAATTATACCTAACGTATCTAAAATCCTTACACCTAAAGTATGAATAATAGAGTATGTTTTGTTCCAAGCATCAACTCTTAGATTTTTCATTATATTTTCTATCCCTAAAGCCCTGTAGCCTTGTCAATGTCAGGCTTTTATGAACCAGTAATACCAGACCAGTGGGACTGACCCTAAAGGCAATGGCAAAGCATGTTGCTTAAGACCACATGGTGACCTAGGGGCTCCCGGACCCTGCTGTCATCTTGATGAGTTAATCTGTGCAAGCATCTTTTCTTCCTCATTAAATACATAATGATCCTCATTATAACCCCCATACCCTGTGGGGTTCTAATGACAATAAATGAGCTTGTTCATACATGGAATGAAAGTTAGTTGTTGCTGCCACTGCTGTCACTTCATGCATCTGCAGTGCTTTGGTGCTTCTGAGTAAAGCCCTGCCTTCCAAGAACCTGTGTCATGTACTTTCTTTGAATTTCTTCTTTAGAGAGAACTTTATCTGCTAAACAGGGATTTATAACTTGAATATGGTGCCTCCTTTGGAGTGAATCCCTAAAGGATCCTTGTATTGATGATAAAGACCTTTGAGGTTCATGAAGAAATCTGATTAAGTCCAAATTTGTAATTAAACAGAAAACCTAAGCAAAGCCCAAGTGCCAGGTTGTGGTTACTGAATAGATTGATTTTGTGCCTCGTGAAGTGTTGTATGGCAGTTTTCCATGACCCCTGCCACACCTGGGGTCTGGCCTTGATCATCTCCTGCCAGAACACTTTGGTGGCTGTTGATACCAGCTGGTCCTGTCTCTTGCTGTCCTTCCCTGATGGCTCCACAGCTGTCTTCCTCAGCCACAGATCTGGCCATGCCGCTTCCCTTCTTGAGCTGTAGGCATTCCTCCCCGCTTCTCAAGACTGTTCATGTACCTGCTTTCCTTTACAAATATCCCTAGAGCTGTACACTATCTGTGCTACTATTAACTTAATAGTTGTCTTTAAAGGATTTAAATCATCATTTTTTAAAAACCTTTTTACTGCCTTTTTCTAAGCAGTAATATCTGTTAAATCAGAGTATAATATATTTTTGTATTTATTACTATACCCTTTAAGGACATATAGAACTATTCAAATATGTTATACATATTATACCCTTTAAATATATAACTATTCAGATAACGTACTGAACTATTCCTGTGTACCCTCTGAGGGTACATAACTATTCCTGTGTCCCCTCTGAAGTCACTGGGGCTGCCCCCGCGTGGCCTCAGGATGAAGTCCAAGCATTTTATCTTCTGCTCAGGACTTTCTGTGACCCAGTGACCCAACCCCTCCAGCTTCTTTCTTCTCAGCTCCTGCCTTTCCTAAAGCAAAGGATAAGTCTGGTTCAGTCATTCCTCATGTCAGGAACTCCCCCTGCTATTGAGTTCCTGCTGAACGTAGACATCCCAGCTCAGGTGCCCACCTGCTGTCTTGCTGGTCCTTGTTAGGATTTTTTGTTTACTCCCCACAACCTGGGCACTCAGGGGCAGAACTTGGATCTCCTGCATCCCACAGCCCCATCCACATTACAGACGCCTCTATCAGAGATCACCAGTGACTTGACCATGCTGTCCCTCTCTGCTGTGTCTGCTTTGTCCTGATCACAGGATCGATCCCCCTGATCTTCAAGTTAATACATGTTGCCTGTGGTAAAGTGACATTTCCCCTTCCTCCCATGACGGACCCTTCTGCCTCCCTCAACACACAGTTTAACCATGGCCCCTGGGAAACCTTCCCCAGCTGCAGTCTTAGACATGTCTCCACTGGGCCCACCTTTTTCATCTTATTTCATAAAGAAAGCAGCAGTGTGAGTGCAGAGCCAGAATGGATCCTGGCTCAGACGCCCGAGCAACGGCTGGACAGAGTGCATTTTGGAGAGGGGCACAAAACACGGCTCCTAGGTAGCCACAGGAATTTGAATTTATCCCAAAACCTGTGGGGGGAGGTATGGGAAGGATTTCCTACAGCTTGGTGAAGTGATAGGGTTTGCATTTTATAAGATTGCTTCTAACTCTCTGCCGTTTCTTCTTGGCCTCCTTCCAGGACCACTTCTGTTTCATCTTTCAAATATTAGTTTCCCAAGACCCATTTCCTGACCTAGTTTTCTGCTCATGGGTGTCACCGTACCCACTGCTTCAGGAACTGCGAGCGGCCAGGGTGGCTGTAATTACTGGCGATTGTGTCGGTTTGCAGGAAGCCCTGGATAGTGTCCTGAGGCAGATGAGGCCCAGAGATGCTCAGTGACTCATCCAGACTACAGGGTGAGTCACTGAGGAAATTTCAAAAAAGCTATCAACAGGCTGTCAGAGGTCAAGATCAATGATGACAGCGATACCGCTGATTTTCACAGTTGGTGACTTTTGAGAAAACCAACTTCACTTGAAGGGATAAGGAAAGGAACAAGATTTTAAAATCCTGCCCTCCTCCAGAAAGCATCTGAGCCAGGTTTGATTTAACAAAGGGCATATAAAAAAAGATGAATAAAATCAGAGTAGAAGAGGTGAGGAATGAAAAGGAGCTGGGAGATATCTTAACTCAAACGTTAACAACATACCCTGAAGGGAAAATAAGTCATGGGAAGGAACTTTAAGAGGAAACAGAATTCAGAAACTTATTTTTTAAGGATAAGGAGATGTAATTAGATTTATGGATCAAGGACAAGATCAGGATGGAAAGGATGAGCTTGATGGGAGGAAATCAGGGAGGAGGTTCACCAAGGAGTGGGACTCTCCCAGGTTCAGAGAGGAGGGTCGACAGGTGAGAAAGGAGTTAGTTCTGAAGAACAGGTTGCTAAGAGAGATGGAGGAGGCACATGCTGGGTCTGGTACCACAGAGAATCTTCCCAGAGGAGCAGAACAGAGAGTGGGATTGGAACTTGAGGAACAGAAGGTCTGTAATAGCTGCTCTGTAGAGTAGGAGAGGAGCTACAGGTGAGTTGTAGAGCTGCACCAAGAGGGGAGGTTTCCCAAGGTGCAGTGCCTTTGATTGGCTGTGGACGCATTAAGCATGAATAAGCCAACTCAGCAATATTGTCATCCCAAGACAGGTGGGAAAGATGATCCTGTTTGTGTTTCTGTTTGTGTGAAAGGGTGTTTGGATAGGCAGGTGCAGAAGGCTCACCTAGGGGTGTTGGTGCATCAGAAAGTTTGGCCCAGAAGTGTGTGAATCCAGGAGGGGCTAAGCTGGGGGAAAGCAGAGGAGCAGAGGTCAAGGTGGGTGGGAACTGGTAGACCCAGGAGGAAGGAGTGGGTGAGATGGAAAGCAGGGGGACAAGACGGGGAATTTCAGGACTTGAGATCTGTTTCCAGAAGGCCGGGCTGAGTTCTAGGAACAAACCACTTGAAAAACCCAGTTAGCTGAAAAGAACTCTTCTGAGAATTGCGTGAAATAAACTTAAGGCAATTCGAATTTAGAAGGAAAGAAAGATGAAGTCACATCCTTTAAATCCCCCTCTTAAGTAATAAAAATAACGTAAACAAAAGACAGAGAATGGAACATAAGTACAACTGGGAAGAGGGACATTAATTCCTTCCCTGTGGTCTGGGCACGTTACAACTTGGTACGCAGATTGATCAACACGAATCTTAACTCTTTCCTATCCAGTGATTTTACCACCCGCATACGCCATAGCCTTTATTTATTTTGGGTGAGAAAGATGTTGGTGGATTACTTAGAATTATTCTACAGTTTTAAAAGAGAAAAACACAAATATGAACTCACCTGATAATTTTAATACCTATTTTAGGTTACATAAAATGATTAAAGTGTTTTGTTTTATAAACAAAAAAAAATCATTATGTCAGATCAGAAAGGGTCAGTATTCTGTCAGAGAACAAGCCATTTTTATTCTTCCTTCCTTCCACTTCTCCCTCAGAGGCATGGTATGAGGGTCCTCTGCATGAGAGAATGCGGGACTACTACATGGAAGCTTGCCATTGATGGGAGTTGGGGTGTGCCAGAGCCCTGAACCTCTGGAGCAAAGTCGCGAACATTTCCCATCTGGGTGTCCATGGCGGAACTTCTGCTGAGGCTTCCCAAGGTGGAGGTGACTGCTGGCTGCAGAGACCGAGCCCAGCACCTTGAGGGGAGCAGGCGTTCAGTGCTGCTGCCCCTCCGAGCTCCCCTCACTGTTCCCTGGCACAGAGCACAGTGCTGACCGGCTGCTTCAGGCCTGATGACAGTGCCAGGAGTCCAGCAGTGGAAGGAACAAGAACTGGGCTGCATGTGCCCTAAAGGCCACTCAGGGTGCCTCCCTCATAGTACTCCAGCTTCATCAGTAAAACCCAAAGCTGAGGAAGTAATCGATCTGTACCATGATATGATAGGAGACCTCTGACTAGGGACAGATACAGAAATGTACCTGTCCCCTTGGAGTTTAGCATTTATTAAAAAAAAAAAAAAATAGGTGGCCAGCTTGGGACAGCGGGAACATTCCCAGGGATGGAGTATTGGACACACCACTCAATCTTGCTGAGCTCCACTTTCCCTATCTTTTGTGATTCATAGTTATTGTGCAGCTTAAGGTCCTTGAAGCAGGCATCACAGCATTGCTTTGTAAGTAGCTGCTGGGTTACATCACACCAGCATTGCTTAAAACAAGGTTGCTTCTCAAAATGCCTGACTCTAAGCCTGTGTGATAGTTTGCAAATGCCTTTGCCTGTTCTCCAGAGGGTAACAGGGAAAGTGTGGTAAGTCCTAGAACCTTACTCTGCTTACAGGGCCCGCCCTGGGTGCTCTTCACCTGCCAGGCAGGCAAGAATGCTCCATGCTGATAAGCAGCCATCCCCAGGGCTGAAGAGCATGAAGATCAATTACTTCCTCAGCTTTGGGTTTTATTGATGAAGCTGGAGTAGTATACAGGCATCCTGTGTGGCCTTTAGGGCACAAGCAGCCCAATCCCTGTTCCTTCCACTGCTGGCCTCCTGGCACTGTCCTTGTTACAGCCCCTAAGAACCCCACACGTACACAGATGCAGCATTTCCTTCCATAGTGTGCGGGCAGTGGCCAGGGGCTTGGCCTAAGGTGCAGAGTCAGCAACACGCCATGCCCAAAGGTGACTGCTTCTAAAATGACTATGGCAAGATCTGACCAAGTCCCCCAGCCCCCTGCAGAGTTTCCCTTCAGGAACAGTGAGATGCAGGAAAAGGTGTGTCCTTTCCTGTGGCCTTATCTCAGTTAGGGCCACTGTAATTCTGATAACACTGAACTTCAAAGGAGATGATAGTGGGTATTTAATTCCCCCTCAGGAAATCCTTTGAGCTGTATACACATTTTCCCTCTCTCCAGTCTTCCACCCCATCCACCTTCCCAAGGGGTTGTAGAAACTAGTTGGGTTTTTTTTTTGTTTGTTTGTTTGTTTGTTTTGAGACAGAGTCTGGCTTTGTCTCCCCCAGTAGAGTGCTGTGGCGTCATTGCTCACAGCGACCTCAAACTCTTGGGCTCAAGTGATTCTCTCGCCTCAGCTTGCTGAGTATGGGGGACTCCAGGCTGCCACCACAACACCTGGCTGTGTGGGGTCTCACTCTTGCTCAGGCTGGTCTCGAAGTCCTGAGTTTAAGTGAGCCACCGTGCCGGCCTTACTTGTCTTCATAGAGCAGGGAATGGCCAGTTTTATCCTCTCCTCACCTTCCCCTCCTAAGTTCTGCTTCCCTCGTATTCCCATAATTGAGCAAGACAGTTCCAGTGGTCTCCCTGAGCAACTCAGTGTCTGCCATCAGAAAGGGAAGTGACTGGCAACTGCTCAGTTAGGCTCTCTCCCTAAAATCTCATTGACCTGTACTTTTCACATTCTACATTTTCTTAAAATGTCTAAGAAGAAAGAAAAGCTTAACTGCAAATCTGCCAGTTGTTCCTCGTTCCCTTGCAGTCTCGCACAAGGACGCAGAGCAGCATGAGCTCAGCACGTGGCCACCTCCAGTGTTCAGCCTTGTATGCCAGCCTCCCCTGGGGGGGTAAAATGCTAGGGGACAGATGAGCAGTGCCTCGTGGAAAGTGGGTCCAAAAAGTGACAAAAATGTGTATTATGTCAAAACTAGGAGATTAAATGGTAAATGGTTCAGAAACCCGTACAGAATAAAGGGAGGGTCTCGCAGTGTGGAAGAAAGAACCCTGATTGCCACCTCAGGAAATGAGTCGTGGTGTGATCCTGATAGTTGACTTCAGAGCCCTCGTTCCCTTATATCCCAGAAGAACTCACTGATTACATAATAGCCAGTGTTCCGTTCTAATATTCCAGAGGGTGAGCTCCACAAAGGCAGGGTTGTTAACACATAGTGGGTGTACAGGAAGTGTTTTCAAAGGAAGCAGTGCCCTGTGGGCAGAGGCTACCAGGAGCACACCTGCCATTGAACCAGTTGTCCTGCTGTGTTGCAGAAAGGGAGAACACACACAGTAGGGACCCATGGGCCATCCCGGTGAGAGGGTGCTAGAAAGGAGTTAGAGGACTTAGGTTTGTGTTAGGTGATTTGCGGGAGGACTTTGGGGAAGCAGGACTGTATTGTGGATGAGATGCTATCAGGAAGTGGAGGTCATTTTATGATTGCTTTTTTATTAAATCTTGGAAGGAAGACTAGGGAAACTAATGCTAAAATTGGCAAAGAAGCACAGTCATGGGCAGCGCCTGTGGCTCAAAGGAGTGGAGCGTGGGCCCATATGCCAGAGGTGGCAGGTTCAAACCCAGCCTTGGCCAAAAACTGAAGGAAAAAAAAAAAGAAGCATCACAGTCATTCATATTATGCTAGCTTAGGGAGCTGTTTGGTCATTTTTGTGCCAAGACAGCATTAGTATTTTGCTTATTTTCAGATACGATTACAGAGTGGTCTTGGTTTTTTTGTCATGATTCATTATGGTCATAGAGTAGTAACCATGTTTGCTGTTCATGTTCTATAAAATTACTGTCAGTAGGAGGACCCTGGCATGGCTGTGAAGTCTAGGCCAGCCCCTAGCAACACCTAACCGATCGATCGTACCAGCTAGCTCCCAGATTTTCTTCTCTTACAAGGAAGCTAGCCAACAAGTATCAGGAAGCCATCTGTGCCCAGAGATTTTATCCAATGTGGATATGCATGTAGTATTTCCTTTTCCAAACTACAGAGTGAGGCATATTTGGTTCTCAACTCTACTCCAAAAGACATTCAATATGGACTAAATTTTTAAATATTAAAAAATACTAAGAGAGTTAAAATTATATACTTAACAGACCTCTCTGGACTGGTGGTTTATTTCATATTTTCTTTTTTTTTTCTTTTGAGACAGAGCCTCAAGCTGTCCCCCTGGGTAGAGTGCCGTGGCATTACAGCTCACAGCAAACTCCAACTCCTGGGCTCAAGCGAGTCTCTTGCCTCTGCCTCCCAAGTAGCTGGGACCACAGGCGCCCGCCACAACGCCCGGCTATTTTTTTTTTGGTTGCAGCCGTCATTGTTGTTTGACGGGTCTGGGCTGGGGATTCGAACCCTCCACCTTAGGTGTACGTGGCTGGCGCCTTAGCCGGTTGAGCTATAGGCGCCGAGCCTATTTCATATTTTCAAAGTTAATTTTTAATAGGGATGTTCATACCACATGGTAATAATTCTGAGGTTCAAAAAAAGATATGTATTGCTGGTGGGAGGACAAAAATAATATAATCCCCTTACAGAACAATGTGCCGCTGTACATCCAAAAGATTGCATTCCTTTAACAATGCAGTTCTACTTTGGGGAATATCTACCTGTACTCATGTGAAGTGACTCACCTACAAGGTTAATTCCTCATGACACAATCTTGGAACAGAGAATGCTGACACAAATTAAGGTAAATTCACTTAGTAAAATTCTGCGTAGTTACAAAAGAAAGAATGAGGAAGCTGTCCATATGCTGGCATGGGAAGATATCTGGGGTATATTGGTAAGTGAAAAGTCAAGGTAGAGAATAATAAAAAGGGAAGACAACAAAGATATAACTTGATTTATCTAAATAAATAGTACTACAAATACAAAAATGAATGGTCACTTATGGGACTTGGGCTGGACGGGGATGGAAGAAGGACACTTCTCATTATATGACTTTTAAAAGAGAATGTTGATGCTTGGATGATATAAATGTACGGCCTATTCCAAATATTAAAATAATTTAAAGAAGTATAGATATGATTTAAAAAGTCATTTTCCCACCCCATTTTATTCTCCAGGGGTAACCATTTTGATCAATGTCTTTTGCAGCCTTTCAAAAGAGTCTGTTGTGTTAGTCAAGGTTCTCCAGAGAAACAAAACCAATAAGACATGTATTACATATATATATGGGGAGAGAGAGATTTATTTGAAGGTATTGGCTCATGCAGTTGTGAGGGCAGGCAAGTCTGAAGATTTCAGGGCAAGCTGTCAGCCTGGAGCCTGGGGAAAGTTGATGTTGCAGTATCAAGTTTGAAGACAGCTGAAGGCAGAATTCCTTCTTAAAGAACCTCAGTCTTTTCTCGTAAGGCCTTCAGCCGATTGGATGAAGCCCACTCACCCTACCGAGGGTGATCAAAGTCTACTGATTTAAAAGTTAATCATATCTTCAAAATACTTCCACAGCAACATCTAGGCTGGCATTTGACCAAACACTAGGTACCTTGGCCTCATCAAGTTGAAACATAACCATTATGTACATATGCAATTATTGCAGCTATCAATATCTATAAGGTATTTTTTAATAGAATGTTAACGTATCATACACTGACATAGACTTGTCTTGGATAACAGCTTTTCATGTTTCGAAGGACAAATCTAAAGCGAAATATACCTTTAAGGTGTATGAATAAGTAGGGAAGAGACATGATTAATATAAAAAGGGAAACAACAGCTTGGAAACCCATTTGATCATGATTAATGTTCACATTACATAAAAGCTCCCAGAAATTGAAATGAACATCGATGCCACAAGTCACAAAGAGCCAATTCACAAAAGAAAACCTGTAACCAGGAAGAAAACGCCGAAAATATTCAGAGCCTTAGTACTCAAAGAATGGCAAAATGAGTTGGGTGAAACGTACATATGTTAAATTCTTTTTTTTTTTTTTAGGATAAAGTTGTTAATGTAATTTATACACAAACTACAATGCTGATGTCAGAGTAAACTAGCCAAGCTTTCAAAAGCTGTTTGGCAAGATGAATCTAGATCTGCAAAATCACGCCCTTTGGCTCTGTAATCTATTTTCTGGGAACTGATTATGAGGAAATAATTCAAATGATGGGAAAAGGCAGTTTAGATTTTCACGGGAGCATCATTTATAAAATCAAAGAAATAGAAACTGAAACCTAAATATCCTGGCAGTGTCAGAACACAGGCTAATTGTGGCTTATTAATTCCCTGAACTGTAGCTGTTAAAAATGGGTATGAAGACTAGCAACGTGGTAAATGTGTATTATGCACTGTACAACAAACAGTTATATCTTGGCTCTAACTGCACTGAAGAGAAAGCTGTGTAGAAACCATGCATACACATGGATAAGAGCAGATAGGAACGTGGAAACCTAAAAACAGTTTGATTTATTTATTACATCACAATAATATTTCTGTTTCTGTTTGAGTCTTACTATTTTTATGTGTTTATAAATTTTGAAGTTGATGATAAGTTGATATTGTCCAAAACAGTAGCCTCAAATTGGAATTACTGTTTTGCAATAAGAAGAGACTTTAAGAATGATTTTATTCTACTCACTGTTCTTTCCCATATTGTGATGTATTGTGATAAACTGTAGAATCTAAGGTCAGAATGGTTGTGACTGTCGTTGTGACTGGGGGGATATTGCAAGTCCTAGAACTAAGATTTCCCATTCTTTGCTCAGGAACTCTGCATATTTCTATTGATGGAGTGTGGAGAGATGTTTCAAAACCTTCATATAATAAATATGTATGAAAAGAACAGAGAAATTGGAAGCAAAGTACATGACTATGTCAATAAAATCGGGACTTGTTTCTACTATTGAAATAATAGTTAGGGCTCAGCACCCGTAGCACAGTGATTACGGCACCAGCCACACACACCAAGACTGGAGGGTTAGAACCTGGCCGGGGCCAGCTAAACAACAATGACAACTGCAACAAAAAATAGCCGGGCATTGTGGCAGGCACTTGTAGTCCCAGCTGCTTGGGAGGCTGAGGCAAGAGAATCGCTTAAGCCCAAGAGTTTGAGGTTGCTGTGAGCTGTGATGCCACGGCGCTCTACCCAGGGTGACATGGTCAGACTCTGTCTCAAAAAAAATAATAATAGTTGGTATTATTTCTAACACTTGTGAGTTATCAAACATTTTATTAAAATTATAATCTAAATAATACTTTGAGCTACATAAAGACCTGCTGGAGTATTATTTATCTTTGTACTCAGCAAAAGCTTTAGATCTATATATTTTTTCTCAATGATTACCGTTATTCAATAAATGAAGACTTAATAAAGGAAGAAAACCATTTGATGTCAATATTTCACTGTGTTTTCTAGTTTCATGTTCCAACTCGTGGTCCATCCCTCAGATTGGAAGACAGTTTGAACAATTCTCAGTGCCTGTGGACTTTGCCTTTATTCTGTTGGCTCCTGTTTGTCTGAGTTTGGAAGGTCATTCAGAGATAATTTTGGCAGCGTGAAATTTTCCAATTGGCAAAATAGATTTGCCTAGTAGGAGAAAGATGGTCTATGTACCTAAGTGCCTACTAGTGTCTATCAAGAAAGCAGACTAGGTGTTAACAGCTATCACAAACATGTTTTTCAGGGTGGATCATTTGTACACGTTCTTTGTTCAGTGGTCTCCTGATGTCTATGGGAAAGATGCCAAAGAGCAAGGCTTTGTGGTGGTGGAAAAGGAAGAACTGAACATGATTGACAACTTCTTCAGTGAGCCGACGACCAAGAGCTGGGAGGTGAGAGCACTTAGGATCAGCCTGTCCTGTCCCTGAAGTGCAGTGTGCAGTCAAAATGTACTCAGGGTCAGATACCAAGGAACTGGCTGGTAAGAAGTTGGGGTCCTTGTGCACTGATGAAAGCATAGGGAAGATCACTTTATTCTTTATGTTTGAAGCTAATTATATGTGTCAGAAAGATATCACCACACACATGTGTACGTGGTTCATTCTGACCACACTCCGTGGATCCACTTATGTTCTCACTCGTAACGCCATGCCTTCGTTCTGAGGTCAGCACAGTTTTTTGGTGAAAGGTCAGGTATTAAATGTTTTTGGTTTTGCAGGCCATATAATTAATTACTGTCATTGTAGAGCAAAACCAGCAATAAATGAAGGAGCATTGCTGTGTTCCACTTCATATAGTTACTCTAGGTCACAAAATATTGTTTTGTTTTTAATCATTTAAAAATATGAAAAAACCTTCTTAGTTCATGTGCTATTCAAAAACAGGTTGTGGGCCATATATGGCTGACAGGCTATAATTTGCCAAATCCCAGATCCCTTCTCCTAATCAGGCAAGCATGTACCGTGTACTCCTTTTGGGGAGGCTCTGGAAATATGGTGATGGTAAGATAGGCTGTGTCCTTAATAAGCTTGCCCAACAGGGATGATGGAAGATGAAGCAACGAAAAGTATGTCTGCTCCTCTTTCCTGCCGCTAAGCCTGTCCTTCATCCGAATGAATCTCGCTGGTGTCTATTTAATCATCACTCCTTGCTGTTCTCCGCCACTCCTGGATCCCACAAAGCATTTCTTCTTTGCCAGCTTAGGCAGATGTAATGAATTCAGGGACACCCTTAACAGGACTCATGAGTACTCAGCCCCTTTTCTGTCCACTTTATGCATCCAGCCTGCCTGCAGTCCCGGATGAATCCACCCTCATACGTTCTCTGCTACTAGGCAGCCACACATTGCTGGAGAAAACCTGTCCAATGAGGGGAAAGGTGGCATTACAAATACATGATTTCTGAGTTCAACTGAGTTCCTCCAGCAATGTGTGGCTGCCTTTTGTGTACTTCGTCACTTCATTCATTTCCTAACCTCTTGCCATTCTTCTTCTTCTTCTTCTTTTTTTTTGCAGTTTATTTTTGGCCAGGGCTGGGTTTGAACCCGCCACCTCCAGCAGAAGGGGCCAGCGCCCTACCCCTTTGACCCACAGGTGCTGCCCTCTTGCCATTCTTCTTAAGCTCTCTAGCCCACTTCATCTTCATGAATCCCAGAGGTTGGCTTTTCCTTCATTTTACAAAGAAGTCACCAGGGGACAAGATTATCCTCACCTTCCTTCTGCAGCTTTTTTTTTTTTTTTTTTGAGACAGAGCCTCAAGCTGTCCCCCTGGGTAGAGTGCTGTGGCATCACGCTCACAGCAACATCCAACTCCTGGGCTTAAGTGAGTCTCCTGCCTCCATCTCCCAAGTAGCTGGGACCACAGGTGCCCGCCACAACACCCAGCTATTTTTTGGTTGCAGCTGTCATTGTTGTTTGGCGGGCCCGGGCTGGATTCGAACCCGCCACCTTAGGTGTATGTGGCTGGCGCCTTAACCGCTTGAGCCACAGATGCCAAGCCCCTTCTGCAGCTCTTAATTCAGCTGCTATTGCACCCCTCATTTTTGGCTCAGATGGCTTTACCTGTCCCCTTACTAAGGCTGTTCTTGTTTGGTCAGTTATAACTGTCCTTTTGTGTGTCGTTGTTCTCCCTTCCTAGCTCCCTCTCTTTTACCAAGTTATGATAAAGATGTTTATTTAAAATGGGAAGAAGCTTTTCTTCATCCTTAATCTCTTTCCAGGTTCTTCCCTATCTCCCTCCTTTCTCTCACCATCAAACTTCTTTAAAAAATTGGCTCAAACCCTTTGTCTCCAATTTCTCAACTGCCCTTTCATCGTCATCATCTTGAAGCTCAGCTTGTTCTCCAGTCACCACTGAAATCACCATCTAAGGCCACCATAGACCCCTAGATAGCCATCTTCATTCTCTGTGGATTTCTTCTGTCTTTGACACAGCCGACCTCACCCAAGCTCTAACACTCTTACCACTTGGCTTACTTAGCACCATGCTCCCCCCTCACCTAACTTCCCCTGACATTTCTTTCCACTCCTTTCCCTCACCTAACCTCTTAAATGTTTTCCTCCCCCATATTTCTATTCTTGTTCTCCTCCATTGCTCCTAGAGCCCTCAGTGAGCACCATTCTTGGCTCTCTGACTGCTTTCTCAGCCTCTCTGCCCGCCTGCAGGCTTAGTCTACGTGCTAACTCGACATGTCCACCTGTGGCCAGGACCCTCCCTAACCCAACACTCCAGTCCTCAGGGTTCTGATTTTGCTCCATATCACCGTCATTTTGTTAATGGCTGCATCAATCCCTTCTCACCTTATAAAAGGGACGTTACCTAACAAATGCAGTCAGTGTAACCCTCAGTGAATCCCCATCACCCAAACTAGAAAGGTTTGCATCATCGACTGTTCTCTCTCCCTTATCTTCCCATCTGAATAGCCCCCAATTTTTTGCAATCCTTTTGCAGCAATGTCTCTTACATCTGGCTTCGGTAACCACTGATACTACTTTACTCGCTGTCGTTTGCCACATCTCACAAACTGATTTCACCACATTGACCTTTCTCCTTCCAGCCCATCCTTTCCATCTTAGTTCATATCATCTTTCTAGGAAAGCTTCATTCATTTGAGTGTCTGCTGAGTGCTATGTTGGGTGTTTTGGATACAGTCGTAAACATAGTAAGGATAGTCCCTGACCTCATGAGGTTTATAGTTAAGTCAGGTCACTCCTGTGGATGAAAAATGTTGCAGGTCTTTTTTACTTAATGGAAAAAATTCACGCTCCTTTTCTTGGCCCAAAACTCACTTGATAATTTTTTCTGAGTGCTTCCTAAGTCCTTTCCTTGCTAGGAGCACAATGAATGAGGTAAGTAGAGTTTCACATCAAAGAGTAAAGATAAATCATTATAATATAATGCAATAACTGCCATCATAATAAAGTGTCCAGTGCAAATAGGATGATGTAGTCGGTCGCCTGAACCAAGCCAGGGGCATCAGAGAAGCTTCCCAGATCTGAGATCAGAAGAGGGAGTATGTGTATCTGGGGAAGGGAATGGGCCACATGTACCAATCCCAGAAGAAAGAAGCTAAAGAGGCGTGCAGAGTGAGAAAGGTCTACTTCAGGATCCGGAGTTGGGAGAGTAGGGTTGCCCCAGAACTTCTTTGACCCAGATGCTGAAAAGAATGAGAGGTGAGGTCCTTCTGGAAGATGGTCTCTGGAATCTGGACCTTCAGAGGAAGAGGAAGGGAGAAGGGATGGTGAAGGAGGAAGTAGTAGGTAGCCTGTCAAAACTCCAGCACTCTGGCCAGTGCTCGTGACATGTGGAAAGAAAAAAGAGCAGGAGAGAGGTGACTGGACTGTCCAGGCCACTTTATCCCTACTTTCTATTAACGTGGAAGACAGAGTCCAAAAGTACAGTGAGGAGAGGAGTGCTGGCCATGCTCCCGCCTATGCAGAAGGAAGCTCTGCTCACTAGCTTTACCCGAAAGCCAGTGCTCCATCACAGCATTGCTCCTCCTCTGTGGGTGGGCAAGAGCAGTCTCCTACTTCCCTACAGGCTTAGGTGTCTGATCCTAAGCATGGCCAAAAGAGTTCATCATCTTTCCTCCAAACTTGCTTCTCCATCTGTGTATTTCCATCTTAATGGTGCTCAAGCTGGAAACCTAGATATCATCCCAGATTCTTCTCCTTTGTCATGTCTTAATAAGTCAGAATCTTGGTTCTGATCTTAAGTGGGACCGGTGCCTTTGCTGCCCTCTACCACCCCTGCCATGGTCAGACTCTCAGCTTTCCTGGATCCCAAGGGTACCTATAGTCCCAATCCAACCACCAGTTCATCTTCCCATAGGCAAGATCCTTAAATAAGCTTCGTTTTCTCCTTTTATAAAAGTAATAGCTACATATTATAGGAAACTTGGAAATTATAGAAAGGTAGAATGCAGAAAATTTAGAAATAACATCTAACAACACTTAAAACTTTTGTACACTTGAATCAACTTTTTTTTTTTTTTTCTATTTTGTTTCAGGGTATTTTCTAGGTGGTGGGAGTGAGTCTTGCTTTTCGTTTCTGCAGAATGGAGTTATGCTCTAACTATAGTTTTGTATCTGGCTCTTCTCACTTGACATATTGTGAAAACTGTTAAGTTTTTTATTAAAGATTATTAAGAACCTCATTATAAATTGTTACATAGTATTTTTCATTGCTGTTATAATGTATTTAACAGTTTTCCACTTCTGGAATCATTTTATTGGTTCAGGCTTTTCCCAAGAATGAGATGACCTGTATCTCTAATTATTGCCTTAGTTTCCTAGAAGTAAAATTATGTGATACTAATTTTTTAAGGTTCCTAATTTTTTATATAATGCCAGGTTAACTTGCCAGCAGTGTGAGGAAAACTCTTCTAAGTGTGCTTCTGCCAAGAGAAAATATTATTGCTATCATTTTTTTCTGAAAATACTTGCTAATTTCAAAGCTAGGAAATGATATAATCCAATGTTTATTTTCTTGATTACCATTGAGGATAAATGTAAATATGTATTAGCCGTTTGTGTTTGTTCTTTGTGATGTTCACTCACTTGCCCATTTTCCTAAAAGAATCTTTTTTTTTTTTTTATTTTTTGAGACAGAGCCTCAAGCTATCCCCCTGGGTAGAGTGCCATAGCATCACAGCTCACAGCAACCTCCAACTCCTGGGCTCAAGCGAGTCTCCTGCCTCCGCCTCCCAAGTAGCTGGGACTACAGGCGCCCGCCACAACGCCTGGCCATTTTTTGGTTGCAGCCGTCATTGTTGTTTGGCAGGCCGGGCTGGGGTGTATGTGGCTGGCGCCTTAGCCGCTTGAGCCACAGGAGCCGAGCCATCCTAAAAGAATCTTAACAGTTTATTATACTCTTTCAGTTCTTTATGATTAAGGATATTATCTTTCATATTTTTGACAGATTTTTCCTAGTTTGTTATTTGTGTTTTAATTTTGCTCATTTTTTTTGTTATTTTATTCTAGTACTTTTATGTATAAGTGGCCATAAACTCTTTATAGTTGATTTTTTGATGTTATGATAGGTGATATTTCCAATAGTTTTTATAACATACTTAATGATTTATAATATTTCCTTCATCATGTTGAAAGGGCTTATATATGGACTGTGCTATTTCTTCAATATCACTAAAATACATAAGTAGACCTGACACAGTTGCTCACGCCTGGAATCCCAGCACTCTAGGAAGCCAAGACAGGACAATCACTTGAGGCCAGAAGTTCAAAACCCATTTGGGCAACATACAAGACCTTATCTCTACCATAAAATCAGAAAAACTAGCCAGGCGTAGTGGCACATACCTGTAGTCCTAGCTACTTGAGAGGCTAAGGCAGGAGGATTACTTGAGCCCAGGCATTCAAGGCTGCAGTGAGCTATGATCATGCACTCTAGCCTGGGCAATGGAGTGAGACCCCATATCTTAAAAAGAAAAAATACCCCCAGCATCTTCATGCATTCCTCGCTTAAAAGCCTCAGTGGCCTCTTAGTGTCTATATATCAATTGTTACCCACCTGGCTAGCCATTAGAATAATCACCTGGGATTAAACAAACAAACAAACAAACAAAACAAATCCTAGACCCTTACCACTAGAGACACTTATTCAGTAGATCTGGAGTAGGAAACTTGGAATCTGTATTTTTCAAATACAGATTTCTATTTCCTCATTTCTACTTCCCTTTCATGCCCCAGCAGTAGTAACCCTAGAACCCATCTCTGTATTCCTTCTGTCCTTCCACATGGCACAACTCCCCACACCCCATGCTCTGCGTGAGCCCCTCAGAACCCCCCAGCTGGCCCCAGGCTCTTCTGAGCACCTACTATTATTGCTTTAGTGTCTGCATCACACGGAATGGCATCTATTTATTTATAGTTGTGTCTCTACTGGTCTCCTCACTCTGTGTAGACTATGGGAGGCTATATGTCCCTGTGCCCAGCAAAGCATCTGGCGCCTGTTACCAGATAAAGAGAAAGGCTAAGGATGAGCTGGAGAGTCCAGCTGCCTGTCACTGGCAGCCAATATGCAGAGATGGGGATAGGTCTACCGAACTTTGTCAGAAGGCCAGAGACTCTGGAGAACAGTGAGAATAGCCTCTCCACAACTGTTCTGTTCTTCCATTTCCAAAACCACAGTTTTATGCATAAAAGTTCAGAGAGAAGACCTTGTTAACCCTTATTTCAAATAAAAATCAGCATAACTCAGTGACTATTATAACATTTCAAAAGTCAGTTTCCTAAGTCAATTCTCAAAATATTCAAGGTACGCATCTTTAGGGTGGGAGCTAAATTTATAAAACAATAAGAATGGGAGGCAAGCAGTGAAGTTCAGGAGGACCTAAATGGACCAGACCAGCTGTGGCATGTTGGCCATTGCCTGACTGACTCCATCTTACTCTCACTACACGCTCTCACACCATCATATAGAAAGTACTCACTCAACATTAGCCAGGCCTGGTGAGAACACTGCCTCCCAGATACTCTGCCTCAGCCTGTGCCCAGGCTCTTTCATTGAGAGCTGATTCTGGATGACCTGAGGCTGTTTCCTACTTATCTGCCAAAGTCCTCTTTACACCTGACCCCCAGGACGAGCTATCCAGTAGCCCTCTGATCCAGTTCCCTTATCAGTCCCCATGACTGAAAGAAAGGCCACTTCAGATCTGGAAGAGTCCCAGAGTGATCATTGGAAATTGACCTAGTGGTGAACTACATTTCTTTCCAGTCCCCTGATACCTGATCCAAGGGGTAGAGGAGGATTCATTATGCTTCTTACTCATTAAGACTAATTGTAAAATGTGAAAGGATAAATATTATGTAGCCAGCTATTTGTAAAAGTACATCTAAGATGAAACATTTACAGCCTCACCTGAACCAGTCCCTCATTTTTTGAAGTCCCCTACACTCAGCAAACAGGACTTGGTGTTGAAGTGAAATGCCAGAAATACCATTGTTTTCACTGTTAGGAAACTGCCTCCCTTAAAGGCTCCTTTTTATCCTTCCTTTGAGATTCAAACTGATTCCAGGAAACAGAACATTTAAACTGGAGAGTCAGTCTTTAAATAAAATGCTGCGGAAAAGAAATTCTGAAAAGGCAGAGCTAGAAAAGCTGGGTTCGCTGGAGGACAAATAAGGAGAAAAGAATAAGAAGGAAAAGGAAAAACAAAGGGGGAGGTTTCTTTGCAGGTAGGTAGCGTTAGGAAATCACTGTTTCAAAGGTGAAGGTGTCGTTTTACAGTCTCACAGCTCTGCCAGGCAGGAAGTGAGTGCTCTAAATCCTAATTTGGGTGTGTTCCTGTAGAAATGTCGAACCCTCTCCTAAGGGAAACAGAAACTCAGTCGTGCAGGAAACTAGATACTGAAAAAAACAGTCGTAGCTCAGCGTGGCTACAAGTAACCGTGGTCGGGAGGCAGAGAAAAAGACATCGTCCTCGTTAGAGAGCAAGCCACACTTCTCTCTGCTAACCATGAGAGGCCGAAGATTGCCCCTGGACATCCAGATTTTCTATTGTGCCAGACCTGACCAAGAGCCTTTTGTGGAGGTATGTTTGAGTGTGTCCCCAAGAAGGTACTGGTGAATTCTGAGTGACCTGCCACTCAGTCTGTTTTGAAATTCCTTCTGTTTAGCTAGGGTTGTGCTGACATTTCAACCAGTGCAGGGATTTTATTCATTGTGAACGGGAACATGGTATGGTTGCCCCTTCCCTTTGCAGATTTCCCAATCTGTATATTTGATTTTTTTTTTTTTTTTTTTTTTGCTCCACAGCCTCACTTTATACTTGTGATAAATGTAGATTTTGCCTAAACCATGGTACTTTATTTAATATTCTTAATGCTAGATTTGTGCTTCTTCAATAGTTGTCATTCTTTGATTCATAAACACTCACCCAGAAGATGGTAACGTTTACGCACTTAATTTTCTCACCTGTAAATCTGACTCAGACAGCAGCAGGTACTTCGTCACTGTACACTTTGGAATTTGAGTAGTAAACTATCTGATAACTTTTACTCATGTGTCTTAAATGTTTTGTCTTTACTGTAAAAGTCACTAATGCTGGTACACAGGAATTTTGATGAACTAGTTGTCTACTGTAATCCTTGCCTGATCTTAGTTAAAAGACCAAGAAATCTAATATATATCCTTCATTTTCAAAAATAATTCAGTGATTTATTCTGAATCAGAATCAAATCTGGCCAAAAAATGGATTTTAAGGTAAAATGGACGTGGTAGTTCATAAGCATGGCTGTAATTAAGTAGTAAGTGTTGTACAGGACAACACGTGGACAGTACAGTGCTCTTCACTGTAGGAGGGAAGAATACTTTGATCATTTCTGAACTGTGTAAAAGGATCATCACGTCCTCATAATTGAGACTTGAACGCTTTGTGTGTCATTGTAGTGTTCCTCCTGCTTGCTGTTAGCAGGCACTGTTTCTGTTAGAATTATTTGCCATGTGTAAAACCTAAAGAGAAAACATCAGGAATCTTGATTAACAACTATCCTTTCATCCCAAACTCTCTATTTATAGAAGAGATACTGACAGGTCTCTGATTAGGCACTTAAGAATTCAAATTTAGGTGTAGGCTGGAGGAGAATAAATTAAGGCATTTCAGAGGCGTGAGCTGCTCCTGGAGTTATACGCTACTCTCAGTGAGGGAGCCGTCAGCCAGCATCAAACTGGGATACTCGTGATTTTAATGTGTATGTGTTAACTGCCTTAAAGTCTGCATTTGTCCTGAAATTGAAAACTTAGCCATTTCCCTTCCAAATCTTCTTCGATTTATCTCATGCTGCCAAAGTTCCACCGTTTCAGGCAGTCATGGACCTGAGATAGTATTCCTGGCAGGTGGAGGAAGAGCAAGTCTCTTATGTTTCGGGCTCCTGTCTCCTCCTTGCAGATCATTACCGTTGAGGAGGCAAAGCGCAGGAAGAGCACGTGCAGCTACTGTGAAGAGGAGGAGGAGGAGGCGCTGCCGGTTCTGCAGCCCCACAGTGCGCTCCTGGAGAACATGCACATAGAGCAGGTGGGCGCCCCCAGGGCCGGGAAGTGTGTCTCCCACCCCGCCTGCCTTTGCTTTTTCTTAGTGGGGATGAAGAGAGAGTCACGTAAGGAAGGTGGAAGGCCAGTGCTTCCCGAGACCAGAGGCTCCCAACTCTGTTTCTGAACAGTGACAGGCACATCCCCCACTGCCTCCTTAGGAGTGGGTCAGAGGCTAGCAGCCTTCTCTCACACCTGAAGGGAAGGCCATCTCTTATCTGAAACAACAAGAATTGTTTAAGTGTCCTGCCAGAGTCCTGGTGGACTCAAAAAAGGATCCAAATTTATTCTAGTGATTACTGCAGCATTCCAATAGCTTTCATGACTAGGGCTCAGTAAAAGTAATAAAATACCTTGTCACTTTATGTAAAATGTCTCTGTCTCTCCAATGAATTTTTCTTTTTCTATAATTGCCTTTATATTTTCTGAAAATCTGTTACTTGAATTTTATGAAATGCTATTAACGTGCTTTTATTTGAACCTTACTAAGGACTCTCTTGTACATCTCTCTCATCAGTTAGTTTAGAAACCTAAATTTCAGAGATCTTTAAGAAGTTCAACTTCTGGCCAGGTAGGTAGGTGGATCACCTGAACTGTTAGAGACCAGCCTAAATAAAGCAAGACCCTGTCTCTACTAAAAATACAAAAACTAGCTGGTGTTGTGGCAGGCACCTGTTGTCCCAACTACTTGGGAGGCTGTGACAAGAGGATTGCTTGAGTCCAAGAGTTGGAGGTTGCTGTGAGCTATGATGTTAAGGCACTCTGCTCAGGGCAACAGAGTGAGACTGTCTCAAAAAAGAAAAATAAAGTTCACCTCCCTCAGTTTATAGGTGAACCAGTGATGGCCCAATAAAGCCAAGAGTCTTGACCAAGCAGATATAGAGATGGGCTTCATGATGATACTAGAACTGAGTTTAAGCACTCTGAAGACTTAGCACACCATAGCCTTCTTTGGTAATGTACATTACTGGTACTTGAGGCAGCCATGTTTAAGCTAAACATTGATGTAGGTGAAAGACACAGGTGTGATGAGGACAGACTAAATCCAACTTCCAGCATAAAACACTTAGATTTTCAGGCTCTCAATTCTTTGGGAAGCTGCATTTGTCAGTAGCAGCTCTGAGCCTATGAGGGGAAAGAACAGTTGGAGAAAACTGAACTAATTGATGAAAGTCAGGTTGAAATGGGAAGGAAGAGCATTTGTCTAGTTAATAACACTCTGTTTGGCTTGATCTGTGCCTCCAAATGTACAATGGCATAGGGACCCCTCAGTCAGGTCCCCAAGTAGGGAAACATCCTCTGGGCAGCATCCCTGCCAAGGTAGACCCTGTTAAGCAATGCTTTTCCTCTCTTTCTCTTGGCTTAGAGTGGCAAATGTTTGCCAGATTAAAGGGAAATAATATATGTATGATTTTGAGTTTGAGTCAGGCACTTGTTTTATACCTCATGTTCATGAGTGCTTTATTCCCAAACCATGTAGTTACATCTCCTTCTTTGGATTCATAGCTGGCCCGCCGCCTTCCAGCAAGAGTGCAAGGGTATCCATGGAGACTGGCCTATAGCACATTAGAGCATGGGACCAGCTTGAAAACGCTCTATCGAAAATCAGCATCACTAGACAGTCCTGTCCTGTTGGTCATCAAAGATATGGATAATCAGGTGAGGCCTATTCCTCTCATAGAGAACATTTTTTAGTGATGGTTTTTTTTTTTTTTTTTTGAGACAGAGCCTCAAGCTGTCCCCCTGGGTAGAGTGCTATGGCACTACAGCTCACAGCAACCTCCAACTCCTGGGCTCATGCGAGTCTCCTGCCTCAGCCTCCCAAGTAGCTGGGACCAAAGGCGCCCACCACAACGCCTGGCTATTTTTTGGTTGCAGCCATTATGGTTGTTTGGCGGGCCCAGGCTGGGGATTCAAACCCGCCACCTTAGGTGTACGTGGCTGGCGCCTTAGCCGGTTGAGCTATAGGCGCCGAGCCGGTGATGGTTTTTCAAACCTACTCAATAGTAGAGAGACTGGTACATTGAACTCCCGTCACCTACATTTCATAGTTGGTAGGATTTTGCCACATCTGCTTCATCTGTTGTTGGTTTTTTTTTTTTTTTTGGTCATTGTTTAATCTTCATTTTTTCTTTGCCAAAGAATTTTAAAGTAAATCCCAGTTGTTATGTCATTTCACACTAACAAATTTCAGAATCATCTCTAAAAGGAGAATGGAGCATATTTACAAATACAGTTGTGTTCTAAGAATTTTTTTTTTCCCTGTACTCACCATGGACTAGGAAAGTATAATGATATTCTACAGCTGGAAAAATTGGAGGGAAAGTCAAATCTGGATTTGGAGATAGTTGCAGAAGTAAGTTCTGGGGCCAGAGCTTTGCTGGGTAGCTGAAGTGGTGCCCGCAGACCTTGCCTGCATGCCGGCTGTGAAAGCCTGTCAAGGGCATGGTGTGCTGTGCCTAGGGGACCCAGTAAGAGATGCACAACATCGTTCCTGCCTGCACCTTCGTCTGTGTTACAGTTGGTCTTCCTTGGAGGCAGTAGTGAAATCTAGATGGTATGCCTCTCTACCCTACACTGTCACTTCTTCCCTCAATTCAGCCTAGACCGCGAGTGGAATCTGTCTAGGTTTCTCTTAGGCACTACCCAGTTAGGCTTTTGCATAACACAGAGAAAGCATCACTCAAGTCTGCTCCGCATGTATTTCAGTTTAATCTGTGCTGATATACATGTTAACTGCTTCCCGTGTTGACTACCTCCTTAAGGTGACCTAATTTTCTTTTCCTTTTTTTTTTCTTTTTTTTCTTTTTTTGAGACAGAGCCTCAGGCTGTTGCCCTGGGTAGAGTGCTGTGGCATCATAGCTCACAGCAACCTCCAACTCCTGGGCTTTAGCGATTCTCTTGCCTCAGCCTCCCAAGTAGCTGGGACTACAGGCACCCGTCACAATGCCCAGCTATTTTTTGGTTGTAGTTGTCATTGTTGTTTGGCAGGCCCGGGCTGGATTCCAATCCGCCAGCTCTGCTATATGTGGCTGGCGCCTTAGCCACTTGAGCTATAGGCACCAAACCTGGTGACCTAATTTTCACAGACTGGACATATACCACATGTATGTTACCAGTATAGTAGGCCTAGTTCCATATGTTGACTAGTTTGTTATAGTCTTCTGGCTGGTCAATTTGCAGAGGTTTTAAAACCTCCGGAAATTGTTTTTGTATATTCACACAAACACACACACATATCTATAAATTAATTAAATGAAATAAAACTTCATATATACATATATAAAACCATATATATGTATATACATACATATATAAAACCATATATATACATATATAAAACTTCTGTAAGTTCACCACCCAAGGAACTATAACATACTGTATGCATACACACACACACACACACATATATATATATATTTTTCTTTTTTTAAAGATAGGGTTTTAAGATAGGGTTATGCTTGGGTAGAGTACAGTGGCATCACCATAGCTCACTGTAACTTCAAACTACTGGACTAAAGTGTCCTCTTGCTTCAGCCTCCCAAGTAGCTGGGAGTCAAGCACATGCCACTACAGCCACCTAACTTTTTATTTTTTGTAGAGAGGAGATCTTGCAGTTGCCCAGGCTGGTCTTGAACTCCTGGCCTCAAATGATCCACTTGCTTTGGCCTCCCCAAAGTGCTAGGATTACAGGTAGATACAGATCCAGCCCTTGATCTGTATTATATTAAGAAGGAATTCCTCTGAGACAGTAGTTCCACACCTTCCTAATGCTGTGGCTTTCCTAATGCTTAATACAGTTCCTGAGGGTCACGACCCACAGGCTGAGAACCTCTGCTCTAAGATTTTGAAATGCGAGTACCATCCTTTTCTACTTTCTGACAATGAGGCAGGTTTTACTCAACAACCATTCATTCATTTATTTATCCATTTAGCAAATGTCTAAAGAGTGCTTGTTATTTTCTGGGCTCTGTTAAGCATTGGGAGCTTGCTGTGAAGTATAGAATTTTTATATTGACAACATGCCTACCTCTTAATGATCCATAAAGGCAAGATCGTTTTAGGGGAAATAGAACTTAGCTGTCATAGGCTGGGTGTGGTGATTCACAGGCCTGTAACCCTAACATTCTTGGAGGTCAAGGTGGGAAGATTAATTGAGGTTAGGAGTTTGAGACCAGCATTAGCAAGAACAAAACCCTGTCTCTACAAAAAAATAGAAAAAATGCTGAGCATGGTAGCACACGCCTGTAATTCAGCTACTCAGAAGGCTGAGTTGGAAAGATCACTTGAACCAAGGAGTTTGAAGTTGTAGTGAGCTCTGATGGCACCACTGCACTCTAGCCAGGAGACAGAACAAGACTTTATTTCCCCCCCCCAAAAAGAAAAACAAATTAGAATTTAATTGCCATAATTTTTCTTAGGATAAATTAGTGGAGAGATGGGGGTATCGAAGACACACTTTCCATGGTGATATGTGTGACTTTATTGCAATGTTATTGCACCTTAAGAGTTGCAAGGAGAGGCTTGGCGCCAGCCACAAACACCTGAGCTGGCGGGTTCAAATCCAGCCTAGGCCAGCCAAACGATGGCTGCAACCAAAAAATAGCCAGGTGCTGTGGTGGGCACCTGTAGTCCCAGCTACTTGGGAGGCAGAGGCAGGAGAATCGCTTGAGCCCAGGAGTTAGAGGTTGCTGTGAGCTGTAATGCTATAGTACTCTACCTAGGGCAACAGCTTGAGACTCTGTCTCAAAAAAAAAAAAAAAGAGTTGCAAAGAGGAGTCTAATTATTATTATTATTTTGGTGATATTTCATTTAATAATGAACCAAGATGAATAGTGGGAAGAATCAATATAAAACATAAAAATATTAATGTTAAAATGGAATTACTAATTAGTGAAATATTCCGGAATTTGGGTGCAACATTTTGGATGAGGTTTGGCTAGATTGTCTTATACACACAAACACTCACCTAAGTGTAGGTTAGTTCTTCTTTTTATTTATCCAAGATGCCAAACTTGTTAGGAAATGCTGTGGTCCACCCAGAGCAGGTGTTGATGAAGTGGTTTCACCAAGCTTCCTGTCAGCAGATGTGAAAGGAGGCCTCCAGCTGAAGGTTGTGTGATTTGGCAGGTGGTAGACTTACTGAATCACGTACCTGGAGGCACTCGTGCTGTTTGAGGACACCTGGACTCTGACTCTACTTTCCACACCCTGTCTACCCCCTAGGGGAGAATGTGGCTTTGCCGTGTTTAAGAACATGACAGAACAGCCCCTGTAAACGTATCTGGATACGAGTTATATAAAATTCTAATAAAAATATTACACATGTAGGTTGGCAGCAGTGAGGAGCTCTGCAGATTCAGGTCTGATCCCCAGTGAAAGAACCCTAACTGGTAGAAATTATTAAAGTAACCATCACTTGCAGTCTCTGGAAATTTTCTTAAGGGCATATAGCAAGTGAAGAAAGATTTCTATGAGAAAATCTAATAAATCTCAATAGTAACAGTGAAATTCTGCTGTACTTGAGGCATAACCTTCTCTTCTCCAACCCTCAGCTCAGACTGATGTTGGGTTCGCTGTGAGTTATGTGTGGCCAAGAAGGCGGGGCTTCTTTCCCCCCACAGCTGCCAGTCAAGGGCAATCATAGACTCCTTCCAGGTGCATGTTCCCAGCATTTCTTATTTCCCACCCAAGATCTGTGTTTCAGGCTGGTCACAGTGGCCCATGCCTGTAATCCTAGCACTCTGGGAGGCTGAGGTGGATGGATTGCTTGAGCTCAGGAATTTAAGACCAGCCTGAGCAAGAGTGAGACTTTGTCTGTACTAAAAGTAGAAAAATTAGCTGGGTGTAGTAGAAAAACTAGTGTGGGAGGTGCTTGTAGTCCCAGCTACTTTGGAGGCTGAGGCAAGAGGATCGCTTGAGCCCAAAAGTTTGAGGTTACTGTGAGGTATGACACCAGGCACTCTACCCAGAGTGACAGAGACTTTGTCTCAAAAAAAACCTCTGTGTTTCAGAGGCTAAGATCCAGGCTAGTGTGGAGATAGGCCTTCTTCTTCCACTCATTTGCCACTTACAGAGCTGAAGTTCACACCAGGTGAGCCACGCCAAGACCAGCGGCACTGCCAAGGGGAAGAGGCAGCCGTAAGTCACAGGACACTGAAGTTCTTCCCTAGGGAACTGACTTTATTTAGAAGCATGTGGGAAAGTTCAAGCCAAAGGGCTTTCTAAAAAACAATGAGAACTTTTGTGATAATAAAATGTTTACGAGGAGACTGGTAGCCATGACAACAACAAGCTAAACAGTGGCCAGACTCTGTCTCAACCTGTGGGTCACGACCCCTTTGGGAGTCTCCTGCATATTAGATAATTTACATTACAATTCATAACAGTAGCAAAATTACAGTTACGAAGTAACAACGAAAATAATTTTATGGTTGGGAGCCACCACAACATGAGGAACTGTGTTAAAGGGTCACGGTATTAGGAAGGTTGAGAACCACTGGTGTAGACCATCTGGTATACCAGAGAGACCTAGGAAAACAGGTGCCTAAGGAGAGCCTCCTGGAGTCTTGATAAACTTCTTAGTCTGACCAACGAAACTACCCTGCAAAGGGACCTAAATGTAACCAAATCAGACTGTTGAGTTATTTATACCACCAGGCACTGATTGAAAGTATTACAACAATCATCAAGCAATTAGAAAAGCCAATTACCAACTTAATAACAGTGGGGTATAGAAATACTACTCCTATATTCCTCTGTTCCACGATTGCATCTTCCCACTGTTTTAGTATCAATGCTATTTTTACACATACTGCATCCACATGTATTATAAACCCAATAATAAATTGTTATGATTACGACTTTACATAATTTTGTATGTCTACTAAAGGAGCTAAGAGAGAACAGAATCTGTGTGTTCTATAACATGTTAACCTCCTTTTCATCATTTCTTTTCTATTCTTGTGGATTCTTGTGTTCTGTTATTGTTAATATACTGCATTTCATATACTATAGGCTGACTAATAATACCATCATTAAATATGTATTGTTTTGTAAAATATCTTTCTAAATTAATTAATAGAAAAAGGGAAAAAAGAAAACAGACGTTTTCTTACATAATTATAACACTGTAAACCTAACAACGTTAATTGTATTTCCTTGATATCATTCTATCCCTAGTCCTTAAATGGATTCCATCATCATTGAGAAAGTTGTTAGAAAATGATTATTGAGCATTCTATGGCCGTTGAGAGTAAGGATGACTTTTCCTGTTTGTTAATCAGCGAGGGACTCGCTTTCTTCCACCTGCACCCATTGCTCTGTTGGTCACATTTTAACACCATGCTTTTTAAAATGCCTATTTCAGTTATACCTTAATTCTTTTACTGAAAGTTTGCCAGGAAAACGGAAAAAGATGTTACTATTCTGTGTTTCTTTGTTCTTAGCAATTCTAGGGAACGGTTTGGTACCAGGAGGTATGAAGAATATTAGTTAAAAAAAAATTTCTACCTAATATTTAGCGTTGCAGGTAGTCAGGAACTGAGTGTAATTAGTGAGGAAGAGCCGCGATTGTGATCCTAAAATAATTTATGGAAAATTATGAGACATTTTTAAGATGATGTTTGTCAAGTAGCATTTGGAAAAGGTATAGTGGAATCTCCTAGTGATATCTTCAAAATGTCCTCACTCTGCCAGTACAGATCAGGATCAGAAGGAGGGACATTCTAAAAATATTGCTCTTCACAGAACTTGGCTCTTTCTATCTCCCAACAAGAAAAAGTAGTAGAATCATTGACTTAAACACATCTAAATCACCTTTGAAGACCATGGTATTATTGAGTTTTGTTTTTTTTTATAGTCAATTCAAACTAAGACATATTGGATCAGCTGTATTAAGGACATAGTTTTAATAAGCATATTGATAACTCATTGTTAGAAATCAAAAGGAAGGAGACTCCACTTTCTTGGGGGAAATGCCTAGACAGGATTCCACTTAAAAACACACACGAGATGTGACTGCGTTGTCTCGTTTCTGTGTCTGAGATGTACCTTGTTGTTTAATGCTCCCAGTTTGTCTTCTGTATTCACTAAGGGAATTTTATCTCCATAGTGGACTTCAGAAGTCTTTTAAAATTGGAACAAATTGTTGGCCTTTGACAAACAAGTTCTCTGAGCTTCATCTGATGGATTTTCCATTCACCAGGAAGCCTGGCCCACTTGGGTTTCAATTAAAACTTGGGATATTTTGTTTATTCTTTTGTTGGTGGTATTTTGTATTTAAGAGCTCCAATTAGGTAATAATCCTTGCTGAAAGAGGAATAATGAAGTCTCAGAGCAAGAATGTGTCAAAAATATTTCAGAAAGTTCTTGGTTAGGTTTGAACATAAGTAACATTTCTGTTTTCTTTTGACAGATTTTTGGAGCATACGCAACTCATCCTTTCAAGTTCAGTGATCACTATTATGGCACAGGAGAAACTTTTCTCTACACTTTTAGCCCTAATTTCAAGGTACCTATATAAGAGAAATACCCAGCTTCCCAATGTCACAGTGTCACCAGTGGGTAAGGGCATTGAGGCAGCCCAGTCCTGTAGTGAGTCATCTAGACTCACTCCAGCCTGGGTCAGTCCTTCATGACTGTAACACAGAAACTGCTTAGGGCCCCCACAGAAACTGCTCAGTCTGAGTTCCAAGGAGGAGTCGTAGGTCAGAGCCAGCATGTCCCTGAAAGGTCTTTCCTATTTCATAACAGCTTTGGGGATCTCCTGCTGGTGTGGGCCAGGTCTGGTGGTCAGGAGCTTCCTCAATAGTGAGGTGCTGCCTTCTGTACCTCCCAACATCCCTCTTTGTTCACGCCCTTCTGAGCATCTCTCGTTGCTCATTCTTCAGATTAACACCTGCTCTCTGTTTTGTGTTTCTACCCCAAGGTCTTCAAGTGGAGTGGAGAAAACTCATATTTTATCAATGGAGACATAAGTTCTTTGGAACTTGGTGGTGGAGGGTAAGGTTTTTGTTGTTGTTTTTTACCACCTGACCTGAGTGGGTCTGTTTTGAAACACGTAACTAAAACCCTGGTGTCAGATGATTTGAGCTATTCCATGTGCTTACATTAATTAGGACAGTGATTTAACATTAAGAATCAAAGATAAGGCCAGGGGCAGTGGCTCACGCCTGTAATCCTAGTACTCTGGGAGGCCAGGGCAGGTGAACCTCTGCCTGAGCTCAGGAGTTCAAGACCAGCCTGCACAAGAGTAAGACTCTGTCTCTGAAAATAGCCAGGTATTCTGGCGGGTACCTGTAGTCCCAGCTACTTGGGAGGCTGAGGCAAGAGAATCACTTTGAGCCCAAGAGTTTGAGGTTGTTGTGAGCTGTGATGCCATGGCCCCTACTGAGTATGACAAAGTGAGACTCTGTGTCAAAAAAAAAAAAAAAAAAGGATCAGTGATAAAATCATTTATTTATACGTCTAAATGAGGGATTACTATACTTGCATTTTAGGAAGACAGGTCCCTTAAATGTAAAAAAGGGAATACATATACATGGCTTTACAAGCAGTTTGGAATTTTGCCTATCTATGGCATAAAAGAAAGAAGATGAGGGTCTAGAGAAAATAGAAGGTGTGCCACATACAATTTAAATGTTTTTAACCTTTTTTTTTTTTTTTTAACCTTTTCAGAGGACGATTTGGTCTATGGCTAGATGCTGATTTATATCATGGACGGAGCAATTCTTGCAGCACTTTCAATAATGATATTCTTTCCAAAAAGGAAGACTTCATAGTTCAGGACCTAGAGGTATGGACATTTGAGTGACATTCAGACTGCCTTAAACTACAGCATTAAAAAGACTGGGTTAGATCAGCCCTCCTAAAGCCGGCTGGAAGAGGAAGGCCCAGCTGAGGCTGCCTCACACCACCCTAATGCTTTCTTTCTGCCATCATCTCGAGCGCCATCACCTTGCAGAAAGACTCGGAAAGGTCCATGTGGAGGGCAGACACGGAAGAGAGAAATTTGAAGTCTACGTTGTTGAAAGGCTTTGTACTTCTCCTTCCTTCAAGTCCACACAGTGAGGACTCAGAGTGTTTATAGATGTATGAGTTGAATGCAATTTTTATTTTTGGTAACTGTGAAAAAAAAGATACTGTGGAAATATATACATGCCTTGTGTATTTATCAGCATAATTTTCCTTACCAAAATGTATAGTTATTGTTTGCCATGGAAAAGGTTAGTCTTGTTTAGAAAAATTGAAAGTGCACAGCACTTCAAAGGGAATAGATGATTTTTTTTAAACTTTTATTTATTATTTCTAGTAAATTGTCTGAAATGTGTTGGCAGGTTTTTTTTTTTCTTTTATCGTGTCAAATCTTGAAATACAGAAATGTATACATTTTGTGCTATGTTTTGGAAACAAATCCATTTGCTTTGTATAGTTTTATATTATCTTTTTTTTGCCCTGATTGTTTAGGGTGATAAGTCTTAAGCAGCATATATATGTGTGTGTGTGTGTGTGTGTGTGTATGTATATATGCATATATATGAGTGTATAATTCTGAATTTTTAAAAACTCATCACTAATATTGATTTGACTATTATAGGCCATCTTTCCATTTAGTCTTTACAAGGCACATTTTCAGTTACCCTAAACAGTTGTGTAAAGAAGAATATACAATTTCTTACAGTCTTAAGTTGATATTTACAGAAATGGATACCTTTATGAAACTAGATTTAGGAAAAAACCCTGCTTTGGAAACGAAAATGTTTTGCTTCTTATAAAATGATGTGTGTTAATAACAAAAACTTTATTTTCATAGTGTTTTTTGCATAACTTTCCCAAGCTTTTACATTAATGAGCAGGCCCCTGTTTCCAAAAGGAACTGAGTGTTTTAATTTCTATGTTTTTAAAAAATTAGATGAAAAATGTCAAATTGGACCACTTGTCTTGGTTTTTAGACTTGTTCAAGAAAAAAAATGGAAAGAAATTCATTCATACCAAAATTGGAATAAAAAAGAAAATCTATTTTTTGAATAACCCATATTCACATCATAAAACATGTTCTGTTAGAAACAATACTAAAGCCTTGTTAAAAAACTTAAACAACATTATTGATTGCCAGATTTTTACGAAAGCCAAAGACTGCTAGTGGAAAAAAACTTCAAATAATAGCCAAAGCTGAGATGTGGTCTATCATAAATTACTTCCTCACTAACCTTTAAAAAGAAAAACGTTTTTTAGAGTAATTAAGTATCTGCATCTTAAAAAAATTCTTAGACTATTTCTTTTAGATAATTCTCCTAGTGTAGACTATTGGTAAAAGTCTAACATTGTCTGGTGGCCTCCTGTCAGACCCACAATTATTATAATCTATTCACATTCCATGCAAGTTTAAATGAATGCTATAAAATTTGAAATCTATATCTGGGTGTACCTTTCACCCAGCTTCTCCTCCTGAGAACTCTTGATGATGGCATATTAGCAGTTTCACCTTAATCTGCTCATTAAGTAATGTGTTGGTGTCAGATGCCAGGAGTGTCTCAAGATGATCACGTTTACCATTTGCGCCATCTGCAGCCATACGCTATTAATAAACAAAGTGATCAGTTCGCGTAGAGTTTACTCTGACCTAGTTTAGTCCATGCTACTATACTTGTGAGAGCATATCCAGATGCTGCGTTCTCTCTACTTAAAACAGTATTGTCCAATCAGAAATGTGGCTTTATGGATATTGACTATATGTAATGCAGTGCTAGCCCAATATTTTCAATAAAGGAATTTATGCATTCAGTGTGATTTTCTCTCCTGAGACTTCATTCATCACGAATTTTAATTCCTATAAATGTAAATAGCCACACGTTTTTATTGGGTTCTAGAGTTTTTAATTTTCTGGGCTAAACAAGGTCCAGTGCTCATGTTTTCGTTTCTGCCCTGGAAACTCCCTCTTCATGCCCTGTAGCCACTCTCCTGTTCTCATCAGTTCATGGAAACTGCTCTTGGTATCGTCATTAGAAATTACTCTTGGCTCCTGCTATCCTCAACCTTCTAACTGTTCTATGAATAATGATCTTCTTTTACTGTCTGTTTCAACCTGCTTCCTAATTTTCATGAGGGACAACATACACCCTCAGATAAATTTCCTTTGGCATCCTGTCACCTAGCCCCTAAAGATGAGAACCCCAAGCAGTCACCATTGCTTCTTAATTTCTCATTTCCTAAGTCCTTAGTCCATATTAAAGGACTTGGGTGAGAGGGGGCAATCAAATATTTCTTCAGACTCTGTTGAAAATGATTTAGATGTGTCCCCTTTCTACAAGCCACCAGAGGCACCATGAACTAATATGAGAGGTGTGTCTGCTCTTAATTTTATTTCCCTTTCTTTTATTCCTTTGGAGGTCTTAGAGACACAGACACAGGACTAATAAAAGAATCACTATTTTGTTGTTGTTGTTGTTGTTTCTTTTTTGTTTGTTTTTTTGAGGAAGGCATTGAGAATCTGTTATATCAGAAAAAGGTGTTATGGTTCATGTTTTTCTTAGGATGCCCAACCTGTTCTTACCAACTTAATCAGATAGAGGAAGGTGAGGAGGTCAGAAGCCAAGAGAAATTCCAGAAAACTCAAGGGCAGGCACACTCACCTCTTGTGCAACTATCGAAAGTGTTGACCACTTCCTTCTGCCCAGCCGGGTCACCTCTTTCTCATTCAGAGCATTTGATCCCAAAGCATCACATACTCTGTTCCTGTTCCCACCTCTTTGCCTATATCCATTATTCATAGTGATACCCTAACAGGTGTCTTTCCTGAGAAAAGGAAGCTTCACAATTTACCCTAAACATTAAGGTCTTACTCCCTTTCTTTTCTGTTGCAAATCTTCTAGGGCAGTGGTTCTCAACCTGTGGGTCACAACTCATAAGAACTGTATTAAAGGGTTGCGGCATTAGGAAGGTTGAGAACCACTGTTCTGGGGGTTCAGAATAAAAATTAGACATGCCCTTTCATGTATGGTCAATCATGTCATCAAGATGTTTCTTGATAGAATATCTTTGGAGACTTTTTATCTTTTAGATTAGCATTGGAGGGTGGTGCCTGTGGCTCAGTGAGTAGGGTGTCAGCCCTATATACCAAGGGTGGTGAGTTCAAATCCAACCCTGGCAAAATTGCAACAATTAAAAAAAAAATAAAAAAATAAAGTTTAAAAAAAAAAAGATTAGCATTGGAAATGTTCCGTGAATTGTCATTGTCCTTTATGATATCCACTAGCTATTATACTAATATTAAATACTTGAAGTGTGCCCTGGGTGATTGAGGAGCTGAATTTCTCATTTAATTTTAATTCATTTAAATTTAAATAGCCATATGTGACCAGTAGCTACCACATGGAACAGCACAGCTCTAGATCAATTTGTTAGCGCTCAACCATATTTTTGTCAGCTATTAAATCAGGCTATGACTCACTCAACAAAAGAGACCCTGTACTTCCAAGCATTTTGATTTGTCTGCCATTATGGATCTTCAAACAGCTTGGTACCACCTAAGCCTTAGGTTATTGAGCAGATCCCTCACTGTTTAAATAGTTTATAAAGTGACCAGGAAGGTAAGAGTCTTTCCTACTGAAAAACTGGATTTTTATAGGACTATTGATCCTCATCTGTAACCAAAGCTAACGAAAACTTCTAGTGCCCAGGCCTTGTCTTGCACAAAGTTTTCCTGGACATCAGCCCACGTTTTGTTCCATTGCTCATGGCAGCCCCATAGGGTGTGATGCCTCTTACCAGATGCCCACCCATAATACATAACCACAAAAGAGAAAAAGCAATTAATTCCTTACACAGGATTATGCATCCAGTCTCAGAGCCATCAGGAATAATGGAACCTCCTAGAATGCCTCACACCATACTATTGAAATGACCAATCTTCTTTATTAATTTTGCCAGCTGGCATGCCAGCGACCTGCATGTATACCCAGAAGACCTACCTGCACATGAAAAAGGTTTTCAATAGCTACCTTTTAGAATAAGAAAATAACCAAAACCGTAAGAGAGAGACTGTTAGATACCTTGGTGTCTTATTTACCCATCATCAAGGGTCCATCACTTGATCACGTCCACTTCTAAGATTAGAAAAAGTAACCCTGATCCAGGTCAACCGCACCCTTAAGGAAAATGCTAAACAAGGAACACCCACAAGAAAAACAATGTTCACTGTCAACAAGCTTAGATGATAAAGCATATCTTCTTGTGCCTCTGCCACTGAGAAAAAAACTGGACCTTGACGTCATTTTAAAAACATTGGAGTTCAGTCAAGCAACTCAGCCTTGGATCCCTACACTGTATGTCGGCTCGGCCTCGCTCTTCATTGGCTGATGGATCAGCCGCATTACCCAACAGTTGAAATCAGGCCCCTCGTCCTCAAAGATTCCAGTTAATAAGAACAATTTTAATTTTTTTTGAGACAGAGTCTCACTTTATCACCCTCTGAAGAGTGTTGTGGCATCAAAGCTCACAGCAACCTCAAAATCTTGGGCTCAAGCAATTCTCTTGCTTCAGCTTCCCTAGTAACTGGGATTGCAGGCACCCGCCACAACGCCCAGGTATTTGTGTTGTTTGTTTAGCAGGCCCAGGCCAGGTTCAAACCCACCAACCCTGGTATACTTAGCCGGTGCCCTAACCACTGAGCTACAGATGCTGAGCCAACAAGAAGACTATTTTAACAAAGATATGCTGTGTTGAAGTATTGTGTTGACCTTGAGAACTGTTAAAAGGCCCCATTATTCCTTCACATCCAACAAGACAGTCTTTTTCTCTTGCAGTGTCTTATTTCCCTATAAAATCTTCCAAAGGCTCAGAAAAGTGGATAGGTTTGATTTTGAAGTGTCCTAGAGAGAGCTAAAGAGTACAAGAAAGGGGCCCCTGTGGATAGGTGCCCACATAGTTAGACCCATCTGGAGCCCAAAATTTCAAAAGACTTCAAGAGCCAACAAAACATAATGGTTAAAATATGGTTTCTCTAGAGCCAGATGAGAGAAATCTTTGAATCTCAGCTTTAAAGCTTACTAACTATATGGCCTTGGTTAAGTTGTTTAACCTCTATATGCTTCAATTTCTTTACCTGGAATATGGGGATAATGATACTTCCCATGATTATATGATGAATAATGCACTTAAAATAATGCCTGGCATAAAGTAAACAGTACTAAGTGTTAAAACAGTGGAGGAATTCCTCTTTCTATTGGAGAAACCACCTAATGATGTAACAGTTGCAAGGAAAGTTCATTTTCTAAGACAGCAACTTACCTACTTTTTAAAACTATTTTCAGACATAATGCAATGGTTCTCATTTGCTGTTTAGATATTTTTAACTAAGGTTGGTTTCTTTCTTTTTTAATTATGAAAGTTTTAATTATGTATGTTCGTGGTAAAATTCTTAAAGAGAATTCAATAAAAGGCAAATGTTTCCCTCCCTACTTTCCTAGAGGTAACAAAGTTCCTTGTGTTTCCTTCTAGAGCATTTCAATGCATATATAAACTTACTTCTACCTCTTCATATAAACAGAGGCATACCATACATGCTCCTCTTCAGTTGCTCTTTTAATTTAACAGTATACCACGAACAACATATTCTATCCATATACAAGACTTAACTTCATTCCCCATTGCAGGGGTCTAGCAGTGTTTGAATAGCCTTCATTAATGGGCTTTTTTTTGGTTGTTACAGATAATTCTTAGCGAACATTCTTATGCCTAGAACTTTGTACATTTATGAATTATGTATTTATAGGATAATTTTTATCAGTAAGTTAGAGTGCAATTGTTTTATTTTAAAAGATACTATTATTCTTCCTCAAGGGTTACACAGTTTATACCAAGTGTGTATAAGCATGTCAGTCACCTCACGCCCTCACCAATACTGCTTATGGCAATCACTTTTTATTCTTTACCCCAATGGTATCTTTTAATTTTCATTCTTTAATCATGAATGAGGATGAACATGATTTTACATGTATCACCTATTTATATGTCTTGTTTTTCTGAATAGCCTGTCCATGACCTTCATCCATTGAGTTATTTCATCATTGTCTTACTGATTTGTATATGTTCTTTGTATATTCACAAAATTAGCCATTTGTCATATATATGTGTATATATATATATAAATATTGCAAATAAGTAGAACCTCCCTATAAGTTGACGCCCTCCCTATATTGACCATCTCCTTAAATTGACCTAATGTTGATAGACCAGAAATACACCATATGTATGTATCAGGTCTAGTTGCTTATGTTGATCACCTCCATATGTTGACCAGTTTGTTACAGTCCCCAGAGTCTCACATTGTCACCCTCGGTAGAGTTCCATGGCATCATAGCTCACATCAACCTCAAACTCTTTGGCTCAGGTGACTTTCTTGCCTCAGCCTCCCAAGTAGCTGGGACTATAGGTGCCCACCACAACATCTGGCTATTTTTGGAGACAGGGGTCTTGCTCTTACTCAGGCTGGTCTCAAACTTGTGACCTCAAGCAATCTACCCTCCTTCGCCTCCCATAGTGCTCAGATCACAAACGTGAGCTCACCATGCCTGGTATTAGTCTATACTTTTAAAATACACACTTTTCTCATTATGAATTTGTTTTTAATTATTATTATTATTATTTGTAGTTAGATGTATCAGTCATTTCCTTTGTAACTTCTGGATCATAATTTTTTAGATCAAGTCCAATTTATTCAGTATGATTTTCACTTCTCAAGTATGTCCCCAAATTATGTATTAATACTATCTTCCATTTTATCTAGAATGCACACTCTTATTCTACACTAAACTTATATCCCCCTCATATTTCAAAACATTTAGAAATAACCTTCTCCAAATAAATTTGACTTTGCTCTGGCCTCTTATCAATCCTTTAACACATGCCAGCAACTTCAGGAAGGGTCTTAGGACAAAAAATGAATGTTCACTTTAAGTGACCTTCTCTTGTGAGTAAGCTAGGGCTAAACAGACTTCTGCCTAGATCCCCAGACCCTGTCACGATGCCTTGCTAACGAATAATTTATGTACTAAAAATAGTGATGACGAGGAGGAGAAAGACAGGTAACATTTATTTAGCATGAATATCATCCTCCCTTTTTTAATATGCTTTGTCTTATTTGATCTTCAAAACAAAGCAATTATTATTTCTGTTTTTATTAGAGACGAGGGAATTGATTTTTCAGGAGGTTAGGTGACTTGCCTGAAGTCACAGCTAATGAGGCTTAGTGCCAGGATATCTTTAGTTACATCTGCCCCCAAAGCTGAACGAAATCTCTTGAATGGCTTGGAAGCTCCTCGCTGGCCAAGCCTGCCTTACTCATCTTCATATTCCCAAAGCCCGGCAGAGTGCAGGGCCCGGAGGGGGCTTAGATTCAGGAAATGGGTGTCAGAACTGAAGCATACAACTGAAGGAAATGAGCCCCAGAGAAGTTAATGGGAATATCCAGTGTTGCACAGCTCACTGGCAGACCTGGGACAGAAGCGCAGAGTTGGGATTCCTCACTCTCCTCCCATCCCTGCACAACACTGTGTCACCAATTTGCAAGCACATTCTTGAGATGGACTATTGTGATGCAGGAAGGAGTGATTCTCCACCTGCTGGAGTTGTTCCTTTTGAGTTTTAGGGGTGTAAGTAAAAGGCTAGGGAAGAGATTTCTGGGGGATGGTTGTATCTAGTGAAGAATTTCTTCATTTTCAAGGCTCTTAGTGATGAACACTCTGAAAACTGTAGACTAAAGGCCAGTTCTAGAGCCTCAGGACTTTAGGGCATTGGTATTGAGTCACATTATGGGTATCCAAATATCATACCCAGAAAATGATTCAAAGACCATTTAAGTGAAGATCACACTCTCAATTAATGTTGCGCTTAGGTGATGGGGTTGGGAGAAGAGTGCAAATGCACACCATTATCAAGATTCTCCAGCCCTAACTAGTGTTGGTTTATTTGTTTATTTTATTTTTGAGACAGAGTCTCAAGCTATCACTCTAGGTAGAGTACTGTGGTGTCACAGCTCACAGCAACCTCAAACTCTTGGGCTCAAGCGATTCTCTTGCCTCAGCCTCCCAAGGAGCTGAGACTACAGGCGCCCACAACAATGCCCAGCTATTTTTGTTGTTCTTGCCAATTGTCATTGTTGTTCTAGCTGCCCTGGACTGTGTTCGAACCTGCCACCCTCGGTGCAGGTGGCTGGCCAGTGCCCTACCGACTGAGCTATGGGCAAGGCCACTAGTGTTGGTTTAGAAGGAGGAAAGCCTGATTTATCAGGTAAAAAAAAATATATATGAAGAAGGATATTTTAAAAAGCATTCTTTATAAAACAGAAAATACTCTGAGAAATACTTTGAAAATACTTTGAGAAAATACTTTGTAGATCCCGAGATCCTCTGATATTGTCAAGTTAACTATTTGTCTTCCTCATCAGAAGTACCTAAAATTACAGACTGACTGATGTCCATTACTATTTTTTATAAAATAGAAAATACTCTAAGAAATACTTTGAAAATACTTTGAGAAAATACTCTGTAGGTCCCGAGATCCTCTGATATTATCAAATTAACTATTTGTCTTCCTCAAAGGAAGTCAAGGACTTCCAGGCGGAGTGTGAACTTGCTGGGACAGGAGCTTGCTGTGCTAGGCAAAGTAGCACAGTGTCTGCAACTGTTGTGTAACCATACAATAACTATTAGGCGGATCATAGCACCTTCACTTGTTAGCAAAAGCTACTTAGAATCCTCTATAGAATGAGAGCAGTCGCAGCTGCCTCGAACAGATGTTTTGAGAATTGACTAGGTTAATAATATAGTGTCACCACACTAGATGTATTTCCCTGTCAGAAACGTACTCTTTTCCTTTTGCTTAAGATTCGTTCATGTTGTTAGTGCAGACATATTTCATTTGAATCCTCTATGTCAGCGGTTCTCAACCTGTGAGTCGCAACCCACAAGAGCTGTAGTAAAGGGCTGCGGCATTAGGAAGGGTGAGAACCGCTGCTCTAAGTGAACATACCACTCTACTACAATTTATCCATTCTCCTGTCCGCAGACAGGGTGGCTTACAGTTTGGTGCTTTTTTGAGTATGTGAATGTTTGACTTTATGACATAACGTCACAGCATTTTGCAAAGTGTTTATGCCTCTCAGAGTACCCCATCCAACAGCTAACGTTGTTAGACACCTTAGTTTTTGCCAATCTCAAGGGTGTGTAATGTTATCACACTGTGGTTTGAATTTGCATCTCTCTGATTATGAAAATGAGCATCTTTAAGCATGTTTCTTAAACATTCATGTTTTTTCTTTTTTCTTTTTTTTTTGAGACAGAGCCTCAAGCTGTCCCCCTGGGTAGAGTGCCGTGGCATTACAGCTCACAGCAACCTCCAACTCCTGGGCTCAAGCGAGTCTCCTGCCTCAGCCTCCCAAGTAGCTGGGACCACAGGCCCCCGCCACAACACCCGGCTATTTTTTTTGGCTGCAGCCATCGTTGTTTGGCGGTCCAGGCTGGGGATTCAAACCCGCCACCTTAGGTGTACATGGCTGGTGCCTTAGCCGGTTGAGCTACAGGCGCTGAGCCATTCGTGTTTTTTCTTTTGTGAGATGTTCCTTCATGTCTCCTGCCCATTTTTTAAAGTCTGTCTTATTGGGAGAGGTCACCTGACATCTTTGCTATTCCTACTTTAATAGTGATAGACATTAGTCAGTCTGTAATTTTAGGTACTTCTGATAAAGAAGACAAATAGTTAACTTGACAATATCAGAGGATCTCGGGACCTACAGAGTATTTTCTCAAGAATCTTCCTTAAACTGACAATATCTAAAGAGAGGATTTTTTTCAGTTTGTGGTTTGCTTGAAGGTTGGGCATGTATTTTCACTTGTCAGTTTGGTTATGTGATTGTTTTTAGAAGTAGCATTGATAAGTTTAGTTGTAATAATAGCGTTTACTGAGCACTTATATGCTGGGTACTAGTCTAAACACTTTACATATATTATCTCACCCTTCATCATAATTTTTGTTGGTCATGTGAGAAGTGCTAGTATTATTATTTTCCAGTTGAGGAAATGGAAACCCTAAAAAATTCAATGATTTGTTCAAGGTGGAATCTCTACTAAATGGTAGAAACAGGCTTCAAATTTAGGGCGGGGGACTCTGACTATGCCTTGAACCACCAGGTTAACCCCAGGAATCAGCAAGTTAGGAGCACAGCAGCAAGATAGAGGGAGGTTTTGGTGAATGCACAGAAGAGATTCAGGGAATGGATGGACCTTTGGAGTATGCTGGGTAAGAGATGAAGTAAAGCTAGGATGATGGTTGAAAGAGCTAAAGAAAGCAAAATCAAAGGCAGACATTGCCACAAAGCTGGAGTGTGAACTTGCTGGGTTTGCAGAAATGTGAAGAGTCATTGCTCTTCAGATTTTCAGAGCATCTGGGTGAACATCAAGTGAAGGGTGAAGGTTTTGCCACAGGGGCAAGTTGTTAAAGAGGAGTGAAAGGCCATGAAATTCAGGTCTCTGAAGGCCATGAAATCTAGGTAACTGAAAAGAAGTGACTCTTGACCAGGGAAGTGGTCTGAGATAGGGGCAGGACTTTGGCAGCATTTGGCAGTCAGGTGCTCAAGTTCTTTGTGAATCTGGGAGTGACCTAGAAACTGGCAGAAGATGACTGAGCGTCTATACTATAGACTCTATAGCATGAGGCTCAAAAGAGGGTGAAGGGTGGGGAGTTATATAGGCAGGAATGGAATCTCCTGGAGCTGGCAGGGAGAAGACAGGAGAATGCCAACCCGATTCCCAAATCTCTCTCAGCATGTTGGGAGGTGGAGAGAACAAGCAGTTTTTTCTTGCCAAGGCTCAAGGGAAATGATGTCCTTGGGGGAAAGCCAGGTTTCAGTTAAGGAAAGGAGGTGAAGAAAAGGTTCTGCTTTGAGATTGAGGATGTAGATTAGGGTGCTTACACTGAAACCTGGTTGTTTTTTCTTTTTTTTTTTTTAACAGTGGAAAGAGTTTCAAAGGAGATTAGTGGTGGAAAAAACTTTGGGGAAAATAAGCATAGGAAAGTTTAGGTATGAGTGAGAGAGACATTTTTACTCTAAGGGTAAATGAAAGCAGCAAGGAAGAGTGGTGTGGGTGAGATGTTTTGGCCTTGAGAGTATGAGGAAGTGTAGGGGTGAATTTGACAAGAAAATCCACATTAACTTCAAGATGTTGGAGGTGTGCTGATTTACACAGTAGCTGTTTTCTGTTGCTTTGGGGAAGATAGAAAATGCCTCCCAGGCCCTTAAAAGACCTGCAAGACAGACCCCTCTATCTTCCATCAAGTCAATTCATCTTCTTATGTCCCATTTTCTCCATTTCTTTTTTTTTTTTTTTTTTTTTTGAGACAGAGCCTCAAGCTGTCCCCCTGGGTAGAGTGCCGTGGCATTACAGCTCACAGCAACCTCCAACTCCTGGGCTCAAGCGAGTCTCCTGCCTCTGCCTCCCAAGTAGCTGGGACCACAGGCGCCCGCCACAATGCCTGGCTATTTTTTGGTTGCAGCCGTCATTGTTGTTTTTTGGCGGGTCCGGGCTGGGGATTCGAACCCGCCACCTTAGGTGTACGTGGCTGGCGCCTTAGCCGGTTGAGCTATAGGCGCCGAGCCTCCATTTCTAAAATAGAGGAAATAACACGCTCTTTTCCAAGTTGCCATGAGAATTAATTTATGTGGATGAAAGTGCCTTAGAAATTGTAAAATCCCAAAGTGAAGTTAGAGTTATTACATTGTTAGTCACATTGAACTTCACTGATGCGGAATTATTTATCAGAAATATAAAGCCCAGGTGTACTTTGTTCATGATTTTTTTTTAAAGGAATTACTTTCAAGGCTTTGAGGACATGACTTACAAAAAAGCATTATGAAAAAGGCAGAAATATCTGCATTATATTCTGTAGACAAGTAAACAAAACGATTTATCAAGGAAATAGCAGAGATTGGGGTGTTTTTCTTTTGTCATTCTCTCCATTACAAATGATTTGCAGAGTTTCCATTTAAGGCAACAGAACAGGACTTCCCCTCAAGTCCTTTAGCAAAGCTCAAACAACCACCATTTGGACTTTGGGCCACCCGCCAATATTTGTTCAAAGAGAGCTCCAAGTATGGCAGTTAAATAATCAGAAACTGGAAATTTCTTTCTTTTCCCACACATAAACACTCCTCCCTCCCCTTCCTTTGCTGAGACATACCACACTCATTTCAACAGAAGGCCAACAGACATGCAATATTTAGTACCAGGCAACAGCCACTTTAGTCTCTAGGATTTCCTTTATTCTTGTTTTTCTTAAGAAGGGAGAAATGTTTTGATGCTTGTTTTTCTTTTATCTTTGGAAAAATTTCATATTCTTAAGATACCAGTAAAATAGCAAAAAGTTATTCCTATTTACTGAACAGAAAACAGGGAAAGGCTTTGTACTCCTGTTCAGGAAATTTCAATTTAGGATGTAGAAAAGGATCTGCCTATTGTCAAGGTGGTGTTTTGTCAGATTAGGACAAACCCATCGACACTTTCCACATCTTCCCTGTAGAATGGAAAGAAGCACGACATTGCGTCACGCGTATGGTCACGGCAGCTCTGTCGTCCACCTCTGCCAGGAACACCAAGAAATCTGCTTGAAAAATGCCTTATATCTGCTGACGTCAGAGTTGAACAACTCAAAAACTTAAAGAATGAGATTATTTATGAAGCAGAGAGTTATTAAAGGAAATGAAGTTTGCCTGAATTCTGAATTAAAAAATAATTCAGCGTGGTTTCCTTATGACAGAAGTAATATATTCTCATCATTGAAATTATATGATACATAGGTAAACAAAAGCCATAATTTATCCATCCAGAGATCATAGTGCTAATATAATTTTTAGGCATTTGGTTACAAATGCCTATGTATATCTATGTATATTTAATAAACATGGAATTATACTATTAATTATACTATACTATTAATTATACTATTAATCTATTTCACATATTCAGGTATCCTACTACGCCCCTGTCAGATTGGTTGGGTTTGGGTTCCAGCTCTGTTGCTGACTCCTGGGATGACACTGGGCAAGTTATTCAACAACTCTGCTGATGGGAAAAGAAGTTTGAGCAGAGGAGTGAAAGGATCTGGAACAGCAGGAATTAGGTTGCCATTAACCAAGATTGGAAGTCTGAGAATAAACGAGATTTGTAGTATGCTGGGGTAGGAGATGAAGTAAAGATAGGAGGATGGTTGAAATTGCTGAAGAAGTTAATAACTGTAGAGAGACCAAGGACTGAGCCCTGGAGTACTTCAACACTAAGAGTTTAGAGGGAAGACACAAACAAAGGAAAGCGAGAAAGAGCTTACTTAGGAGGAAAAAATAATTCTCCTAGCTTACAAGGAGAATTCGATGATCTGAAAACAGATGAAAAAGGTGTATCAAGGAGAGAGGGAGTAATAAAAGGTGACAAATGCTAATAGGTCAAGTAAGAAAAGGACTGAGAACTGACCACTGAATTTGACAACGTGGAGGGGTTACCTACTGTCTATAAGAGCAGCTGGGATACAGAGAAAGCTTGAAAGAAGAATGAGCCTAAGGGAGAAGTGGAGGAGAGAAATTAGAGTTAGTACAGACTCTTCTTTCAAGATTTCCTGCAAAGACCCACAAACACATGGGTCAGATCTTGATGGGAAAAGTGGGCTCAAAAGAAAGTTTCATTTTATTTGTGAGGGTGGAAGAGACGATAGCATGTTTGTAGGTGGACGGTAAATGCTCCAGTAAAGAGAATACACTTGATGATGTAGGACATAACAGGGGAATTTCTGAAGTGGTGTTCTTGTGAGAGCAGGATGGAGCGCAGAAGTGGAGGAACTGGCTTTGATGTGAGCACAGGCTGTTTATCTTTGGTAACACCAGGAAGGCTAAGTGAATGAGTCATCATTTTGGAGGGAGTCAGTTGAAGTTCTCTTCTGATTGCTTCGATTTTCTCATCACTCCTTTACCCTTGTTCATGTCAGTTACACAGGAAGCATCAGAGTCCCAGGGTGCCCTGCCCCCACTTCCAGCTCTCTAACCCCTTGTAAAGCTCTGTACTTCCCATAAATAGTCCCCTCCCACCCTCATTTTTGAAGCTTCTTCCTTAAGTCCTCAGGAATGTAGGCTGCATCATTATGATTGTATGACCCAGACAATACTGAATGCCACCACATCAAGGAATCTTTGGTAATCTGATTGTGGAAACTGTTATTTCATTGTTATTTAACTTAGACTTATTCGATTTCTAGTAAGGCTGAATATATTCTCTCTGTACTTTTTGACTATACTTTTTCACGAACTACTTACATATCTGCTGCTTATAATTCTACTGGGGTTTTCAACTTTTTCTAATTGTTTTGTAAGAACTCTTCCTTTATTAGGATTATTAATCCTTTTTCCCATGTATACTGCAAATATTTTTACCTAAATTGGCACATCTTTCAAGTAGTGTTTAGTATTTATAGATACTTTAAAAAGTGCTGTTTCACATCAATCGGTCATTTATTTTAGGGAATCCATTTTGAGCACTTAGGAAAGCCTTTCCCTTTCTGTCTTCAAGACAAAGTAAATATTCACCTACATTTTAAAAAATCCATAACAGTTCATTTTTTACATTTAAATATTTAATTTCATCAGAAGTGTATTTGGGTGTAAGATATAAAGAAAGCTATCTTTGCCTCCCTCCCCCAAATGATGGCAAGTTGTTGCAACTCCATTTATGAACTAATCCCTTGTACTGGAAAGGTCCATTGTCCTTTTCTAAGGGTACTACTCAGCTGGCAGCCCCTTACTGAGAAGAAAGTGACCCAGGATTCTCTTCAGAAAGGATTTCTTAGTCAGTTGTGCTAAGGCCCCTGATCCAAGGCAGCCTCTTAGGTTCATTGCAGCTTACCAGGAATAGCTTCACCCAGAAGACTGATTATTAGAGGACACCTGAAGCAGCAATAAAAAGAGAATTACTTGGCACCAAAAGTTGGACTTGAAAGAACAATACCAGCAGCAACGCCACCAGTGATGCCACTGAGAAAATGAGAGTTTGCCCTCTATTTTCTTTTTTTTTTGAGGCAGGCTAGAGTGCTATGGTGACTTTAAAGCTCATAGCAACCTCAGACTCTTGGTATCAAGCTATCCTCTTGCCTCAGCCTCCTGAGTAGCTGGGACTATAGGTGCCTGCCACAAGGCCTGGCTAATTTTTCTATATTTAGTAGAGCTAGGGTCACACTCTGCTTCAGGCTGGTCTCCAACTCCTGAGCTCAAACCATTCACCTGCCTTGGGCTCCCAGAGTGCTAGGATTACAGGTGGGAGCCATGGAGCCTGGCCTCACCCTCCATTTTCTAGTGTGTACAGTTGATCCATCCATTCTTGCAAATAATGTTTTTCAATGCCTACTGTGTGCCAGATACTAGATGGGATATTATGATAAAGAAGGCCACATTTCACCCACAGGAAACTTGCATTCCAGTGGAAATAAGTACAGGGAGTTTACAGGAACATTTAGGAAGTATAGGATAAAAATAGAATATAATAATAGAATGAATTAACAGGGTATGACTAGAGCAGCCAATACATAAGAATATAAAGATGGGCTCAGCTCGGCGCCTGTGGCTCAAGTGGCTAAGGCGCCAGCCACGTACACCCAAGGTGGTGGGTTCAAATCCAGCCCGGGCCCGCCAAACAATGTCAGCTGCAACCAAAAAAAAAAAAAAAAAAAAACAATAGCCGGGCATTGTGGCAGGTGCCTGTGGTCCCAGCTACTTGGGAGGCTGAGGCAGGACACTCGCTTGAGCCCAGGAGTTGGAGGTTGCTGTGAGCTGAGATGCCATGGCACTCTACCCAGGGGGATAGCTTGAGACTCCTGTCTCAAATAAATAAATAAATAAATAAAAAGATGGTCTCTCCCCCTCTCCCCGCCTCTTCCCCACTCTCTCCCCTCTTTTCTCTCCTCCTTGGTGCTGCTCTGCAGCCTCCTCCCCCCACCAATAAAAACCTTTTGTACAAGCAAAAAAAAAAAAAAAAAAAAGAATATAAAGATGGGAGCCTGAAGTAAGGGTATAAGAAGTAAAAATGTGATAAAATTAGAGTTAGAAAATTGGTGGGGAAAGGATGATTAGTTCAGGCTTCTCAGGTTGCAAGGAATGGAGACATTTGAGTGAATATATTGATATGTTTATTTACCTGGAGTTGGTAACAACTACTTTGCTTAGCCATCCCATCATCTCTGCCTGTCCTGGTCTTTTTTTTTTTTTTTGAGACAGAGCCTCAAGCTATCCCCCTGGGTAGAGTGCCCTTGTATCACAGCTCACAGTAACTTCCAACTCCTGGGCTCAAGCGATTCTCCTGCTTTAGCCTCCTAAGTAGTTGGGACCACAGGCGCCCGACACAATGCCTGGCTATTTTTTGGTTGCAGCCGTCATTGTTATTTTGGCGGGCCTGGGGCTGGATTCGAACCTGCCACCTTAGGTGTATGTGGCTGGTGCTTTAGCCACCTGAGCCACAAGCACTGAGCCCTGTCCTAGTCTTTATCGGTGTAGCTCATGGTCTTGGTATTCTCTGTGTACCGCCTCTTTTTTCTTGTGAATTATCTCTGTGTCCACACTTGCTGCCTTAAATTCCTTTATATTATTCTCTCCTAACTGAAATCAGGCTTTCTCCCAGCCCCAACACTAAAACTACTTTTATCAGCTTTCCCAGTGACCTCAGCTCAATTTCCAGCCCTCCTCTTTTGCACCTTATCAACAGCTTTTAACTTAGTTGATTCTCTCCTGCTTGAAAAACTTTTTGCTTTGCTTTCAGGACATCATTCTCTCCTGGTTCTTCTTCTGACTCATAAAACACTTTTCCTCAGTTGAGTCTGATCATTTCTCATTTCTCTGATTTCAAAATGCTAGAGTGCTCCAAGCTGAGTCCTTGGAACTTGCCTCTTTTTCTACTTACTCCCTTCGTACTCTTCTGATTTTGTGTATATAAATGTGGTACTATATGCTGAACACTCTAAAATTTTTCTCCCTTGAATTTCAGGCTCAGATGACCAATCACTAATGACCTTGATGCTTAGAGGTACCAAATATGCAACTTAGTAACTTGTATTATTGTTCAAAATATTTGTTGCCTTTTCCAGTGCTAGAATTATATATATATACACACACACATATATACTGTTCCAACACTGTTGGGATTAGCTGTGCAACTTGCTTTGGCCAATAGGTGAGTACAGATGATATGAGCCACTTTGAGAACCCTTAAGAGCCAGCATATGACTCTACTGTGCTCGTTCTTCCTTCTGTCCTGACACCAGAAATACTCTAGTTGGAAGCTGCTCGCTCCTTCAGCTTGGGTCATGAGATGAAGTCTGAAAAGCCACAGCTGACCTGCACTGGACACAAAGGTCAACAAGAAATAATCCTTTTTAGAGACTGCAAATGAATACAACCTTTTGGGAAGGAAATATGAAGAATCAGCAAAGTACTCTGGTCTTTGAAGTACTTCATACTCTAGTTTTCATACTCCAGTCTTTGAAGTACTTCATACTCCGGAAGTATAAAGAATCGGCAAAATAGACCTCCCATTTGATCCTGCAATCCCATTACTAGACGTCTACCCAAAAGAAAGAAAAATCTTATCATAAGGACATTTGCACTAGACTGTTTATTGCAGCTCAATTTACAATTGTCAAAATGTGGAAACAACCTAAATGACCACCGACCCAGGAATGGATCAATAAGCTGTGGTATATGTGTACTATGGAATACTATTCGGCCACTAAAAAAGATGGAGACTTTACATCTTTTGTATTAACCTGGATACCTTTGGAACACGTTCTTCTTAGTAAAGTATCACAAGAATGGAGAGGCAAGAATTCAGTGTACTCAATTCTAATATGAAGCCAGCAGATGACCTAACACACACGTACATAAGAGAAAAGTTCAAATCAAGTCAAGGTGGGGGGCAGGGTAATGTGAGAACAGGAAGGGGGGAGAGGAGAGATGGATGTTCTCCCACTTAATGGGCATAATGTTAGGGGGCACAGCACACCTCTTGGGGGCAGGACACAACAGGGAATTTACCTAACGAATGCAATCACTGTGACCGAATTCTTTGTACCCTCAATTAACCTGAAACAATAAAAATAAAATAATACAAAAGAAATAAACGTTTTTGCTTTAAGGCATTAAGATGTTTTGGAGTTGTTTACTGCAACAAACATAGCCTAAACAGTGATATAGCATCTCAAATCAACATGTCTAGAACTGAGTGCCTGACTTTCCCTTCCCCTCCAAACTGCTCTTTCCACAGAGTTCCCCGTAAATGGCAGCTTCAACCACCCAGTTTTCAGACTAAGAAACTTGGAGTTGTCCTTGACTGCTCTCTGAATCTGACACTCTGTATAAAGTCACTTAGGACACATCAATAAATAAAACAGACACAAAGGATAAAAATTCCTGTCAAGAGATCATGTTCAATAGAGTTGAAGCAGACAATAATGTGCATAGTAAGTTGATATGTAGTATTTAAATACATATACATAATACATTCTACTATGTAATATTAAATATTTTAAATTACATACATAGAAAATAATGCATGGAATGGAAAAAAAAAAGAACAGGTTAAAAAGGAAGGGAGCACAGGACATGAGAGTAAGAAGGTTGGTTGCAAGGGTAGTCAGAGTTGACTTCATTGAGGAAAAACAGTGTAGAAAAGACGTGAGAAGCATAGAACTCTTGGCATGTAATGACCCTGCCCAAAGCTCCAGTAAGAGACCACCACACTGTACCATAACTTCAAGCCTCATAAGGCCACATCCCTAAGATGACTCCGCAAACACTAGCTTTAGAAAGCCCAAAGGTGTCATGTTTGTTCTCACAATCCATGACAATAGGTCCTCGACCTTTCTGTCTTACAGCATTTACTAAATAGGGCTTATGATTGTGAATCTGTATGTCCTGCAATGCAGAAGTATCTTCTCAAGGACCTGAAAGTCATTCCTTTGCAATGTAATTATCAGGAGAGACAAGGCCTCTCTGTGGAAGGACAGGACCTAATTGTGATAATTGCCAGCTATCAGACACAGTGGGCCTCATCCCATTTACCCTGACCAATCCTTTGACATTTTTCACTTCTGTGACTCTTCTTGAATCCTCCACCACCTCTACACAAATCAAAATGGAGCTCAGCTCTATGCCTTACTGGCAGTAGTTACTGAATAAATCCCATTTTCACTGCTTTGACTAATACCTAGTTGTGTTTGTCTCTGACAGACTTGAAAGAGGTAAGAGGAGTAATGTACAGAGAGGAGTAATCCCTATTCCAGGAAGAGATACAGCCAGGGCCAGCCTCAAATGTGGGAGCATGCCTGGCCTGTACAAGTAACAAGGAGTTCAGTGACGAGAGGAGGGTAAACAATGGAAATATTAGTGGCACTGATGTTAGAATGTAAAGGATTTGGCAGATGGTATATATAGGCTGTCGTAACTTTAGCTTTTACTCTTAAGGGGATAGGGAACCAGTGGAGGATGTTGAGCAGAGGAGCGACACGATCCAGCTTGAATTTTAAAAAGATCCATTTAGCTGTTGTGTTGAGACTAGACAGTAACAGGCGTTGGAGGTAAGGCTGGAAGCAGGGAGATGAGCAGGTTCTTGAAATAATTCATGTGAGAGCTGATAGTGGGTAAGTCAAATGTGATAGTAGTGATAACATCAGATTCTGGATGTGCGTTAAAGAATTTCCTGATGAATTAGATATGAGAAGCTAAAACATCAGTCATAACTTCAAGGTTTTTGTTCCAAGTATCTGGAAGAATGGCGTTTTACTCAACTGAAATGGTAGCAGGTTTTGGGAGTGGGAGGGAACGCTCTCCCCATAGTAGCTCAGTTTCACACAGGTTTGTAACGTGTGTTAGACATGGGTATGAGGTGGTTGAGTAGGCAGTTAGATATTTAAGTCTGAAATTCAGGAAAAAAGTCTGTAGAAGAGATGTAAATTTGGGGGCCATTGGCAAATAGACAGCGTTAAAAGCCAGAGACTGCATGGGATGACTAAGGGGAGTGTAGCTAAGGGGAGAAGAGAAGTTCAGTGATGAGAGAGATTTGGAAGAAGAGAAAGCAGCACACGACAGGAGGAAGGAATGGCCAGGAAAGTGTGATGTCCTGGAAAGCAAGAGCAGAAAAGTTTATCAAGGGGGACACAATAACCGATTGTTGTTGACACAATGAGGACTGAGAAGGGATCCTTAGATTTAGTAACGTGGTCATTGGTGACTTTGACAAGAGTAGCTTGAACAGAGTGGTGGCAGTAAAACATGATAGGTGCCAGTGTGGGAATGTATAGGAGACAGGGTTTGGGAAGCAAATAGACTGGTGCACAGGAATGGATCAGTCAGTGATGGGAAAAGCAAATGTTCGAAGCAAGCTCTTAAGGGTTTGCTACTTATAACAGAAATGAAGACTTCCATCCATATCTTGATTTATTTTCAAGCAAGGTGGTGTGTCATTCTATATGCAATATAATCACGTATTAGACATCATTATTATTTGCATTAACCTTAATTTATACGTGAGAAAACAGAAAGCCTCAGCACAGGAACATAAATAACTTCTGTCTTTCAGAACAGAAAGATAAACAACGTATAATATAGGCCCAAGTTTTCACAGATGGTAAGATGTAGAGCTTTCTGACCCTAGAGCCTCCCCTGAAGAACGGCTGCTGCTAGCCCATATGGTACCCCCAAGAAACTAGACAACAGCACTCCATTTCACAAGTTGATACTGTCAGACAACCTGAATGGCTGTTCCCCAGGGGAGTTATCCAGAACACTGACTGCCCAGCCTGTACACACACAAGTGCCGGTACTTTTACCTACTCCCACACTGGCCATATCCTCAACACAATTTGAAAATACTGTGTGTTGCCCCTCCACTTCTCTGGTAGCCAATTATATCAAGTTCAAAGTTGGGGAATGAGAAGAAAGACTTTGAAAGTGCCAGGTAAGTGAAAGAAGCAATCTTGGGAGTCACCAGGAGCTCATTCAGGACAGATGTAACTTTTGCCCATGTGTGTGCCAGTCTGTGAGTGAATGGTCTCCTGAGTGTATTTGTGTGGCCATATGCACCCCATGTAAATGTGTTTTATAGCCAACATCTTTAAAAAACGTCACACATACTATTCTTAAGGCACATCTGACAACATATTTTATAACACAGTAGGTGTCAGAGGATATTTAATATATGATTTCTTCAGGCTCTCTTCCCTTTCTGAATTCCAAATGGAGGAACTGAACATGTGAGATAAAGACTGGCAATCCATATTCTGTATTTGGCAAGCTTGCACAAGTGCTGTTGTGAATGTAGTGTAAAATAACTATAAATTGGGAACTTCTTTGGTTTATGAAACACCATTCAGGACTGCTGCTTCTTGAGTGTTTTCTACTTTTAAGATGTTAATCATTTTTTCTCCTGGAGTACATTGTAGTTTAGAAATTTCATTGCCAGATGCACCAGTTGGACCATTCATTGCCTTTTTTAAAAGACCAGGCTCTTCAATCGCATCTTCTGCTTAGCCCATTCCATCCATCAGAACAGCATTCTCATCAGTCTTTCATCTCTGAGACTGCCTGGCATCGATGTCTGCAGGCTGATCTGATTCTGTATTATCCTATGAGCTGTATGGATTGCTGTCTGGATCTTTGAGCTCAGAACTAATGGTGGATTTGCCACCGCATGGTCCACCACAACCTCAACCTCCCTGAAACACTTCTGCCTCTTCCTCCTAGGGGTCTTCTGCTGTCATGCTGATGTTGGCTATCTTGTCTCCTGCTAATGACCAATCACCCTGCTCATCTTTATGTTCAGATTCTGTTTCAGAGGGGTTAAATAGCTTAGAGTTTGTATCATAATTAGGGCCTTGACAACCTCTGCCTCTTCCACTATAAAACTTAGAACCTTGTGCAGATGACATGATACTGTTAGGTAGATAGTTAGGATTTCAGGTCTCCTTGGGAAAGAGGACAAAAAAAGCAGGTGCCCAGCTCCTAGTCTTGGTGCTACCCCACTCTAATCCTATCCCAAGTGATTTCCCACCAATCAAAACTTAACGTGCCAACTGCAAAAGATGCAGAGGACTCTAGCCCACAGGCCAAGCAGCATAGGTACATTCTGCAGTGACCGAGAATAATCACCTAATTATTATGCCATTAGCTGAATCTACACTGTGGTTCACACTACCGCTCCCTCACCATGCCCTTCCAGAGACTTATGGGAGGTCTGCATGCTCAGTAAGTCTCCGTGGTTCCAAGGTGACTGCTGAACCATGAGGTGCGCCCAACCCAGACAGTATAAAATAGAATCCCTGGTGATAACCAAAGGCTTTTTGTCATAAAAAACGAGGCTTGTTTGTTATCTATGGTGAATGTATATTGCTCTATAAATCTGTATATTGCTCTTGCTCTGTAAACCTATCTTTCTGTTCCTCAAACTTTGTTTCACGTTTGCCTTACTTTGGGGGTATCTGGTCATTCTTTGGCCAAGAGCAGAGCACCCCAAGAACCAAGAATGGAGACAGCTGCTTGAACCCCAACAATACTTTCACCAGTGCACATCCTTTCTCATTTTCAAACCCTCTGGTGGAAGGTCTGAAACCCACACTAATCTGTTGCAGTGGTTCACCAATCTGTAGGAGTTCCATTCTTAGCTGTTCTACTAAAAGAACTCGCACATTTCAGATACTTTCTTTAATGCCAACAAAGGTAGTTTGTTTTCATTGTCTCCTTTAATTCTCACCTGAATGACACCAGATTTTTCCACAATTACTTGGATAACTTTCTCATTATTTCCCAATTACTTTTCCAACGAGATTCCTAGGAACCCAAATAAAAGCCTCCACAAATTCCAAGAAGCCACTAGCCTTTTTACAGCACTCTTCATAAATTATAAATGTCCCAGCATCTTCATCTAGCTCAGTAGGGGTAACACCAAGAACCTCCCTTGCTTGCTATATATTACCACCACTTGTTCCTATTGCCAGATCCATTAATTCTTCTCTCTCAACAAATTGCTCATGGAAAGCTGCTGAGAGTTGTTTGTGCATTTTAGATGCTTAGTGGCCTCTTCACTTCTGGACATAAGCATCAACTTCCTATCAATACTTTGCAAATTCATGTCACTTAAAAAATATACTGCTTCACAATATAATTAGCTATGTGTTTTCTGGATGAAAAAAATTCTGCATGCTCTTACTACTTTCTTAAAATCTTTATGATTTTCATTTTCATTTTCATTAGCTCAAGCCTCTCTCAAATCCTCAGGAACATCATGGTGCATTTAAGGAAGGTACTTTTTGGTGAATGTTTTATTTTGATTGATAGGCCAAAGTCCTTTAAATGTGACTATTTCATTGTAAGAAGCATCCCAAGCAACATATTCAATGACATAAAATTCTCCTTTTAATCATTCAAAATCTAGCAAACCGCTACTTACTTGGTTCTTGATCATTTGCTCTTAAATATACCTCTACCTCATCTCCATCACTGACTTCTTTTTTTACATCAGGTGGTGGTATTCTAAATTAATTGAATGAAACGTGGTGTTCTGGTTGCCGATTTTTTAAAAATCCAACTGTGAGGGGGTCTTCATAAACATTTTTGATAAATCCCTTTTAGAAAGCCTTGTGGGAGCCACAAACCTTCTCTGTCAGCTCTGCCATGTTGGAACCATAAAGGCCACTCCCAGCATAAATTTGTATAGGATTCAGCTCTCCATTGCTACAGAACTTGGCCAGGAGGTCTGGAATGTCCAGACCTGCCTGGTTTCTGCAAATTAATAAATGTATATGATGTGAATTGTACACTGTAACACCTGAACACCCTCATGCTGTGGCCTCCTAATCATTCTTTGGTTCATTAGAGAATTGTCGAATGTCTGTTTGCATGTAAACCCCTGTCCTGGGCATTATGGGAGATTCAAAGACACCCTTTCTTACTGTCAAGAAACAATTTTCAAGTAAGAAAAATGTAAACATAAATAGCTCTAAGATACAAAGTGATATGTTCTATAAGTAACAAAAAACTACTAGATGGATTCACAAGAGGAAACGCTTATTTCAGTTTGGTTAATTAAAGAAAATTTCATGAAGATTAGCATTTGAGGAGTGGCTTGGAAGGTGGAATTTAGATGTGAAGAGATGGAAACAAGAATATTTTGTAAGGAACAGAATAATGTGAAGGTGTAGTACAGACTTGGAAATAGTGAATACTTAACATTTGGCAAAGCCTAATCTAAGCTAATGGCCAACTATAAAAGGAATGAAAAATTTCTTAAATGTCTATGTACAACTATTCCAAAAATATATAACCCTCTTTGATAACCAGAACATGAATTCACTCAAAAACATTACCGAAGTCAGGACAAGGCTTTGTTATTATGTATTTTCTTAGTCAACAAATAGCAAGGGTGCAGCTACTAATAAGTCTTTATCAATACTTGTGGTACCAGGCAAGTTTTTGTGAGTTTGTTCCTTCATCTCCAGAGTGGAGATTATAAAGCCTACCTTGCTTGTTTTGATGATTAGACGGCACATTTTAGGTGCTCAGGAAGTCCCAAGTATTAGAAAATAAAACACTGAGGTCAAATCAGAGTCCACCATAAATATCAAGCTAAGGAACGGCTATTTTTTTCTTGGACAGTACAGTTGTTTAAATTTTGTCTCAGTGACAAAATAAATGAATAAATAAATCAAGAAATCAGGAAATAAATTTAAAGGTTATTGCAGTGGTCCACGCAAGGCATAATGGGGCACTAGTATTGGAATTTCTGGACTATTTCGGACTATCAACTACTGGATTCTGGATTTACTTACATATGAAGAATGTTGGATAAGAAAGGATGCTAATTTTGATCTAACTGGTGCTGTTAAACAACATCAGAAAGTCAACAGAGATGATAAGTTCAGTTTGAAACATTTTGAGCTTAAACTCCTAAAATCCTGGCTGAAAATGGAGCGCACAAAGCGCTAAACAAGATCTATGCAGGAAACAAGGACCTAGAGATTTTGCTTCTTTTCTTAAAGTCTCCGAGTTGTTTAAGCAAAAACTTACAAAGCTTTTTTTCTTTTTAAATGACAGCGTGGTACAATTTTGGGACAAGTAGTTGACGTATCACGGACTTAGAGAAAAAGTGTTCAGAATGCGCGAAAAGCGCCTTTAATCCAGAAGGTCCAGCGCCCCGGTGACGTTACCACGCCGCGAGGCGCGCTTGCGTCATTCCCACCGAGGCGCAGGGGGCGGGGTGACTCCCGGCAGCGCCGTCGCGCCCCCCCTAGTGGCAGCGGGTCTCAAGGCCACCCTCTGTTTCCTGGGCTCTGCGCGGTGTAGCGTTACCTTAGCGGCCAGCCTGGCTCTGTGCTTGCGCCCAGACCCCCTGCGGCACAGCTCAGCGCCAGGCGACGGGCGACGCCTCGAGGTAAAACCGAGGAGGTGCGGGAGCGGGAGGCGGGCCCTGCGTCGGCCCTGGAGCTCCAGAGAAGCCCAGGCTTTAGGCCGCAGGGGCGGGTGCGATGGCGCAGGAGCGGGTGAACTGCAACTTTGACTTGACCCCAGATTGTGAGGCAGCGGCGACTGCAAAACCTACGGTGCCCGCAGTGGAGACCCCCAAATACGCCGCAGAGTCCCCGGAGGACTACGACAGCAAGTGCGTGTTCTGCCGGATCGCGAGGCGCCAGGAACCTGGCACCGAACTCCTGTACTGTGAGGTCGGCAGCGACGTACGGCGGGTGTGGCTGCGAGGGGTGGCAGGCCTCGCCCGTGTGGTCGGGGACTGGGGGGATCCCCATCGCCACTCAGCGGGCCCAGGCATGGCTGCCCTATTTGCGTGGGGCTGAACGAAGCTAGGGATTCTACTATTAATGACAAACTTACTTTTCTCGGGGAACGTTGGTCTCTAGCTGTATTTTTGCTGTTTGGTGGGGAGAAAAGATGATGACAGAGCTAAATACCTCTGCCTGGCTGCGTGCGGGTACCGAGGGACTTGGCAGAAACAGCAGTCTGTGGCTTCTGCTTTTATTACAGGGATTCTTCACCCTCCCCTCTTCTAGATACTGATTGTAAAGTCTGCATACTCCAATACTGACACTGAAGAAAAAAATAGTAGAAAATCGGTAATGGTAATTGTGAAAAGCTGTTTGTTAGATTGGCTAAAAATAGGCTTGAAGAGAGTGGGTCTGAAATCGAACTATGACTTTTACGTCTGATTTCCAATGTTGGAATGTGTGGAAACTTCCAGAGTGCTAAGACTTGGCATATGTATGGATATGTTTGGATAGATAGGTAAATTTTTTTAAAACAAGTTTTTCCTCCTGTCGCCCTGGCTACAGTGTAGTAGCTCCAATACAGCTCATTGCAACCTCAAATCTTGGACTCATGGATCCTCCTGCTTCAGTCCCCCAAGTAGTTGGAACGACAGATGTGTACCAACAGGACTGGCTAATTTTCATATATATATATTTTTTGGAACAGTGTTTCACCTTGCACAGCTTGGCCTGGAACTCCTAGGCGCAAGTGATCCTCCTACATTGGCCTCCCAAAGTGCAAGGATTACAGGCTTGAGCCATCTGGGCCCGGCTTGTGCAGATATTTAAAAATAAATTATCTGGCACATACTTTGACCTGCTGGTTCTACTTATCCATGACGAAATAACCTTTTGAGGGCAGCGCCTGTGGCTCAAGGAGTAGGGCGCTAGCCTCATATACTGGGGGTGGCAGGTTCAACCTGCCCCAAGCCAAAACTGCACCAAAAAAAAAAAAGAAAAGAAATAACCTTTTGAGAGAATAAACTCCAAAGATTATGTCTTTTGTAGTAATCAGTCGTTAAAAATAAATAGAATTCCTTCTAAACACTTTGTTTTGGAGTTTCAGTAGTGATCAAGATAAAAGACAGTCAGTCCATGTCCAGATTTATAATCTAAAACAGTGGTTTCCAACCTTCCTAATGCCCCAACCCTTTAATAAAGTTCCTGTGGTTGAAAACTGCTGATCTAAAAGGTGAAATGAATACAGAGGAGGTAGACTGAGTGAGACTGAGGGGGGAAACCGGGCAAGGGCTGTCCGGTCAGATTCTTCATGGTCTCTCTGCAGCATTCCCTCCTCCAGTATATGGGGCAGAACCCCATTCTGAAATGAGAGCCAATGACCAGCAACTAGCAGGTGAAAGGGGAGCAGGAGGTCAGAGAGATTATTGTTGTTGTTGTTGCAGTTTTTGGCCGGGGCCAGGTTTGAACCCACCACCTTCGGTATATGGGGCTGGCACTCTACTCCTTGAGCCACAGGTACCACCCCAGAGAGAGATTCTTTGTTCTGAGGTCTAAAGTGCCCCAATATTATAACAAAAGACTGTAACAAGGGCTATGGAAGTTAGGAGCCAGGAAATGTGATGAAAACAAATACATCTATCATAATATGCAGTAGTGCTTCCAAAATTTGAGTATTTTTTTCAGTTTGAATCTAAGATGATTTGATATACAAGAGCTCACTAATTAAAGGTTAAAGATTAATATTTTATTTATTTTATTTTTTATTTTGAGACAGTTTCTCACTCTTTTGTCCCAGGCTAGAGTGCCATGGGGTCAGCCTAGCTCACAGCAACCTCAAATTCCTGGGTTCAAGCGATCTTCCTGTATCATCCTAAGTAGCTGGGAGTACAGGTGCCTACCACAATGCCTAGCTAGTTTTTCTAATTTTTTGTAGAGACAGGGTCTTGGCTGTGCTCAGGCTAGTCTCAAACTCCTGAGCTGATCCTCCTGCCTGGGCCTCCCAAAGTGCTGAGATCACAGGTATGAATGACTGCACTTGGCTGGGATTAATATTTTTTAAAAAGAGAATAATCATGTAGCATCTAAATTCTGTGTTTTGTTTTAAACATTGAATACATATGAACATATATTCATATATATTCATTCATTGTAAACATTCAGAAGCTATTGGGTTTACATAAAATGAGGTATATTTGTAATTCAAGTACAGAGGAGAAAAATTCTATTAGGAATCATTGGTGTTACCCTTGTCGTGTGGGATTAGTCTGGGAAATACTTGTGACAAAAGCTAGAGAAGACTCCTTACTCTGTAAACCTCTATGTTGTGTTTTTTAGTTGCATACAGAAGATTTAAAACCAAGTAAAGGCTAGACTGTGCATTCTCAATGGGAGGTGATGTCACTCCCGAGGGGATGAAAGTTGGTTTTTGGTTGGAAGGCAATATCTTATTCTTTTTATGTACAAGGCATAGTTATATGTAAGTACATAAATGAAGTAGACCTGTGCTATTAAAATCTCAAGGGGGTGAGATTGGGGGAAAACGTCCTAAAAGGTTGATTTGATAGACAATAATGAAAAAATAGTTGAGAAACACAGGACTAGATTTCATTTTGCTTGAGACCCTACTGGGGAAATGTCTTAGTGCAAATTTAACTTGAACACTCTGCCCATTCTTTAATCAAAATTGTTCTAACACCTTAAATGGCACGGTACTTAAATATTCTTTCAAGTATATTTGTTAATTTGCTTTAGATATTATTGAATTTCAGTCACTAGAAAGAACAACCATCTTAGCTCTTTTAAGCTGAAATTGATTTAATGTAGGAAATTATTTTTGGAAGAGCTAGGGAACAGGTTCTAGAAAGAGCCTTCAAGAATGATGCCCATATCCACACTGCAGAACTGGCTCCTGGGGCAGTTGCTTCCTCTGCTGCACTTAGGAAAGTGGGAATCAGAACTTTGAACTTCAGGAAAATGCCTCTGTGATTCAGAGATGAGAAAGCAGTGTGATTGCTACTTCTTAAGTGATGTTTCCAGGGGGAACATTTTGGCATTTGGCTGTTTCTTCTGCTGCAGGAGTGGTTAGCATCCCTGAACTCTGGGCACTGAATGACAGTAGCCCCCACAACCAAAAGAATACCTTCATGTTTCTACCCCTGATTGAGAGATGCCGCTAAGGAGTCACACGATACGTCCTGGGTCCACATTGGCAGCCCATTCTGACAAAAAATACATGTCTCACCATTCTTGACACCCGGTATCTTCAAAAGATGTTGAAATAGTGGGGGATGAGGGGAGAAAGAAGAAAGAAATTTATCTCTGTAGTCTCAGAGCTGACTGTGTGTACCAGGTGGAAATAGCTGAAGCAGCAAAAACATGGCTTTCTAATTGGCATCTGGTTGGCAAGATCTAAATTCCATCTGTTTGTTTTAGCCCTTTTGGTTTCTGTAGTACAGAAAGCACAGAAAAATTTAGAATGGAGGTTGAGTGCCAATCTACCCTATTCGTTATAGTTATTTATTGTATTTAAGTCAGTGGTTAGAGTTATGGGTGATAGTGAAGTCATCTTTATCCTGTTTATCCTTATCCATAGAAACTTTAAAAAATGGTATGTCATTGAGATTTCCAGATATTTTTCCAGGAACAGAGATGGACTTTCCACGATCTTTCAGTATCTGTTTATGTCCTGTATTATCAAAAAGAGTAAAAATTTGATCTTGCCTAGGGTAGAGTAGAAGTAGGAAGGGCAGAAGAACTTTTACTCTTTTAATATATAGAGCACAGATATACTATACAGGACATAAACAGATACACAGTGTATATATGGTATTAAAGTATGGGAGCAGGGCGTTGTGGTGGGAGCATGTAGTCCCAGCTACTTGGGAGGCTGAGGCAAGAGAATTGCCTAAGCCCAGGAGGTGGAGATTGCTGTGAACTGTGACACCATGGCACTCCACTGAGGGCGACAAAGTAAGACTGTCTCATAAAAAAAATTTTTGACTGTGTATTTTTATGTATTTGATAAAGTTATTTAGCGGAACACACATTTTCTCTTAGAAGAGTTTGAAACCCAAATGAGACTCTGTCTCAAAAAAAAATGTTTTAAAATATAATCCCTGGATATGTGATGCTTGCAGACATTCTTGTTATAAATGAGGAAAATGCCACTTTGGAAAAAGTTAAATATTCTAATTTGCTGTGATTCTATACTCAAACCTTCAAAAGTACATATTAAGAGTAAAAACACCTTAGTTTAGGGTAGGAATGGAGAAATGATATTATTGATTGATTGATTAAGAAAGGGTCTTACTCTGTCGCCCTGTGTAGAGCGCTGTGGTATCAGAACTCACAGCAACCTCAAACTCTTAGGCTCAAGAGATCCTCTTTTTTTTTTTTTTTTTTTTTGAGACAGAGCCTCAAGCTGTCCCCCTGGGTAGAGTGCCATGGCATCTCAGCTCACAGCAACCTCCAACTCCTGGGCTCAAGTGAGTCTCCTGCCTCCGCCTCCCAAGTAGCTGGGACCACAGGCGCCCGCCACAACGCCCGGCTATTTTTTGGTTGCAGCCGTCATTGTTGTTTGGCGGGTCCGGGCTGGGGATTAGAACCCGCCACCCTAGGTGTACGTGGCTGGCGCCTTAGCCGGTTGAGCTATAGGCGCCGAGCCAAGAGATCCTCTTGCCTCAGCTTCCCGAGTAGCTGGGACTACACATGCCTACCACCACCCAGGCTACTTTTTCTGTTTTTGGTAGAGTTGAGGTGTTTCTCTTGCTCAGGCTGGTCTCCACCTCCTGAGCTTAGGCGATCCTGAGTGTTAGGATTACAGGTGTGAGCCACCGCATTGGTGGAGAAATGTAAAATGAAATAAAAATTTCTGGGATTATTGGTAATGAAGTTTTAATGAACTTCACTCATAATCATTTCCCTGCAATTGACTTCATATGATCTTTTACTCTCTTGAATAAACATCTCATGAAGAAAGCATTATGAACTTAATGCATAATTATCAAATTGCCCAGTAGGGCTTCATTGTAATCCAAGTACTATTTCCCTGTCAGACAGATTTATAATGTTTAAGTCATGCCAGAACAGGACTAGGACATTCATTTAAAAAATTCACTAACAATATGTTTTTTCTTTAGAATGAAGACCTAGTTTGTTTCAAAGATATCAAACCTGCAGTACCTAATCATTATCTTGTAGTGCCAAAAAAGCATATGGGAAACTGCAAAGAGCTAAAGAAAGATCAAATAGAACTGGGTAAGACGATGGCAGTATTCTTCATTGTTATATATCACGTTGAATTGGTATCAGGAATGGCAGTGAAGATTCAGAAGAAAAAGTCTCTCTAGATATTATGAAAAGGGAGCATTCTGGGTTTTTAAAAAAAATTCATATTAAAATATTTTGAATTTATGCAGAAATAAAGAAAATGGTGTAATTTCCATGTATTTGTCACTCAACTTCCACATTTATTAACTCATGGACAATTTTTTTTTAACATATTAGCCTTCTCCCATAGTGGATTTAAAGCAGATCCTAGGCATCATGCTATTTAATCTTTGTAATCTCCAGAAGATAATATCTTTTATGATTTTTTAAATGATGGCTTTTCTTGACTCTGAAATGAAAGGTGCTATTAAAAATTGTAAATAAACAAGATATGATATGATATATGGTCTTGTATTGCTTTGGTACTTGTAGTCTTCTATATGAAGATGAATTAGCACCAAAATTTAAATTTTAGTGATGAAATTTTAGTTTCTGAAAAGGAGACTGTGAATCTTTTCTATTGTAGAATTATTCTGCATTTTTCTACACATGCTTTCTGTGACTTGTCACTTGTCATTTTACGACATTTCTTTTTCTTTCTTTTTTTTTGAGACAGAGTCTCACTATGTCACCCTCAGTAGAGCGCTGTGACATCATAGCTCACAGCAACCTCAAACTCTTGGGCTTAAGTGATTCTCTTGCCTCTGCCTCCCAAGCAGAGCTGGGATTATAGGCGCCTGCCACAACTATCTTTTGTTGCAGTTGTCATTGTTGTTTAGCTGGCCCGGGCTAGGTTGGAACCCGCCAGCCTCAGTGTATGTGGCTGATGCCATAACCACTGTGCTAAGGGCACTGAGCTATTTTACGACATTTCTAAGTTCACTTCAAATCTGCTTTGGCAGGCTTTGTAACCAAGGGCTGAGATTAATTTGATAAATACTTCAAAGTAAGGCTACAAGATAGATAAATTGGGCCAGAGTTTTAAAAGATGAGCAACCTTTTTCTTGGAAAACCTTGATGTGTAATTTCTAGGCTACTAAATTAACAGTTTTTAAACTGTTAATGCTGACAACTACAAAACTTGTTAGTCCTCTGAAGTTTTGTTAGTGCATTTTAGAGCATACATGATTTATAACTAGAGCAGTGGTTCTCAACCTATAGGTCCCAACCCCTTTGTAACAATGAAAATACATTGTGGCATTAGGAAGGTTGAGAACCACTGAACTAGAGGGTAGCTTTTGAGCTTATAGAGATCAGTTTGACTTCGATTTACCTGACTGATTGAAACACTTCTTTCTTATTTTAAAGAAATAAAATTTCTATTCCTATTTTCATTCTTAAAATTATTTCTTAGAGACCGTACTTTAGCTTTTTAGGACTTTCTCAGTTTATCTTCAAATTAGAGTTAGGTTTGTAGAGAATAGAGACTGCTCTTTAACTAGTTTTTATAAATGTTGCAAATCAAATGTCACTAGTTTTGGAGCAGCTGGCAATGTATTTTGGATTTCATATTTTTCTCTCTGCTTTTGTATGTATTTGAATATTTTCATGATAAAAGTTACAAATTAATGATTTTTATGTAATCTATAAATGGGGGAAATAATAAGCATATAGAAGAACTCAATAACACTACCATGTACCATTAGTCTAACTGACATTTGTAGAACTCTGGATAACTACAGAATGTACATTTTTTTTTTTTTTTTTGAGACGGAGCCTCAAGCTATCCCCCTGGGTAGAGTGCCATGGCATCATGCTCACAGCAACCTCCAACTCCTGGGCTCAAGCGAGTCTCCTGCCTCAGCCTCCCAAGTAGCTGGGACTACAGGCGCCCGCCACAACGCCTGGCCATTTTTTGGTTGCAGCCATTATTGTTGTTTGGCGGGCCCGGGCTGGGGATTCGAACCCGCCACCTTAGGTGTATGTGGCTGGCGCCTTAGCGGCTTGAGCCACAGGCGCCGAGCCCAGAATGTACATTTTTAAAAAATCATGTTTACCAAGGTTGGCCATATTCTGAGCAATAAAGTAAGGCTCAAAACATTTCAAATTATTGAACTCTTAAAAAGTATGTTTTGTGAAGACAATGGAATTAAATTAGAAAAATAAAACATATCTCAAATAGCGCTATATAAACAACATTTAAATAAATAGGATAAAGAAGAAAATAGTTTGGGTTGACTGGTAATAAAAATACCATATGTCAGAATTTGTAGGATACAGCTAACGCAGTGCATAGATGAAAATTTATAGCTTTGTTGTGGTGAGACATTTATACTCTATCCTTAATAGTTTTGAAATGTATCATGGCATTATGCACATTAGATGAGGTCTCCCCAAATACCCTCCCTCCTCTTGGCTTCCAAATAAGTAAGCAAGGAGATGGTTATATTAATCAGTTAGATGTAAGCATTCCAAATTGTATATCAAATCAGCATATTGTACCCCATAAATTCATTAATGTACACAGTTATGATTTAATAAAGAAAAAAGGAAAATTTATAGCTTTAAATACTTATATTAGAAAAAGAGGTTTAAAATCAATGATCTAAGTTTCCATGTAAGATACTAGAAAGAGAAGCAAGTCAACCAAAATAAGTGTAAAGGAGAAAATAATAAAGAGTAGATATCAATGAAATAAAGAGGATACTATAGGCTTTGCTCCACATATTTTAATATGATTTTAAGTGAATATATAATTGTCATTGTATGATTGTTATGTCTTCTTAATGAATTGACACTTTTATATTTATCCATAAGACAACATAAGTATATTTTAAAGAAAAAAGATACAGTCTGGCTTGAAGTCATTTGGGAGCTTTTTTGAACCATATGGTACTCGCCTAGTCACAGAAGTCTGGCAGTCTCCCAGCTGAATTCTCACTTAAACATTAATGACAATTTTATAAGCCTCTATATAGGACCGTTTTCTGTAGATTCTTTTAGTTCTTCCTTTTTCAAATGCATGACTGCACCATTCAGAAACAAAGAAGGATAAAGGTTTGGCATTATACTTTGAAGATCCCAGGTTACCAGCATTTTTCTAGTGGGGAGGTTTATTCCCATCTGAAACACCAAGAGACAAAAGGCAGAAAGGCTTTGGTTTGGAAGCCAAAGCCGTTATATAAATGTTTGGCTAGTCAAGACTAGGCTTACATGAAGGGAAATCATATCCTTAATTTGGGCTCAAAGAGAAATTCAGAGTTTTCCTGTCTTTCTTATTAATTCAGACAATATCTGTTTAATTTCCTAGTTTCTTTATGATTAGAGTTAGTCCTCAGTATGACTGGATGTCCTAAATTGCCACTGGATCATACTTCTTAACAGCTGTCTAAAGTCCGCCTACGTATGATATTTTGTGATACTGATGCCCTGGGGCTCAGTGTGAAACTTCATTTCAGCTGCTGATAAGCAAACTTCTCAGTAACCTGAGATATTGAATGTGTCTTTTAAACATTTACCGCCTTGATCCGACTTTTGACTAGGACCCTAAATGTTAAGATTAGTAGCAGTTTTGTGAACATAACGTCTCCAAATGGATAACGTAATTTCTTTCTTGTTTTGCAGTTGAGGACATGGTAACTGTTGGAAAGACCATTCTTGAACGGAATAATTTCACTGACTTAACAAATGTGAGGTACGAATACTTCAAGGTAGAAACAAAATATTATACATTATAGACATTTTTAAACTGTTCATTCTTTATGGAAAGTGGAAGCAGCAGTGTCAGAGTTTGTGGTTTAAATGTAGTTTCCCTGAAAATAAGAATATAGTTCATTGGTAGTATAAATATAACATCTTCCTCTCTTGTCTCAACAGCTTCCACTAATTCTCATTTATAGTTTAGATAAACAAGTACATACATGTACAGTCGCTAGGCAAAAGACAGAGGGTGCCAAAAATAAGTATATACATTTTAAGAAAGGAAAAAACTGTTTTAAAATTCTAATACTGAATGTGTACCCATAACAAAAGATGAATACAAGTCACTTTTGACTTCTGCGTTTAGGAGGTGCTCAAAGTGGCACCAGCGTCCAGACCCTTCTGATTATGGTGAATTGCTGCTTGAAAAACACTGACCAAAGTGTCCACTTGTATGGCTACACATGTGGTTTTAATTTCTTCCCCAAGTACAACCAGTGTAGCTGGTTTTCTATAGTATCTCACATCCTTTAAGGCACCTCACACTCACACCTCCATTGTCATTGTACTTCCACAGTGTTTTTTTGTTTGTTTTGAAACAGAGTCTCACTCTGTCACCCTGAGTGCCATGGTGTATAGCTTACAGCAACCTCAAACTCTTAGGCGCAATTGATCCTCTTTGCCTCAGCCTTCTGACTAGCTGAAACTACTTGCACCCACCACAATGTCTGTTTAATTTTTCTATTTTTAGTAGAGATAGGGGCTCACTCTTGTTCAGGCTGATCTCCAACTTCTGAGCTCAAGCAATCCAACCAGCTTCAGTCTCCCAGAGTACTAGAATTACAGGTGTGAGCCACTGCACCCTGCCTCTCCATAATGTTCTTGAATTTCAAATACCACTTCTAAGTGTCTTGCCCTTCTCCAACAAAGGACAACTGTGCTTCTGCCATTTTCTTTGTCCTGCCTGTTGCATGGTGATGCTAGCATTCATGTGATTAATGTCATTTTTTTTTTTTTTCAGTTTTTGGCTGGGGCTGGGTTTGAATCCATCACCTCCGGCATGTGGGGCTGGTGCCCTAATCCTTTGAGCCACATGCGCCACCCCTAATTAATACCATCTTTTAAGTGAACCTCATACTACATGTTGTTTCTGTAATTCAGTTCAACTTCAGAAAGTAATACATAGATAACAGAGCTTAAAATGTGTATATATATCTTTGGCAACCCTAATAAGTCTATTTTTTCTTTGTTCAATATGTGCATTCTCATAAAATGGTAAGTTGAATTTTCTTAGAAAAACTTTTATGCAATTTAAAAATGAAATTCAACTTTAATTCATCAACTTTGCTTTGGTGGTACACACCAGTTTTGGAGCAAAAGCACATGATGTTCAATTTGTCAACCGTTTTAATTAATCTATGTGCAGTTTTTCTTTTAAAAAGATTTCTAACTTTGCTTGTGTGACCCATGCAGTACCAGGGAAGATATAGTGGAGATTACTTCTAACACTTTTGAACTGGAATTCACAGTAGAACTGAATTCTCATGCTCTCCATGCTGTTTGTTGTGTTTAGACAAGTCATTTAACCTCTCCAAGATAGTACCTGCTCTGCCACCTTATAGGCTCGAATGAGATTGCATATGTGAAAATTCTGTGAAAACCGTTACTTACCATCCAAGTAGATAATTACAAGGAACTGATTACCTTTGATGCCCTTTGGTCAGAAGCAGCACATTTTATTCCTAGTCATAGGAGTGCTCATTAGAAAAATGAACATTGGGAAAGGAGTCCAGAGCCAAGTCTCAATCCCAGTTCTACCACTGACTGACTTTGTGACCCTGGGAAGTATCTTAACCTCTTTGGATCTTGGCTTTCACATCTCTAAAATGAAAGGGGTGGGTGAAGCATTGAGTTGCTTCTAGTTTCTAGATTACTTGATTCTACATTATATGGCTCTGTTTCACAGAAGGAAAAAATTTAGTCTTCTATTCTACCTACTGGTAGAAGCTTTGGCGTATGTACTGCATATATGACTCCACACTGTTAGTCCCAGAGGATCATACTGCCGTATAACACTTCTCCTGTGTCTCCTTTCCACACTCTGACTCACTTTTACTTTAAACATGCAAATATTTCTAGGCTTTATTATTGTTGCAGGTGTGTCTTGCACCATTCAGCATAGGTGGACTTGCAAAACTGTTTGTAAACTAATTTTTTTTGGGGGGGGGGCAGAGCTGGGTTTGAACTGACCACCTCTGGCATATGGGGCTGGCGCCGTACCCTTTTGAGCCACAGGTGCTGCCCTGTAAACTTAAGTTTCAAGAGGTTAAATCATACTTTAAAAATACTTTTTTACCATTAAAAGGAATTCTCTTAGAAAATTTTATAAGGCAGATAATTTTGAATAATTATCATTTAACTTATTTTAAGTATTAAGAAACTTAAAAGATGATAAAGTTTTTTATGATGATGTAATCTTACTACTGAAATGCTGTTGATTGGTAAGAAAATGCCTAAGTGCTTTCTTAAAGGGAAAAGCACGCCATCTATTGGCTGTGTCATACAATAAAGGAACACTACTATTTGAATGTCCAGTGATTTTTAAGTTCAGTACAGAAGCGTATTTTAGGAGAATTAAAGCATAATAGGATAAGGACTGAAGTGATAAGACATTATGCCAATTTAGAATTCATAAGGATTATACTGAGGCATACTATGTTACTAAGGCCTTCCTTGGTTACAAATTTATGTTCCTGTGAACTTTTAATATGAAAAGAAGAGAAAGTGAGTAAATACTCTGCAGTCCATAAAGAAAAACTATAAAAGAGATTTGTCAGTAATAATCTATCTGCTTAAGGTACCTGTTTTGGATATCTGTAATATTTCTATATTTTCATCTGAAAAAATGTGGAAACTATTATGGAAGTGATTTCAGTCATCTCTTACCTTTCTGTTTTAGGATGGGTTTCCATATTCCACCATTCTGTTCCATTTCCCACCTGCATCTTCATGTTCTGGCACCAGTCAGTCAGCTTGGCTTCTTCTCCAGTTTGGTTTATAGAGTCAATTCCTATTGGTTTATCACAGTAAGTGTTATTTCTATGTCCATAGCTTACAAAAATACTTAAAATATTTGCTCTTTTTGTTGCAGTTTTTCTTTCCTTGGCAGCAGCTCTTACAGATTTGATCACTTGTATTAACATATGGCTTGTACATATCCAAAGTAATAGTTTTTTTTTTTTTTTTTTTGAGACAGAGTCTCACCTTGTTGCCCTCTGTAGAGGACTGTGGTGTCATAGCTCCCAGCAACCTCAAACTCTTAGGCTCAAGTGATTCTCGTGCCTCAGCCTCCTGAGTAGCTGGGTCTACAGACTCCCACCACAACACTTGGCTATTTTAAGAGGTAGAGGTCGCGCTCTGGCTAAGGCCTGCTCAAACCTGTGAGCTCAGGCAGTCCATCTACCTTGGCCTCCCATAGTGCTACCGTGCCTGGCCCTAAAATAATAGTTTTGATTTGTGGCATTTTCCAGGTCATCAGATCAGTAGGAAGAAAAGCTATGACTAAAGCATCCTAATTCGTAAGCTGGGGATACGATATAGAAGAACCAGGGTATTCAGAGTTGAAACTTTGGATTCGGAGCTGGATTCAAATTGTGGCTCCATTACTTACTTGAAGGATCCATGTGAAAGTTAAATTCCTTATGTGAGTCAATGAGATACTTTATGTGCAAAGCATTTAAGACAGTATCTTGCAGATAGTAAGTATTCAATAAATGTTATCTGATGCCTCTATAAGGTCTGATGGTTAAGTTCATGGACTCATCCTAGAAAAAGTGCTGTGTACCTCATTGCTGAGTATCACTATCATCACCTTTGAAGTACTCCCCTTGGGAAGCTGTACACCTTTGGAATTCTTTTTCTGGAATAGCCATCATGGCTGTTGTCACATGGCCCACAAAAACATGTAACATTGTAATGAACCCCACTCAGAGAGACACTGCCACATACTGACATTAACACAGCCGTGAGACACTGATATATCAAGGTGATGAAACCTTACTGAATTGTTTGTATAGTGCTGCCACATACCTGCATGGTGGCAAGTTTGTAAACTTAGTTGTCACACTGCCTATCATGACAGCTTTGAGGGTTGTTCTAGAAAAAGAGTTCCAAAATTGCTTTGAAGGGTGGACTAGGTACTGGCATCTGTGCATAGCTTCCCAAGGGAGTATTTTGAAAGTGATCATAGTGATATTCAGCCCTGAGATATGTAGCACTTTTGGGGGATGATTTCTTGTACTTACACATCATCATAATCAGCATCATTATAGAACTTAAGTGTTTATATTTTTTAATAGTTTAAACACTTTAGAAAAAGGGCTGTAGTAGTGGCATCAATTGCCAAATCTGAAGATAAAGCTTTGAGCCTAAAAAATGGCAGAATCCTGCTTTGCTGAGGCAAAAGTGGATTGGAATTCAGCTGTTTATAAGCTTGTAGTCTGAAAGCTAAGCCTCAGTGATCAAGTGACTCCAGTCCCTCTAAGGCCACTTGATCAGTAATTTATTAGGCTATTTATGTGTCCATGATGGTAAGGTGACCTATAGTTACTCTAGCTGAATAATCATTGGGTATTATTTATCATTGGCTAATAATATTTCTAGTCATAGTACATAAGAATTGAAAAAGTATGTGATTTCTAGCAACTTCATATTTCTTTTTTTTTTTTTGAGACGGAGCCTCAAACTGTCCCCCTGGGTAGAGTGCTGTGGCATCACTCACAGCAATCTCCAACTCCTGGGCTCAAGTGAGTCTCCTGCCTCCGCCTCCCAAGTAGCTGGGACCACAGGCGCCCGCCACAAAGCCTGGCTATATTTATATATTTTTTTTTGGTTGCAGCCATCATTGTTGTTTGGTGGGCCCGGGCTGGATTCGAACCCGCCACCTTAGGTGTATGTGGCTGGCGCCTTAGCCACTTGAGCCACAGGCGCCGAGCCGCAACTTCATATTTCAAAATACTATCCTACTCTCGCAACTTGTCCAGATGATTTTATTTAAATAATATACATTTAAGATATATATACATTTACATGTGTATATGTATTTGAAATTTAAAAAGTGGGACATTCTGTAGAATAGTTGCTTTGGTTTCCTTAAAAAAGTCTGTATAATAGACAAGGGACTTTTTTCCTATTTGTATTTCTAATTTTCTATAAGATCTATACCTCTATGATAAAATTAATGCACATACATTTTTGTAGTGTTTTTAACTGTATTTCTTACATGAAAGACTTTTTAGTAATAAAACATCAATGTACAAAATGATGACATCCATTAATGGGTCAACCTGGGAATCTGAACTCTTTTTAAATCTAGGACTTTGTCAGTATATGAGACTTTGAAAAAAATAAAGATAGATATTGAAGTTTATTCTAACTCTCATATAATGTTCTAGATTATGTAGGATAATTGAGAAAAAAACTCTGAATGATCAAACTCGAAGACTTTAGTTTACTTTTTTCTTTAAATGAACTTTAATTTTTTAGAGCACATTTAGGGTCATAGCAAAGTTGAGTGGAAAGTACAGAGTTCCTGTGTTCCCCCTCTGCACTATATCCTGCACCACAATGGTACACTTGTTATAACCAGTGAACCTACACTGATACATTGTTATCACCAGAGTTTTCCTTAGGGTCCCCTCTTGTACATTCTTGGGTTTCCACAAATGTATAACTATGTGTATCCACCAGTATTGTACAGAATGGTTTCACTGACCTAAACATCTTCTGTGCTATGCCTGTGCATCCTTCTTCCTCCTCTAACTTCTCCCAACCACTGATCTTTTATGTCTCCATAGTTTTGCTTTTTCCAGAAAGCCATATATTTGGAATCATACAGTATGTAGCCTTTTCAGATTGGCTTCTTTCTTTTAGTAATAAGCATTGAAGATTCTTCCATATCTACTTTACTTTTTGAATCTTTGGTAAAGATTATCTTATTGAAACTTTTTAATGGATTTTCAATGCAGATAACAATCAGCCTATACATATACAATATAGACCACCTTTACTGTAATGTATAAAACTGTTATACAGATTTTTGTAAGGTATTTTTAAGAACAAAGTATGTGGCACCTAGCTTTTCTGAGATGGCTTATTATAATGGGGATGGCAGCAGAATTATTTGATAAAGACTATGATATCTAGAATTTAAAAAGTGTGTACTTTTTAAATTACAGGCTGAACATTTGATTGAAAAACTAAGAAGATGAAAATGTCAACAGTGGAAGACTTTCCTAATCTTGGCTCAATATTAACTAATATTTTGATCCTTTTGATGTCTAATTGCAGTTTAAGGTTTGTTTGGTTGCATGAGAAGCTATTATTGAGTAGTTTTAAATTTTTTCTGATTATATTTTTCCTGATAATCTGTGACATAGTTACATGAATACTTGTCACTGACTTATAGGGTTTAATGGTTATCTGTCTAAAGATTTTGTATGTGTGATGCTACAGAAAAATCCCATTTAAAACAAATCCTGCTTATCAAGAAAGGTTTTGCATTTTTTAAAAGGTCAAAATATTTTAATTTTTCAGTAGTCAATTACAATAGCATTTACTTGGGAAGAATAAACATCTACAGGAAGTACTTTATTGGTACCTTTATTACAGTGAAAGAGAGAAAGAACTTAGCTATTTCTTGACAGTTCTACAGTTTTGTTTGTTTGTTTTTTGTTTTTGGCTGGGGCTGGGTTTGAACCCACTACCTTCAGCATATGGGGCCGGCGCCTTACTCCTTTGAGCCACAGTTGCCATCCTGACAGTACTACAGTTTTCATAAAAATTTTCAAAGGAATACCATACTACTCAGTGATCTGATCTTACAGATGAAAAGAATTATATGTGTGTCACTTTTTATCAAGTTTTAGGTACTGGTTTTTACTTCTTGAAACCTCATATTTTTTTTAATAAATTGGTCCTGAATGCTGTATAATATATATAACATAATGTCTAACAGTGAGTTTATAATAACTATCAAATATGCTATCAGAAGTCACTAATGGAATTTTGCCTGTAATAACATAAAAGAAAAACCAAGTGGTTCACAGAAACTGCTTTATAGCATTTTTTTTTAACCACAGGAAATTAGAATTACAAGTGGTTAAAGTTAGCTTTTTTTTCACAATCATGAAAAAAAAGCCTTATTTGAAAGTGAAGATAGATGCAGCTTTAGATGAGAAAATTATTTTAATGACGCAATGTTAACACTGATATTTCAACATCTGGGATCAATATTGTTTCATTTGTTCATTAATTTATTCATTTAGCAAACATTTATTGAGCACTTAATGTGTACCAGATACTGACGGATCAGGAAATGAAGGATGGAAATGAAAGAAATGAAAATGGAAAATCTGCCTACAATTGCTAATACAGGAGTCAGATAGAATTTAGTGTGTTAGGTGCCATAATGCTACAGAAGAGAATGTGGAAGGGAAGCACTTCTGAGAGCCGCTGGCAGTGGGACTGAGAGATGGAATGTTAGGTGAGTAGACAGTGACAGGTTAGGCTAAGAAACTCATTGTACTTTCCTTGAGTTCTACTTAGCCTATTATTTACAGTACAATTGACGTAAATGTCCAGATTTCATCTCATTCACTGAAGGTGAAGAGAGTGATTTGGAAATACGAGTCATGGGCTTTCAAGCTGTGATGCCACAGCACTCTATGGGGGGCCACTCTGTCTCAAAATAAATAAATAAATAAATAAATAAATAAGTTATGGGTTTTCAAAATTAGATTTGAAGATTCTCCAGTACTTTGTGACATAGCTCACTGAGCACTTACATAGATTAACAGCTACAAGTTTCTATGAATCAGAAATATGATTAACCTTAGAGAAGGACTTTTTAACAGATGCAACCATTGAATGTTTTACTATGTGAACTTACAGTAACAGAAGTGACAACATTTTAAAAATAACATGTAAAGTATTTAAGGAATTCTTAAATCCCTCAAAGTGTTACCATTACAAATCAAAGTATGATTGGAGACTGTAACTATGGGCAACTTTGGAATCCTAAATAAAAAATACAACATAAGTGTCAGCTGGATCTTTTGGGCGTTCTGTCTTCATGGTGGTATCCACGAGCAATATCACTGTAAGTATGAAACCTTTTTGAGTTTTCAGAAGAATCCACCCACACTTGGCATTTCGAGCATTTAATAACCAAACATTTACATGGCTATGAAAAAGTATTGTACAGCCCCTGCCATCTTGCTGTCTTTTCCTCTACTTTTCGCCTTGCCTTTGGAACACATTTATCTTACTTTGTCATTAGACATGTTTTAATTTTTCTGAAGCCTTCATTCTGGCCTGCATATGTGGCCCACAGGAAATCACCTAACTGAAGTAGGCTTATTTCAGATGTTTTCTCAGCTAAAGAGATTATCTTAAGATTAATTCTCAACCCAGCTGGCAAGAGAGAAATATTTTTGTATTACGTTCCTCAGAGAAAAATATTTGCAGCACTTTGAAAATTTATCACATAAATTCTCTCCCTAAAAGTGGGTAAGAAGACAACAAAACATGCAATTTATCTGTGCTACCAGGGGCTTTTGGGATGTGAAGCCCATTCATCCATCCCCTTTTTTCCCAGGAAGTTCTTCTTAAACCTTAGTGTGCTTCAGAACTACTCGGTGGACTTCTTTAAAACCAACTGCTAGACCTATCCCCACAATTTCTGATTCGGGGAGTTTGGGTGTCAGGAAAGATTTTGTATTTCTAAACGTTTTCCAGGTGATACTGGTGCTGCTTCTCCTAGGACCATAGTTTGATAATTCCTGCTATAGTGGTTCTAAGTTTTACGCACTAAAATTAACAACAGGGGAGCTTTTAAAAATCTTGGTCAGGCCACACCTCAGACAAATTAAATTTTAGTCTCCAAGGATGGATTCTAGTCCTCAGTGTTTAAAAAACTCCTCTGGTAATTCCAATGTGCAGCTAATTTTGAGAATCTGTGCAAAACCCCGAACCTGCAAAGCTGAAGCCTGGAGCAGAGTGGATAATATCCAGGTCTTGCTTAACCTTGTATTTGGAGCAGAGTAAAAGAAAAATGAAAGCTTTTTGGTGTCCTGCAATCTTAATCTCATTGCAGACCAAAGAATCAAGCTAAGGACTGATCCAGAGAGGCAATTATGGCGGGCCCTAAGTTAGGATCCTTTCAGAAAACTTTCTATTTCAGCCATTTGCTGAAGAGAATAAGAAGAGAATTCTCTAGTTTAGTTCAATCAAGCAGCCATATCATGTTTGCCTGGAAATGTATGGCCCTGAATTATTTGAATCATGGCAGCACTAGAGTTTGAGGATGACTAAGAGAGAATGCTGAATCTCTAGCTCATTTTCTTTCATGTTTTTTTCTGTGCACAGATCTTTCTTCACAGATACCAAATTAGAGGGCATAGGTTCCCCCAGGTTTGTTTGGGGCAGGTTGAAAGAATGGGATCTACTTTTCTCCATTTCTGGGGATCTTGCTTGTTGGAAATTTGACCTGGAGGACCTGAAATCATACTTAAATCAACTCTAGCTACTTAAGTCTGAATTCATATTCCTGATTATTTCCTACTAGCCTCAACAGTGAAGTGGCATGTTATAAACCAAAGCTCAAAATTCCTCTTTAATTCCTGGTCCTTACTTCCCAGAAATGGCCTCTGGTTTTCTAGTAATAGGCAGCTTATACCAGAGGCTTCAATGCTTGCATTAATAGCAGCCTCAAAGAAGGCGCCAAGTCTCTTAAGAAGCCTGCCCTAGAAAGAAGGAACATGGATGGGGCTTTAGATCAGTTCCCAAAAGTCAGACTATGAACCTCCTCATTTCTTATAGTACAAATGAAAAAAAAAAAGTCTCTAGATCGGGGTGTCCAATCTATGGTCTGCAGGTTGCACATGGCCCAGGATAGCTATGAATGTGGCCCAACACATGATCATAAACTTACTTAAAATATTAGAATTTTTTGTGACTTTTTATTTTGGTGGAAATGGGTTGTGCAGTTCTTAAGTGTGAACTTTGTAGATGATAATGTCCTATCATATAAAATAAACATACGCATGTTCTTGCTATTTGTACGCATACATTGCTTTAGTTTTATGGGGGTGGATAACATGCAGATATCATCATCATTTCCTTGTGAATTTCTTTTTTTTTTTTTTTTGAGACAGAGTCTATGTCGTCACCCTCAGAAGTGTGCTGTGGTGTCACAGCTCATAACAACCCCAAACTCTTGGGCTTAAGCCATTCTCTTGCCTCAGATTCCCAAGTAGCTGGGACTACAGGCGCCTGCCACAATGCCTGGCTGTGTTTTTGTTGTTGTTGTTGTTGTAGTTGTCATTGTTTGACAGGCCCAGGCTGAGTTCAAACCCACCAGCTCTGGTGTATGTGGCTGGCACCCTAGCTGTTGAGCTACAGGCACCAAGCCAATACTATGAAGTTCATAAAAATATTATCAAGTCATTTATGGTATCAAAAGCAAATTTGTGCCAGAATTTGACTTTACAGATTTTGCATTTTTAGTGGATTTAACTGCTCATTTAAATGAGTTAAATATGCATCTTCAAGGTGAAAACCAACTTACCAATATGATATTTTAAACTGTAACAGCATTCCAAATGAAACTAAAATTATGGGGAGCACAAGTTAAGGCAAACAATTTTATGCATTTGCTATGTTGGCAGCCCTGTGAACTGGGAAAAAATATGCAGCCTTGCTTTTTGATTTGGTGCAAGAATTTGAAAACATTTTAAAATTTCTGGGAAGATAACATTTTGGTGCATTTGTGACTCTATGTTCAGTCAACATAAATATGTTACTTGCCAATTCTTAAATAGAATATATAGTGCTGTAGTCTGACATTCAACTTATAGAAAAATTTGATTATGTCTCTTTGCTGGACTTTTACAAGTCCTATTTTCCCAGAGACAATTATCCCTGGCTTCACAATCATATCTTATTCCTATATTTTGGAAGCTCCTACATTTCTGAGCAACTATTTTCAAAAGTGAAGTACATTAAGAGTAAAATTATAACCAAAATATCTGATGTTCACTTTGAGAATTGAGAATTCTAACTGCTTCCATTGAACCAGATATTGTTCCAATTAGTTTCTCCAATACAGTCTTAATTATTCCATTAGTTTTATGTTGCCTACTTTTCTAATAAAAAATATTGAAAAACCCAAGACATTTTATTACTTAGATATGTACATTTTCTACATTAGTGATCACAAACTTTGGACCTGTTCAATGATTTTAAAAGACTCTCTGAACGCACCACTGCACAGTTAGGATTATTATATGAGGACTTTTTTTGCTTATCTTTGGTGGCAAAGACCATGAAAATTATACTTGGACATATTTATTTACTCATCAGCTTTTGGTAGTGTTTGTGTATTCTTTCAGTATGGCCCAGAGAAGCCAGAAACATCCCTGCTCTAGATGCCAATTTGACTACCAAAGTCCTTACTGTCCTACTTCTCCTTAATTGCTGTACTAAGTAACACTTGATGAGGCCTTGGAAGGCAGTTTAACTGGTTTCAGATTGGTTTCACACTAACCCTAGTGCCCTGCAGATGGTTAATCTTTACTTTCTCAGACCATGTATCCAACAGTTTGAGATTCTTAATGTATTTGCTCTCCTGCTCCTTTCTTGAGTGAAGATTTAGTATAGATTTAGTCCTGATCCTATAGCAAAGCATCCCAGGTGAAAAATCACTGAAACTTGATTCAAAGAGGATATTTTAGGCTCTGTTGTCTGTTATGTTGTCTCTACATGGAATCATATTAACATAGGCATGAAAGTCAGTAATTCTTTGATATTCCCTAAACAGCAGCCCCATCAAAATTCCATGTTTGGAAATTTTACTTAAGATTTGACAAATTTTGCATCATCCTTCTACTATTTCATTGGTTTTCTGTCCCACTTTGGCCTCTGTTTTTGAAGAGTAAACAACTTTTTCTTGTCTCAGAGTGTACTTTCATCTCTTTTTCTGAGCTTTGGGGCCAAGAGACTTCTATGCTCTTTAAGTTCACCTCAAGCGGACCTAAGAAATTTTCCTAACAAAGGTAGACCTTTTGCTAATAGGAATTCTCTCAGTTTAAGAAAAAAGTCTTCCCTAAATGTCATTTATTGGCCCCACTCAGTATGCCAGGCATTAATTAAAAATTTATAACATTATTCCATCTAATCCTTTTAACAATTCTTTGCTGTAGGTGCTATTATTTCACTTTTGATAAGGAAACAGGCTCAGAGAGGTTAAGACATTTGCTTAAGAAGATAACTGAGGATCTATGGATCTAAGTTGACATCCCAGCCTATTCTTACCACTAAGCATCAACCATGTTCCTGGAACATGGTGCTGGAGGTTCGTCAGATACTTACTTTTTTGAACTTTGCAGAGTTTCACAGTGGAATGCAAAAGAAATAGGTCTCAACACTGCAAAAGGCCCAGTACTCTCAAAAGCAATAGCATATATACATAGAATATACAATTAAAATGTATTTTATATATTGTTACCGTTAAATCTGTGCCAGTGTGAATAGTAAGAAACAACTTTCATTGATGGTTTTAATTTACAGTTGGCTGTGGATTAGTCGTGTTTGTCTAATAAATAATACACCCTAATGCGTATTATCGCAGACTTTTTGAGTGTTTGGTTTGTGTTAAGCACAGAATGAACCGTAAGAGATTATTTCGGTCCTAAAGCGCTTTTTCTAATCGGCATATAAAGCCTGTGGTTTTGAAAAGTTGTTGCAAAAATACGAAAGTATACTAAATGTTAAATGAGTGGTCCAGGGAGGTCAGACTCCAAAACCTAAGATGGTCGAAATCTCCATGGAAAAGGTAAAATGCAGTCCAGATTTGAAGAATTGTAGAGAAAGCTGGAAGTCTATTCCTGGTGGAACGGTCACTGGGGACTATAATGTTTTATTGTAATCTGCTCCTAAAAACAACGCTGCCCCTCGCACCAGCGGCTCCTAATCAGAGACCACAGCCTGACAGGTGAAGAAACACCGCCGACCTGGGTCTGCGGATCGGCCTCCGGGCGCGAGGAACGACGGGACAGCCCTTGCCTCGCCGTGCTTCCGTTTCCGGTCCACGGGCTCCGCCTCCAGGAGGGGCTGGGGCCCGGGCACAGCGCGCAGGCGCGCGCAGGCGCACGCAGGCAGCTGCGATGGCGCCGCCGTGCACCTGGAACAGGTATCTGCTGCTCATGGCGCAGGAGCACCTGGAATTCCGCCTGCCGGTGAGCCCGTAGTTTCCCCCGCAGTTTCGGACAGAAGAGGGCAGCCGAGTGAAGTTAGTGGGGTGGGGGTGACCTGCACAGCCCGAGGATGCGGGGATTCGGGGAACTGTGTTGGTCGGGGCAGATCACGCGTCTCCAATCCAATCCTTTGGCGGGTTGGGCGGGGTGAACTTAGCAGAGGATGTGGGAGAGAAGTCTGGCTAAGCATTTTCATTCATTTATATGTCTGTGTGCCAAGTACCAGAATTAGGCAGGTGAATATGACCGGTCGTCTCACCCCAGGTGCTTTTCTTCTAGCAGAGGATAGAGACATCTGGCAGAAATGGAATGTTCTGTTTTAAATGTCAGATTATGCGTGTCAAACTCAGTGGAGGGGGTAGTAGTAGGAATTAGATGATAGACAACTTGGAAAGTGTTTTATTTATTCATTTAAGAAACATTTTCAGGCTCGGTGCCTATAGCTCAACAGGCTAAGGCGCCAGCCACGTACACCTAAGGTGGCGGGTTCGAATCCCCAGCCCGGACCCGCCAAACAACAATGACGGCTGCAACCAAAAAATAGCCGGGCGTTGTGGCGGGCGCCTGTAGTCCCAGCTACTTGGGAGGCGGAGGCAGGAGACTCGCTTGAGCCCAGGAGTTGGAGGTTGCTGTGAGCTGTAATGCCACAGCACTCTACCCAGGGGGACAGCTTGAGGCTCTGTCTCAAAAAAAAAAAAAAAAAAAAAAGAGAAGAAACATTTTCAGTGCGCCTATAATGGAATGTGCAGATTCTGGGGATATAAGGATGACACAAACAGCCTCTTCCTCCAAGTAGTTTACTCTTTATACTAAACAACCGAGCAGACACATAGCGTAGAATTATAAAATAAGGGTGGTAAATGCAATGAGAGAGAGATGCAGAATAAGAGGAGTGTGAGACCACAGAAATTAGGAGGGCAACATTTTAGGGAGAAAGGATAAATCAATAATGTTGAACGCAGTTTTTTTTGTTGTTGTTAGAAAAGAGTGAAAAATGTTCAATGATGCTCTCTATGAGAGGGTAATTAGTTGGTGATTTTGCTAGAGCTGTTGCATAGAGTTTTGGTAAGAAATATGAGAACATACAGAAGGGGAATCTTTAGGAGGCTTTCCCTAGGGGATGACAACTTACACTCATGGATGAGTAGGAATTAGTTGGCCCAGGGAGAGAAATATGTAAATTAGAATTACAGGCTGTTCATTATTAATTAATCACCAGCTGTGCGATTGAGAGTGGTGAAGAAGAGACCAAGGTAGGTAGAAAGGGGCTAGAAAATGCAAAGCCTTGAATACCCTCGAGCTTGGAAGAGGTGTTTATTGGCTGATTTTAAGTAGAGAAGCCACAAAATCTACTTTTAAAAAAATCATTTTGAAAGCAATATGGAGGATGAATTTGAGAGGAATAAGACTGGCATCAGGAACTAGTTGGGAGTCTGTTAGATTAAGCAGGCCTAACCTAGGGCAAGGGGTAAAAGGATGGCATAAATGGGAAAAATACTTAAGTGATAAAATCATTGGGTCTGGATTGTTTAAATGTGGGGGGAAGAGGGACCAGTGAAGGATGACTCCTTGGGTGCGTATAGGAGTGTCTCCATTTACAATATGGAACACAAGCGGAAGTATGATTTAAATTTTGGGCATACTGAATTTGATGTGCACGTGTGACATCAAATGTAGATGACCAGTAGGCAGTGGATATATGAATACGCACAGGGTGGTCTGGACTGGCAGTCAATATTTAGGAGTTTTCTGCATATGGAAATGAAGAGAGAGGATGAAATTGCTCAAAGCATAACATTAAAAGAATGGTGGGCTAAGTACAGGTGTTTGAAAGTAGAAGTATGAAGGGTCCAAAAAGGGAGGCCATGAAGAAGATAAGAAGTTATCTTCTGTAAGAATTATCCCTCTGGGCTCGGCGCCTGTGGCTCAGCCGGCTAAGGCGCCAGCCACGTACACCTAAGGTGGCATGGTTCGAATCCCCAGCCCGGACCCGCCAAACGACAATGACGGCTGCAACCAAAAAATAGCCGGGCGTTGTGGCGGGCGCCTGTGGTCCCAGCTACTTGGGAGGCAGAGGCAAGAGACTCGCTTGAGCCCAGGAGTTGGAGGTTGCTGTGAGCTGTAATGCCACGGCACCCTACCCAGGGGGACAGCTTGAGGCTCTGTCTCAAAAAAAAAAAAAAAAAAAAGAATTATCCCTCTGTAAGGATAAGAGAGATGTGAGGCCACAGAAATTAGGAGGGCAAAGTTTTAAGAAGCAGGGATAAATTGATAATGTTGAATGCAGTTGGTTTTTTAGTTAGAATGAAAAAAATGTTCATTGATACTCTCTATTAGAAGGTAATTAATTGGTGATTTTGCTAGTCTGTTGTGTAGAGTTTTAGTGGGAGAAGCCAGAGTGCTTGGTTTATAGTCAGTGGAAAATAAGTGAGGAGGGATAAAGTGGACTGTTCTTAATTAGAGCATAAGAAGGAAAGGAAGAGGTTGGTTAACAGTTGGAGGGGGACTTAGGTTCTAGAGTGGACTCCTTCCATGAAGACGTTGAGCTTGAGTGTGTTTGTGAGCTGAGAGGATGAGAAGAATGGATATAAGGGCACCATGGGAGGTGTTCCTCTTTCAGTAGAAGGGGAGATTGGTCAAAGGAGATTTAAGATGGGTATGAGGTAGTTGTCCAAGGGCCTGTTTTCTAGGTAAAGGATGAGTTGAGGTTATTTCTTGAGAGTTGATGGGTCAGCAGTTGAATGGAGAAATTGAGAAACATAGTAAAATTTGAAATAGTCATTGAGAGCAAAGGAGTTGTCAAGGCCAAGTAAAAACACTGAGTAGAGAAGAATACAGGTATTAGAGGAAAGCTGAAAATTCATTGAAAATGAGGATCACATTTTTTTTTTTTTTTGAGATAGACTCTCACTATGTCACCTTTGGTAGAGTGCTGTGGCATCACAGCTCACAGCAACCTAAAACTGTTGGGCTTATGTGATTCTCTTGCCTCAGCCTCCCAAGTAGCTGGGATTACAGGAACCCACCACAATGCTGGCTATTTTTTGTTGCAGTTGTCATTGTTGTTTAGCTGGCTTGGGCTGGGTTTGAACCCGCCACCCTTGGTGTATGTGGCTGGCACTGTAACCACTGTGCTATGAGCGCCGAACCTTGTTTGTTTTACTTAAATTATTTTCTAAAGGGAGATAAGTTACTCAAGTGTCAACTGGTTGTAAACAAAGGCAAGAAACATGATAGAAGTCAGGTTTGTTGGTAGAGAAACAGTAACTAAAGGCTCTGCCCAACAAATACTCAGAATCCAGAGTTTCCATATTTTTCCATGGTTCAATTTCTTATGGGTCACTTTCCATTCAAAGAGTCACAGAGACCAAGTAAGATAGGGTTCTTTCAGCTATCAAGCAAGAGTCTTCTCTCAGCCAAGGCATCCAGTGGAAATATAATTTATTTTTCAGATTCCCCTGAGGATTAAAAAGTCTCTTTCACATCCCCTCACCATGCTATCTGCTCTTGGTCCTCTTGTCAGTGCCCTCTTTATTCAAACATTTTCTCATCTTCCCATCAAGATGATTGCAATGACCAAAAAATTTCAGAATGTTGTGATTTTTTGTGACATTCCTTAAGCAATCAATGTGATGCATTCTTCAGTATGAAAGTGTGGAGGTAAGTCAGGATGCCTCTTTAGGAGAAGGTGGTGGATCACAGCAGTGCAGCCTGAGTCGTGGCCACCCTGGGCGGGCTGAGGCTGTCCACATGGAGACCCCCCTACCCATGGCCTGTGGCCTGCGAGGTGGGAGCCCGGTCTGAGTTGTTTTTTTTAATATGTGCCATATGCTATATTTGAACATTTATTTGAAGAAATAATTTCAGGCCTAGGGTGATATATACATCCTCTTGAAGAGGATGGGGGACCACACAGGAGCATGAGTAATCACTTTAATTCGTTTTCAGGTATTAAATTCTGTTGTGTTCTGATTCCCACGTACTATCGAGGACTGTAACTTTTGGAGATCCTAATCTAAACTGGGTAGTTATCAAGTCTCTCTTCCCCATGTGTGGCTCTGTACTTTTTGTGTGTGTGTGTCTTTCCCTCCATTAGGTTGTCAGAAGCGCTATTGACTCTGATACCTGCTTTTGGAGTTCGTAAATGTCTTAGGGAAAATGTAGCTCGACCTTGGAATTTCTGTCCTGTCTTGGATCATTGTGTGGTAATTCCTGATATCCCTCCATGCCTTACAGTAAAGAGTCTGGCTTTTCCAACTCTTTCTAGCAGGAGTCTCTTTCACAGAGACTGAATTACTTAGTTTGCATCCCTGAAAGTGGAAGTCCTCTGTCATTTGGAGTCTTCCTGTTTTTCAGGGCTTAAGTCACTTTCCATGAAACATCCTTTTAAACCTGAAGTAATCATTTCCTTTCTTGCACTCTTATACCTTTTGCTTCTTTGAGAGCATGTACGACTTTCCACCTCATATTTCAGTTGTGAGGTTAAATATTTTAATTTCCTAGACTTTGCTCCCCAAGATAAATATGTGTTTATTTTTGTGTAGCTCAGGGTCTTGCATGTATTAGTTGCTTAATATGTTGAGTTGAGTGAAATAGGATCCCATCTGGGGAAGGCAATGAAAATGATGGTCTGTGCTTTTGGGGCGGGGCATGGTGGCTCACACCTGTAATCCTAGCACTCTGGAAGGCTGAGGCAGGTGGGTTGCTTGAGCTCAAGGGTTCAAGACCAGCCTGAGTAAGTGTGAGACTCTCCCTCCCCATCTCCACTAAAATAATAGAAAAAGAATTAAAATTTTGAAATAAAGAAAAAAATATGTACTTTTGGGCAGTAGAACCAGTAGTCAGGAAATCTGTAATGAGAGGCTGCCTTTATGAATTAAAATGAGAGATTAGAAATGTGTGGTCCAGTTTTACGTATATTAGAGTTAATTAGGTTCAATTTTAGTTGGCAGCTGTCTTATTATACTAAAAATAAAGTTCATACACTTGGATTTTATTGCTATTCTGAAACAACCTGTATGGATGAAAGAGAGGCTGAAATAACTGAAAAGCTCATGTGAATTAATGCATTACATGTGCCCCAGATCATGCCACATTTTTCTATCCAATGTTCAATGTAAATTCTCTTCTGTTCCTAGTGTAGAAAAATTCTCAACTGGAAAGTGAATTTTCCATGTAATTATTGAAAATCTTGTGTTTCACTTTGTCAAGTAGGTTGATGGAGTAGTTTAAACATGTTTTGCTTTTCAATTTGCAACTTGGATTATCATGTTTATTCTCAATTTTAAGTGGCTGCTTCAGTTTGGATAGTAGAACTAATGCTATGCCATACAACTTCAGATAATCTAGCCCTTTTCCCCCCTCAACTCTTCGGATCTTTATGTTTTAACCTGTTGCTGATTTTCAACTGTATTTCGGGTGCAGCAAAGTGGTATTTTAGCTTGGTTGTACTCGAATGTTTTAAATGAAAGCTAATTTTACAACATGCTATAATATAAAATGATCTTGGAGTTGGAAACTTCCTGGTTCTGGGTATCTGTTTTGCTTTTTAATAGCTGTGTCTCATGGTGGGCTTGGTTTTAAAAGCTCCTTCTGGTTGGGAGAATAGGGGATTGTGAGCAGCCTGAGCGGGGACACTTACCTCTCAGTAGGTTACTTCTCTGTAAGACCTGCACAGAATAGTAGGATTTTACCTGCTTTATGTTATTTAAGGAGTTAAATTGTTAGTATCATGAATGATAAAATCTGTGTAGTCATTTTGTATTTATCAGTATAAAGTGATAGCTTCAGAGAATACGGACACTATCTGAATAGATTTTAATTTTCCACGATGCTTTTAAAATATCTATTGAGTTAATTAACTTTCTAGTTCTGTAACTTTGTCCAGAAAGAAGAGAAGATTAAGTTAACGTATTTGTTAAATCCATTACGATGCACCCTACTTATTTGTTTACTTCCAAACATCCTCAAATTATCTGCCTAGCTATTTATTTCTTTTTTATTGATCAATTGTCAGATTTACTAATCTGTAGTTTCTATAATCTGTTTTTTCTCTTTTCAAAATCAGGATTTTTTATGATCAGGTCTTTGGCATCTTTCCTATTGTCTCAAATTTCTCAAGTTTTTAAATAGTTATGATTATGACTATTAAATTTTTTCAGAACCCTGAATTATGTTTGATATTGAAACTTAAATGCCTCTTCAAGTAGATCATCAGTCCACTTTTTTGATTTTGTGAGTCATATTATACCTGTCTGTCTTAGTAGACTTTGAACTCTCTGTATTAAAATGTACTCTTTCTATAATATTTTCAATGTAGGAAATAAAGTCTTTGCTTTCACTTTTTGGAGGACAGTTCACTAGCAGTCAGGAAACTTATGGAAAGGTAAGTTCAATTTTCATTAGACTGTATGTAGTATGCTTATAATAGAACCTTGGATTTGAAGAGAACTGCTTATTGTAAATTCATATTTGTGTGCTTACTGAGATTTGTTTCTAGAGGCAGTGGAGTCAAAGGGATACTGTAGGAAAAATTGTGGCTTTGGAAAATAATTTAGATTTTAGTGTTCATTTATTTTATTAGTTTTTAATTTTTAATTGAACAGTTGTGCCATGATTTGCATCTATCCTTCCACTGAAATAAGGGCTGTCTTCTGTTGATGTGTATTTAGAATTAGAATTTAGAATTTGGCTGAATTTTGGGCTTACATTGGAAAACATTTTAAAATTTGAAATTGTTCATTGTGTAAGACTGAACATATGAGGTTTACATTTTGTATTTGTAGTTTGTCAGTCTACACTTTGGAAAATAGAGATAGAAAGAATCATTCCCAGTCCTTCCTCTTTGACACGACTTATAATTTGTGGATTCTGCCTTCCATTCTTTTTCTTTGTGTACTTTTATTGCTGTATAATGCTACTTACTGTAGATATAAGAATACTCAATCTGACTCTAACCAAAATAAAAATCGCTTCGATAGTAAGAGATCAAATTAGGATAATATAGTACAGTGTGAGAGCACTTTTATAAATACCCCTATAAATGAACACGTCAGCAAATTAAATTTAAATTTAGGGTTAATTTTGTATTTGCCATTTTGTGTAGTTTAACAAAAAACCCCCTAAATTTAAATTTAATTGTACTATATTATCCTAATCAAGTATTCTTACATGAAAGTAGCAAATGGGAATTTTTTTCTTTTTGATATCTTGAATAAAAGCATATGAGGCCATGTAGCCACTTAAAATTAAGCTGTATATTGTTATTTCTTTCAGTCACCATTTTGGATTCTTAGCATTCCCTCTGAAGAAATTGCAAGAAACTTAATGAAACGGACAGTGTGTGCCAAGTAAGAGAAACTTCTATTCTCCTGGGAATGAGCATGTACTTTTGCTGTATTGACAGGAAGGAGTGGAGTGGAGAGAGCTCTCCTTAGGTTGCAGTTACAGCACTTGCCACAGGGTGGTGGTGGGGGAACAGGAGAGTTACCTGCTGAAACAAGGTGAGCAATCTCAGGGGAGGAAAAGTAGAAACACTTGTTTTAGAATAATTTTTTTAAACTTCCATATTAAGTAGCAGTATAGTATGAATGTAAATGCTATGTTTTTACATAGATTAGATGCCATATTTAATATAACCAAAGTATTAGAAAGGCCTTGCTTATGGTTGGTTTTTATTTGGATGAGCAGACTGGTGAAGTGTAAGATGACAAAAAGTGGGGACTGACATAAAGTGTTTTTTACTGTTTCATTTATTAGAGAAAGGAATTATTATCACATCTTGGTATGAATTAATGCAGTGACGTTTGTCTTTTACCCTGAATATTTCTGGATCTTATCATTGACATCTGTTCCTTTTTTCATTTTCTTTCATTTTTTTCCTACTGTTGAAAAATTTTCTGTCATCAGATTTAAAAATTAAATTGTCCTGTATTTTTGACTAGCATCTTAAAAATTGAACAGCTAGTGCTATCTTTGAGCTGCTTTTTTTCCTGAACCTTTTGGCAGATTGCTGAAAAATTTCTTTTCCTTAGAAATTACATTTGATAAAATAATGCAAGTAAAAATCTACATAGGGCTTGGTGCCTGTGGCTCAAGTGGCTAAGGTGACAGCCACATACACTTAAGGCGGCAGGTTCAAATCCAGCCCAGGTCCGCCAAAACAACAATGACGGCTGCAACTAAAAAATAGTGGGGCATTGTGGTGGGTGCCTGTGGTCCCAGCTACTTGGGAGGCTGAGGCAGGAGACTTACTTGAACCCAAGAGTTGGAGGTTGCTGTGAGCTGTGATGCTACAGCACTCACTCTACCCAGGGGGATAGCTTGAGGCTCTGTCTCAAAAAAAAATAAAATCTACATAGGTCTACTTTTATTAACATGGTTAACAATGCTTTATGTTGTCATACATGACTGCTGTTGTTGTTGAATTGGATACAGTCCCATATTTAGTTAACTTTATCCTATTGAGAACTGCCTGGACCTCTAAATATATAGTCTTTTAAACTGAAGCTTGTTGATGGGTCTTTTTTTTTTTTTTTTTTTTTTTTTTTACAGAGCCTCAAGCTGTCCCCCTGGGCAGAGTGTCGTGGCATTACAGTCCCATATTTAGTTAACTTTATCCTATTGAGAACTGCCTGGACCTCTAAATATATAGTCTTTTAAACTGAAGCTTAGTGATGGGTCTTTTTTTTTTTTTTTTTTTGCTGCGATGAACTAATTGTCAGGCATTTGTATACTATTACCAATTATAATATTAATTGCAAAATAATCATTCCTATCTTCAGAAAGTTCAACATTCTAAAGACTTCCAAAACTAAATAAAGAC
>NW_003852397.1:20851995-20857775 GCF_000181295.1 Otolemur garnettii
CCTGCCACAAGGCCACAATGCCTGGCTGTTTTTTGGTTGCAGCATCATTGTTATTTGGTGGCCCCGGGCTAGATTCAAACCCACCACCTTAGGTGTATGTGGCTGGCGCCTTAGCCACTTGAGCCATAGGCGCTGAGCCTATGGGTCTTATTATTAAATAAAAATGACTAGAAAATAGAAACATAACTAAAAACACTCTTTGAATAATTATTGTTTTAGATTAGCATATTAAAAATTCATGGCTGTAAGAGGTGTCTGAATTCTAAAGGTACAGCTTATTAGGTTTAAGGTACCGTAGCTAAATAAGTACTAAGAACTTGCATACTTCTTCCAAAGTGCATATCTGCTGATGCATATATTTGATTAATGGTACAGTTAATAGTTGTGTAATACTTATAATAATTTCTTTGGTTGCTATCTGTTCTCTGTATATTTTGTGTCAATATACCTTCAGTGATAGCTGAGTAAGAGTGTTATTATTGTAAAGGTCTCTGTAATTCAGTAGATAGAAAAGGAGGAATTTGTTTTCAAAGGATAAAATTCACAATCTAATTGTAACTTTGATTGTACTAGAAGGAGAATAGACTTTTTTTAGAAACTAATTTAAATTCAAAATTTTCTTTGGTAGTTCAGGGGATTGAAAGTTAATTGTAATTATTTTTAACATGAAATATTTTGAGCATAACACAAAAAGAGTGAGAAATCTAGCAAGCACCTGTTAAGATCTAACAAGGGTACTTACCTTGTTAGATCTTAATATTTTGAGTAATTTAGTTACTAAGTGTTACTAAATGATAGCTAAATGTTAACAGTAACATTTTAGTCTAATTATTGTTCTTTTTGTATAATAGAGGAGATAGGGAAACAGATTTTTCTGCAGCTTTTCTTTTCATTTTTTTTTTTTTTTTTAGCTTTTGGCTGGGGCTGGGGCTGGGTTTGAATCCGCCACCTCTGGCATATGGGGCCAGTGCCCTACTCCTTTGAGCCACAGGCACCACCCGATTTTTCTGCAGCTTTTTACCCATTTCAGTAAATAACAAAATGATTTTATGACATTATTTGTTACAGTATAAAAATAGAGCCTATAATCCTGGTTCTCTGGGAGGCCAAGATAGATAGATTGCTGGAGGTCAGGAGTTTGAGACCAGCCTGAGCAAGAGATAGACCCCATCTCTAAAAATAGCCAGTGTTGTGGCAGGCACCTGTAGTCCCAGCTACTTGGGAGGCTGAGACAAGAGGATCACCTGAGCCCAGGAGATTGAGGTTGCTGTGAGCTATGCTGCCATAGCACTCTACTGAGGGCAACATAGACTCTCAAACAAAAACAAAATGATGAAAACTTGAAAAACTCTTGACTTACATTGAGTTTCCTTTTCTGTGTAAGGGTCACCTTCTGTGTGTGGTTTGGATTTAAATTATATTTGTTTTCAGGATGTAGATTTTTCATTTATAGTTTAGAAAAAATAGGTAATAATAGTTTTAGTGGAATGGGCATAAAGAATTTGTAAAGTAATTGTTAATGTATTAATTAATTACTATGTGAACAGAGTTCTTTACTGAGGCTAGTACCAATCATTTATTTCCTAGGTCTATTTTTGAACTATGGGGTCATGGAAAATCTCCTGAAGAGCTGTACAGTTCTCTTAAAAATTACCCTGTGGAGAAGATGGTGCGTAGTGAAATGTGGTTTTACATAGGCATGTATACAGATTCTGTAGAATTACTAAACTTAAAAAATACATTTGTTTTTATTTTAGGTTCCGTTTCTACATTCAGACTCTACGTATAAAATAAAGATCCACACATTTAATAAAACATTGACACAAGAAGAAAAAGTCAAGCGAATAGATGTAAGTGAATTTGGCAAAAACAAAAAACCTATAGGATTAATGTAGTCTGGCCATTGTTGATATATAAGAGTACCTAAAGTTGGGTGGCACCTGTGGCTCAGTGGGTAGGGCGCTAGCCCCATATACCGAGGGTGGCGGGTTCCAACCCGGCCCGGCCAAATGAAACAAAAAAAAAAATAGCTGGGCGTTGTGGCAGATGACTGTAGTCTCAGCTACTTGGGAGGCTGAGGCAAGAGAATTGCCTAAGCCCAGGAGTTGGAGGTTGCTGTGAGCTGTGACGCCACAGCACTCTACCAAGGGTGATAAAGTGAGACTCTGTCTCTAAAAAAAAAAATACCTAATGTCTTTGAAGTGCTTATTGTTTACCATGTCTTGTTCTGAGTGTTTTTCATGTTTTATTTTATTTTATACTGTTATTAAACTTACAGGATAGATATGATTAGATAGCACTATTGTTCTTTGTGAATTTTTATAGGACATTAGAATTACTTCTATTTTTTAGGCACTTGAATTTCTGCCATTTGAAGGAAAAGTGAATTTAAAGAAGCCACAACATATATTCTCTGTTTTGGAGGATTATGGTTTGGACCCAAACTGCATCCCTGAGAATCCACTTAATATTTATTTTGGTAGATGGGTAAGCAAGTATTCTCTTTACCTATTTCAGTTTGTTTCTGTAAAAGCTAAATGTCTTTGTATTTGATTTATATGTAGTACTTTAGATCAGCTGAAAAGTCAGAACCACTATATGGATAAAAATCAGTTTATGATTATGTTTTTTTTTTTTTTTTCTTTTTCCCCAGAGCGTCCTATGACGCACAAGAGACTTGTTCGATATAGGGCTTAGGGAGGAGGTGACATACCTGGAAATATTAAAATAAGACTTTTCAAATATCTGTACTGCTTTTTTCATAAAGCAGAGATAAGACAAAATGCTGTGATAGTTAAGAGATCTCCTTTGTGAAGAACTCCAGTCTAGATCTTCCATTCTGAAAAGAAATATCATTATTGTAAAGTAGTTCTGCCCATTTCCTTAAGGCTGTGAGTCAGTGGAAGCTGTGATTTGTGATAATTTGGAGGAAAAGGAAAGGGGCAAATCTTACTACTTACTAACCCCCTGGAATAATTGCATTCATATTCAATTCATATTTGGGTTACAAATACAAAGTAAATGGAAAGACCTTAAGAAATGAAAGGTTTTGTCCTTAATGACCCTAATCACATTATTTTTAAGGAACAAGTTTAGAGCAGTAGAGGTAGAAAGAAGTTTTTGTTAACAAGATACTATGATTTTATCGTGAATGATTATTTTAAGTTTGTTTTGTATGGTTATACTAACTTGATAAATATCTCTGATGTAGATTGCAGATGGACAGAGAGAGCTTATTGAGTCATACAGTGTCAAAAAGAGACATTTCATTGGAAATACAAGCATGGATGCTGGGTTATCATTCATCATGGCCAATCATGGAAAAGTGAAAGCAAATGATATTGTGTTTGATCCATTTGTTGGAACAGGTATTTTTATTTAATTGTCAAGCTAGTATGGAGATGTTGCTTTTATATTAGTGAAGGCCATAGTAATATTTGGGTTAAAAGATTAAATGTACAGAATAATCTTTTAATTATCATTGGGTAGTGGCTAAGAGGCAACCACATGCTTGTTATTTAACACTTTTGTCACTTCAGAGATTATGCAGATAGAAGTTGTGGGTTTTATTCCAAGTAAACCACTAGAGGGGAGCATACATCTAATTTTTTTTTTTTTTTTTTTTTTTGGTAATAGCAGAAAAACTTATGGTGTCATTCATTGTAGAAGTGTTATAAAGCTGTATAGTTTATATAAATAGGAAATCTTGAGTGGGAGAGATTGTCATCTTATCAAATGACAAGATAAAATATGTATTCATCCTTTAAATTAATAACCATATATTTGGGTACAAAGTAGTTCCCATGTTCTGTTTTTGATGTGGTTTGTGAAGGCTTATAAATAAGTATGGGAATAGGAAAAGTGATGAGGTATCAGTGGTCTGCAGGCCACTAAAGCAGGTTTGTGTGCCCTTCATTGGGGTGCCCTGGTGATCCTGAATGCCAAACTTACTTCATCCAACTCTGAAGACTTTTTCTTTTTCTTTTTTTTTTTTTTTGAGACAGGAGACTCAAGCTGTCCCCCTGTGTAGAGTGCGGTGCCATCATAGCTCACAGCAACCTCCAACTCCTGGGCTCAAGCGAGTCTCCTGCCTCAGCTTCCTGAGTAGCTGGGACCACAGGCACCTGCCACAATGCTTGGCTATATATTTTTTGGTTGCAGCCGTCATTGTTGTTTGGCGGGCCAGGGCTGGATTCCAACCTGCCACCTTGGGTGTACGTGGCTGGCGCCTTAGCTACTTGAGCCACAGGCGCCAAGCCTGAAGACTTTTTCCTCCTTCGACTTGCTTAATCTTGCCCATACCCAGGGAGTACTCACATTTACTAATAGATTTGTTTGGCCAAACCCACCGTGGCTCCGTTTGTGGCTAGAGCCTCTCCTGTAGCCATCTTTCCCTTTGAGTGTTGATGATACACAGCTAACATTTGTTGAGCAGTGAATGTGTCAGGTATTTTGCTACGTACTCTAATGTTACTATCTGATTTAGTTCTTATAACAGCTAACACGGAAATACTTTTAAAATTTTTCTTGGAAATTATGGCACATGGAAAGGTTAAGTGACTTGGCCAAGGTTATACAGCATATGCGTTTTATAGGACTCAGACTCAAGCAGTATAACTCCAGAGCTCATGCTCTTTTTTTTTTTTGAGACAGAGTCTCAAGCTGTTGCCCTGGGTAGAGCGCTGTGGTGTCATAGCTGATGGCAACCTCCAACTTGGGCTCAAGCGATCCTCTTGCCTCAGTTTTTCTATTTTTAGTAGAGACAGGGGTTTCGCTTTTGCTCAGGCTGGTCTCAAATTCTTGAACTTAAGCAGTCCACCCTCCTCAGCCTCCCAGAGTGCTAGGATTAGGGTGTGAACCACCACACCCGGCCCAGAGTTCATGGTCTTAACGCTGTTAGGGAGCTGCCGCTCTCTGCTTTAAGACCTGCCAGCCAGCCATTAGGTCATACTCTTTAACTTGAGGAAGGTAACCACATATGATATTAGGAAGACGTAGTATGGATTTGAAGTTTCCAACTGATGGAATGATCTCCCGTATCTGTTATTGTTGAATTAATCTATTCGGGAGTCATTTTTCTCCCGCTGTGCTAGTATCTCCATATAGTCCATCCCCAACATACTACCTCTTCTTTTCCTTCCCATCCTCATTATCCTAAATGTTTCCCACCTACGTTTTAAACTTCTTATTGGGAATACTAAACTTATTGAAAAGTTGTAAGTATAAAAATAGAGCAAAGACCATCCATGTATCTTTAATCCAGCCCAAGATAGTATTAACATTTGGCCTCATTTGCCTTATCATTTTTTTCTATTTAAATACCTAATATTTTACTTTCTGTCTCATTTGAAATTGCATCCATTATATCCCTTTACCCTCAAATATGCATGTCTTAAGGATATATTTTCCTATATAATATAATTTTCAATGTTAGTAAATGTATTAATATACTACCATAATATTCATATTCCGGTTTGTTAATTGGCTCCATGATGTCACTGATAGCGTCTTTTCCCCTCTTTGGTGTAGGATCGGGTATTATATTTTATTGTCAGTGTTTCTTTGATCTCTTCAGTTTGGAACAAAGCCAAAGACTTTTTTTTTTTTAATTAAATTTATACTTTTGAAGAATGCTATCTCTCCTCCCTTATTTTTTATCTAGAATGTTCCTTATTTTGGGTTGTTTGATATTTCCTCATGATTCAATTTAGTTTATACTTCTGAGCTAGACTATGACATCACACAGTGTTTTTGTATCCTTCTCAAGGCTCTCTGCCCCC
>NW_003852397.1:20857963-20950952 GCF_000181295.1 Otolemur garnettii
GCTATTTTTTGGTTGCAGCCGTCATTGTTGTTTGGCGGGTCCGGGCTGGGGATTTGAACCCGCCACCTTAGGTGTATGTGGCTGGCGCCTTAGTCGGTTGAGCTATAGGCGCCGAGCCTGTAATGTTAATTTTGACAAGCCAGTCAAGTAGTGTTTGATTTTTCTACTGTATGATTACTGTTTTTTTCCCTGTAGTTATTAAGCAATCTGTGGGGAGGAGGCACATTAAAACTATGTTAATATTTTGTTCTTTACCCCAGTGCCTCCTTACCTTTGTCAGGTCGTCAGGTTTAGTATCCATTGATGATTCTTGGCTAAACCAGTGATGGTTTCAAAGGGATTATCTTCCAGCTCTAGCATGCCCTCTAGTTACCAGTAATCCTCATTATTTTGTAAGTGTGAGCCCTTTCTTCTCTTCCACATATTCACTTACCTATTTATTGTTCATCTGAATTAGGGGTTTTCACTATTTTCCCCCAGTGGTCTAGAATTCATTATATTCCTTAATTATTTGGTTGTTCAAATTGTCCCAAATTTGCCCAGTGAGAGCCCTTTCACATTAAATCTATTGTCTGTGACATGTTTTTATCTTTTTTGTTTGTTTTGAGCGTTTACTTACTTACTGGATTCTCTTCTACCTGGTCAAGCCTTGCCATTAGTCATTTTCCCCAGGAGCCAGTGTTTCTTTTATTGAGGAGATGGTATTAGAGATCAGTATCTGGGTTTTAGATCCTTTCGCTAGGCAAGCTAGGAGATGTGTATATGTGTATACAAGGGCTGCCCAGAACATATCCGGCCATATAGGCTTCTCTTTTTTGGATTACATGGCTGGATACATTCTGGACAACCCTTGTATATACAAAAATGCGTAGAAGTGCATATATAAGCACACATGCATGTATTCCTGCATACTGTGTGTGTGCACATGTAAGTGCATATAAATATTTAGAAATTGTGAGTTTGTACATATACTACAAATTCCCACCTAACCATACAGGTTTCTTTTTGCCTACCCCGTACCATATTTATATACACACCTTCTTCTAGTAAGAACCCTGGTTCTTATCAACATCAACACATTTACTCTTTTGCTTTTTCCTATAACATATATAAAATAGTTTCAAATTGCTTTGCTCACACTACTTAAAAAAAATCCTGTTAAAGAGAATTTAGGATGTATTTTCAGTTATCTATTCTAAGGAAAAATAAAGTCAAATACTGTTCTTGCTTCTTTTTTCCTTTCATTTAAAAATTTTTAGGTTTATTCCAGTTTGCGCTCAATTTTTGTTTTTCAAGGCAGGTCTTGCTCTGCTGTCCAGGTAAGAATGCAGTGGTGGCATCGTAGCTCACAGTAACTTCCACTCCTGGGCTCAAGTGATCCTCTTGCCTCAGCTTCCTGAGTAGCTGAGACTATAGGTGTGCACAATCATGCCAGCTAATTTTTCTTTTCTTTTTTAAACATGGTCTCACTATGTTACTCAGACAGGTATTGAACTCCTAGCCTCAAACGATCCACCTGCTTTAGCCTCCCACAGGGCTGGGATTATAAGCATGAGCCACTGAACCCAGCCAATGTTTAGGTTTTTATCTCCCCCTTCCCCATTCCTTACTGATTTGCTTTTGTTTTTAATATGTACTATGTATAAGATTAACTTGTTTTTGAAAGTTAGAACTATTCCAGAAGGTGAACTCAGAGGTGTCACTTTGTTTTTATATCTTCTATCCTTTCCCCCCATCCTTAATAGGTGACCAACTTCATTGTTTTCTAGTTGATTCTTCCTGTGTTTCTTTTTAATGGATAAGCAGATATATATATACACACACACACACACACACACACACACACTCTTTAAATTTTTTGCTCCATAGGTGTGGATATACATATAGTAATTTATTCAAACATTCTCCTATACTTGGACATTGGTAGTTTCCATTATTTTACCATTACAAATAATGCTTGCGATGATTAACTTTATGAATATATGTGTATACCTTTGTAACGTGGGTGATATAGAAATAGGATTCCTGGGTTGAAGGAATCATTACATACATAGTTTTGTTACATTTTGCCAGATTCTTCTTCATTATACTATTTAGAATCCTTGCCAGTAACTGAGTCCCTGTTTTCCCACAGTCTCACCAGCAGAATATATTGTCAAGCTTTTGAAGTTTTGCCAGTGTGTTAGGTGAAAAATGGCATCTCAACCTAGTGTTAATTTGTCTTTCTCTTGTTATAAGTGAAGTCTGACAAGTTTGTATATTTTGAGGGCATTTTTACTACCTTTTTTGAATTATCATGTCTTCTGCCCATTTTGCTGTGGAACTTTTAGTCTTTTCACCCTCATTTTTAAAGGTCCTTTGAAGTAAGGGACATTATCCTCCCGCCCCCCCTTTTTTTTTACCTGTGATATATGTTGCACAAGTTTGTTCCCAGCTTGTCACTTATCTTTTGACTTTGCTAGTAATTACTTCTTGCCAGGCAAAAAAAAAAAAAGTTTTCCTTATACCCAGAGAGATTGTCTGTGTTTTCTTTTAGTACTTTTCTACTTCTATTTTTTTCCTTCTAGATTTCTGGTCCATTTACCAATTATTTTCTTTTTTCCTTTTTCTTTTTTCTTTTTTTTTCCAAGATAGGATCTTGCTCTGTTACCAGGCCAAGAGTACAGTGGTATCCTCATAGCTCATTGCAACCTGAAACTCCTGGGCTCAAGTAATCCTTCTGCCTCAGCCTCCCAAGTAGCGCCACCACACCTGGCTAATTTTGCTTTTGCTTAGACTTGTCTTGAACGCCTGGCGTTAATCAATTTCCTGGCCTCAGCCTCCCAAAGTACTAGAATCACACTAGTGCTCCGCCGACTGAGAGTATTTTCTTATGATGTGAAGAGTGGATCTGACTTACATTTTTCCAAATATTAAAGCCATTTTCAATCCTTAATCTTCTACAGAAACTTTCTGTGAAATGAGAAGAATACATACAAGTACAACACGGTTAACATGCACTCACATGTGTAGACTAGACCATAGAGTTTAAAAATGGTTGTCAGTATAGGTGACATTTCTTTCCATTAATGTAGATAAGGTTAGGTATATGTAATATAGGAAATTCTAACATCACAGAAGTCAGTGTGAATCTTTAGTGTGGGGACAGACAAGGAGACTGGCTTCTATTTAATTTAGGGCAGCTTTCACAGTGGTAATATATTTTGATCATCTGACTATTTGTATATGAGAGGGGGATCTTTGCAGAGATGGTGCTAAACTACATTTTCATAATTAGTGATTATTGTTTAAGCATAGGTTGAGGATATTAGTGAGTTTTTGATACTTTTGTTTTAAAACTAGTAATAGCCAAAAATTGTGACTATATACTTAAGGACAGTTTCACCTCTTCTCCCTTGGGCCTTTTGCCTCATTGATGGGTAGTACCTTCTGAAGGACTGGAGAAACACATGGCCCTGAGCCCTCCTCCTTGGCCATAGTTTTTTACCAAGTATTTGGTATTTTTTTCTTTCAGTTTCCTTTTTTAGTATTCAAAGAAAAAAGTTCAAGCTCATCTAATCCCTTTTCCATTTTTTAAAGGTCCCAAACTGAAATTTATGTAGTTTCTCAAGTATATTATTCACTGATTCCTGATGTCTTGTGAGTAGGGTAGGAAGCTTCTGGGAAACCGAAAGGAATATTTCTTGCCTGGATACTTTCCCTTTTTCTTTTAGAGAGTTGCTACTGTTACTTGGAATGTAACAGAAACACATTTCCTTTCTATTTTATAAATACATTGATTTTCATTTTAGTGAGATTTATTTTTTAAAGCACATTTCAACTTTACTAAGGGGGAAGATACATACCATTGGATCAGCTCTCAGTAGGTAGGAAGTACTCCTCTTCACATATGAGTTTGGCTAAAGGAATCATCAGCATGAATTTACTGAATACTTGTAATGGCACACCCTGCTTGTGATATGGTGCCAGACTTGGGACTGGTGTTCAACTGTTATTAACTAAGTGTATAGCTTTACTAACTTAATATAATTTGTTTAGTAGCAAATCTTCTTTTTGTTTATCTAATCAGCAAGTTAATGTATATTTACTTCCATGGGTGCTGACTCCAAGGGAAGTAGTATGGTATAAAGAAAAGAGCAAATAGAGTGAATTAAAGCTTGACAAATTACTGTATGAATTAGACAAGATTCTGACCTTGTCTGAGTCTCAGTTCCATCATTTGTACAATGGTGATAGTAAGATATTGTGAGAATTAAGTGAGGTGTAATATATGTACATAATGTTCCTAGGAAGTTGCCTGAGGCATGGTAAACATTCAGTGAACTGTCACGGTCTTTATCATTATTATTTTGATAAAGACTTAGATGGCTTTTTGCTGAAAGATGTTAGATACAGCTAATATTAAATGATGATGTGGAAGAATTTGACCATGAATTCATTTTCTAGTCCTTTTGTAGGCTGATTTCCAAGATATTAATAATGTCCAATTATTGGCAAGTTTTAGCAACATGTAGGAAAATTAAAGCTTACTGAAAAGGCTAATTCTTTGTTTATGACTAAAGTAATCGTGCAAGTGTATGCTGACTGCCTCAGGTAATGTAAAGCTGTGCAGCTATAGCTCCCTTCTCATGCCCTCTCCAGTGTGTCGGCTCCAGTAGTAATGAGAAGGCACCAGGGAGAGACATGTGTGTTCCTGGGCCTTGTCTACTGTTAGTGACCCGTAGGTGTAAGGCAAGGAATGTAGCTTCTTATGAAATTTTGTCATAGCCCAATAGTGGACACACAAGTAAGGTGTTGGGAAGCGGACTGTCCTGGTACTGGGAGGAGGCTATGAGAGGGAAAGAGAAGTCTAGGAGAGTGAGATACTGGATCTCGGGGGGCCTGGGTAGTATCCTCTGCTTCCCATTTTCTTCTAGTTCTCTCTGTAGTCCCCCCTTCCTGAGTCTCATAGTTGGTCTTGCAGGATTCCTATTTTCTAGCAGGGCTCTTTTGTTTATCCTTTTAATTTATTTAAGTAGAGTTCTTTTTTTAAAAAGCATAAGATAGATGCAATGACATTACCATTTTTAAAAAAATTTTCTTCCTTTCTCTCAGCAAAACCAAAGCTCAGTCTCTCATTTCCCCCACATTGGTAAAGCTTTCCACTTAGCCCTCTAAAGATGAAAATCATGAATTAATTTCTATATTACAGAATAAATCCTGCTTATTCTTGTATCCCTTTGCCTATAAGATACTCCCCTAAAATTAAAGTGGTTATTATTTAAGTGATGGAAAATTGAAACACTGAGTTGCTGGTCTAGAGCCGTATGCCACATTTTCACTTTTGATAAGATAAAAGGAAGTGAGTGAGTCACCTCACCTGGCTCCCTGACACTCACTCTCCATTTGTGGCGTCCTTCCTTCCACCAAAAAGCTTCCAAGAAAACTCAAGCTGAGGTATAACTAAACACAAAAAGAGCTCCAACTTAATCAGAAGAACAACTAGATGACTAAATAGTGATTATCCAGTGACATTCAGAGAAGCTAATTTATTATGATTTGATTTGATTTTTAAAAATTAAAAGCTTAAAAGGCACAAAGTTAACTATCAGATGTAGTCTAACAGATTATTCATCTCCTTTCAGCAGTTGTACTGTAAATTGGGTCTTCTCAAAACTCACTCTAACCCAATGGATAAGGTTCTGTTTAAGGAAGCACAGGAAAGCTTTTCTGTTCCCCTTGACAACTAGTTCTTCTAGGTGAGTATCTGCCTTAATTGGCAGAATTGTAGTAATTCCTCATAATTTGGGTAAAGTGACTTTGTGACTGTTCAAGTCATTGCATACACTGCCTTTCCTAAATATAGACTGTTGCATTTCTAGAACAAGAATTATGAGGACTTTTTTTTTTAACCTTCCCTCTTACATAAATGCCTTTTGTAGTTAGTATGAGAGGACCTAGGTTTTGGTTTCTGCTGTGCTTTTAGTCTTCCATTTCTCTTCTTTGTGGGCTCTCACGGGAACTAGTCCAGTTACAGTATTGTCATGAGCAAAGTATTTTTAAGTACATGTTACCAGACTGTGGTTTAAACGGCTATGGAAGGAACACCATTAACTTACAGATCTTGACCTTCTGGAGACACTACCCATCTTAATTTTGAGTTATGTTTCAAAAGGATGTAAGGAGTAGAGCCCTAGGTTTTTTTTTTCCCTTGTTCAAGATGGTGCATTTTACAGTCTAAGAATATAATTATGATTTCAACTTGACTGACGGACCTTTCTGTAGTATAGCTAATTAGGACTTGCCCAAGCACTAAAAGCCTCTTAATTAGAATGATTTTTTAAAAAGTGAAGTTTCATATAAAGCACAATTATTAAAAATTTATTAAACCTTGTAAAATTTTTTTCTGGAATAATTTAAAAATACCATTACCTTTTATTTTAAAGAGTTTCACTGTTACTTTAATTTTTATTAGGATTTTCTTTCATGTGTGAGCTGGTCACATCTGTCAAATTACTTTGTCAACTTTACTGGGATCATTGTTTTTAGTTGCAGCACTAAGTAGGCAAAAATAATTGTACTGACTATTTTTATATGCATTTGATAGTTGTTATTCAGAAATGTATATTTACAGTTTGATATAGGAGATAGATTGGTTATAGGAGTAACTGGGATAAAATAGTTAATGCTTACAAAAGTTAAAATATGTCCTTATATTTTAACTTGTGTAAGAACTGATATTTCACATATTAATTATGCCTTCTTTAGTTATGTAAAACTGTAACTTCAGTGAGAAAGGAGCCCAATTGTCAGAATTTATTGCTAGCTCTTTGTATAAGCAGTGTTATGTTCTCATTTTTATAAACTCTTGCATAGACCTCTCAAAATAAGAAAATGTCTAAACATACATTATTTCGATCAAAACACAAATAATTTTCCCTAAGTAGTGCTATTTTTAGTAATGATGCCAGGGCATACATTAATCCCCTACTTTGTGACCAGTTTAGTGAATAAAGTTTAGGGGTTTGTTCGTTCAGTTCTGAGGCTTGGTAAAGTTGGCCAGGCTCAGTGTCATTCCAGGGAACTCTGCCTGCAGCTCGTTTATAAGGCTCTGGATCAAATTAAATATACGGTAAGGAACAGGACTTGGGGACTTTCTGGTTAATAAGTTGTCATAATTTTGTGATTGTTTTTTTCAGGTGGCCTCCTGATAGCGTCTGCTCATTTTGGTGCGTATGTATATGGGACGGACATAGACTACAACACAGTTCATGGTTTAGGTGAGTAGAGATTATAGACAGACAGTGTTATGTTTTTGCCATGACACCAGTGCCTTTAAAATAATAAAATACATATTCAGGAGATTGAGGCAGGATTGCTTGATCTCGGAGTTGGAGTCCAGCCTGGGCAACACAGGGAGACACTGTCTCTGAAAAAAAAGAAGTGGGAAAGGAGATAAAATAAGAAAACACAGTTGACCCATGAACAACAAGGGTTTGAACTACATAGGTCCACTTATACTTGGTGGTTCTCCTGACTGTGCCAGCCCTAACGCAGCAAGACCAACCATTTCTCTTCCTCCTCCTCCTCAGCCTACTTAAGGTGAAGATGATGAGGATGAAGACCTTTTGATAATCTACTTCCACTTAATGAATAGTAAATATACTATTTACTGAACAGTATATTTTAATGAATAGTAAAGATGATAATAAGCTTAGTTAGGTTTTTGGGGAATCAATAGTTCTGTGCAGAGTTTTGACTGCATGGCAAGTGGGCACTCCTAAGGTCTGCATTGTTCAAGGGTCAGCTGTAGTTTTATATGATATAATTTTAATGTTAAAATACAAAAAATTGTGATGTAATTTTACTTAATTTTACAAGACTTCATTGGTTATCAGTCTACTTTTACGAAGTAATCTAGTGTGAGCAAAATAGGTTCCTGAGAGAAACAAAAATGAATAAGAAAAAGCCCTTCCCTCAGAGGTGTTTATAACTTAGTCGGAGGTAGAAATGAAAGGAAAAGTAGGCAGACTGTATCTTTGGGAACTTTAGGACGGGGAGAGAAGAAGTAAGAGAGAGATGGCCAGTTTTTAATCGACGTGTACATGTTAATAAAATAAGTAAAGTTTATATGTAAAGATTACCAGCATTCGTTTTTCAGTAATCATACATTGAGTGTATATTGGATTAACTAGTGTTTGAGCTACCATGTATGTTTTTAATTTCATAACTGACTGAAACAGCTTTGAAATACTTAAGGTGACAGTAACTTTAAACTGCCTTAGACTGAGGGTATTTGAGACAAGCACCTGCTTTACTTCTGAAGTAATTTTGGAGACTAATTAAAATTCTAGAAGCTTCAATAAAGATGTGTGATTGGATAGAACTGAATGAAACTGAAAAAGTATTTCCTTATAGCTTAATAATATTAAAAATGTCAAGTTTTTATTGATGTCTTAAAATTTTTGGTGTTAATGTTGGTATAGTAACTTGAATCAATCCCTATAATATTCTTTTCCTTTTTCTCGGCCAGTATAAGTGATTGTATGGGTAAGATTCATTGTACTTTATTTTCTTTTGCTGAAGCAGTTTGATATATCGTCCTGATGCCCTTTCCCTACCTTGACTGTAAGAAATTTAGTAATATTTATCAGGAAGAAAATGAGTTATAGTTTAGATTTGCATAAATGGGCTAACCAGAAAAGGATATTCTTTATCTGCAATATGTTACAGTAGACAGAATGCTAAGAATTATTTTAGTTTGCTTTTAGAAGCAGCATATTTGCTTTGAAGAAATTGTATGTATAATTTGCTCAAAATTTTATTTGTTAAAGTTGTGTTTACAAAGTTATAACTTTCAGTCTATATAGATAGAATTCTGATTAAAGTGGAATTTGCTCAGAGCTTATCCAAGATGCTGTTAAATATGCTTTTTGTTCCATAAACACGTGTGTGTGTATATCTTTTATTTATTTTTATTTTTTTAAGACAGATTCTTACTCTGTCATCCCAGCTAGAGTATAGTGGCATCACCATAGCTCAGTGAAATCACAAACTCCTGGGGCTCTAGGAACTTTCCTGCTCTCGCCTCCTGAGTAGGTGGGACTACCTTTTCAGGCCACCATGCCTGGCTAATGTTTTCTATTTTTGGTAGAGATGGTATCTCACTACAGCTCGGGCTTATCTTGAACTCCTGGGCTCGAGCAGTCCTCCTGCCTTGGCCTCCCAAAGTGCTAGGATTATGGACGTGAGCAAGCACACTCAGCCTGTTTCTCACACTTACTGTATTCTGAAATAGTCTCAGGTTTCTCTGATTTTTTTTTTTTTTAAAGTACAAAACTTTTTCTATCAATCCTATAGGGCCCTCTAGCTACCACTTTGTTTTTCTATTTACTTTGCCAAAATGCTCCTTGAAACACTGGTACTAAGTTTCTATCTCCTCTCCATCTCTCTCTCTTCTTCCTGTTATTTCCAGCTTCTGTGCCTACTGTTCTGCTGAAAACGCTTGCTCAGGCTAGAGATGCATTTGGCTATGTTGACCTTCAGAAAACTCTCTTGATTTCCTAGACAGTGGTCTCATCAGGTGGCACTTTTACTTTTTGACTATTTCATCTTAGTCTCCTTAATGCTCTGCCAACTTTCTCTGATCTCTTGACTTAGTGCTTTTTCCAGGCATCTGTCTTTGGCCCCTTGTCCTGTTACAGTGCGTGTTGTTCAGAGTCGTGGTATTCTTCTTTAGATGTTTTTCTTGTGAAATTGATCATAGAACAGAGGAGTATATAATATCTAAGAATGATTACAGAGCAAACACATACCTTAATGTAACACCTAGGTTAACAAAAACTGTCATTCATTCATATGAATTCAACTTAAGTTTACGTATTGATTTCTCCCAAGTGTGTCTATCCCATCCTTCAGCTACCTGCTGAGGATCTGTAATGTTCTGTAGGTTCCCCAAGATAGATCAAAATTGATATATCCCAAATGAATCTCATCTTTTTTCTTAAGCTTGTTTTTCCTCCTGGTTCTCTGATTTTAATCATTGGTATGATTGTCTTAATTGTGTCTCCTGAACTGGAACTTTTGAACTTGTTTAGCCTTCTCTCTGCTCACACTGTAACTTTTTTTTTTTGGAGACAGAGCCTCAAGCTGTCCCCCTGGGTAGAGTGCTATGGCATCTCAGCTCACAGCAACCTCCAACTTCTGGGCTCAAGCAAGTCTCCTGCCTCAGCCTCCCAAGTAGCTGGGACCACAGGCGCCTGCCACAACGCCCGGCTATTTTTTGGTTGCAGCTGCCATTGTTGTTTGGCGGGCCAGGCTGGATTCGAACCCTCCACCTTGGGTGTACGTGGCTGGCGCCTTAGCCACTTGAGCCACAGGTCCCGAGCCCGCACTGTAACTTTTAATGTCTCCGTTTTGTCTTCTTTCTTCGTGGTCACAGCCACAGCATTTCTCAAGTCAGCTCTCTTCATTTCTAATTTATTTATCTGATTCAGCACTATCTCTACACAGGACTGTTTACTGCTAGAGGAAAGGGGCAGGTTCTATTCAACTGTGTATCTAACTACTAAATGCCTCATACTTTAAGGTATTGAGGGAGCATTTTAAGGCAATTTTACTTGAACTGTGACAGAACAGTATCAGTTAGACATCAGTGCTTTCACTATTCCAAGTATATTTCTATAGAAGTTGAGATAAAAATAATTATTTGTATACATAAATTAAGATTTTAAATGAAAGCAAATTTTGAGTAAATGTAGGTTTAGATGAGGTAAAACATTACTTTTAGGTAACGTGACAGGAAGTAAAAAGGTTCTGTTTGAGCTAACATTTTCTTTTTTTCTTATTCTTTCCTTTTAGGAAAGGCCAGTAGGAAAAACCAGAAATGGAGAGGACCAGATGAAAATATTAAGGCAAATCTTCGTCAGTATGGTTTAGAGAAGTACTACCTTGATGTCCTGGTTTCAGATGCATCTAAACCCTCCTGGAGGAAGGGCACATATTTTGATGTGATTATCACTGATCGTAAGTTTACTTTTATTCAAAACTAGCAATAGAATTAGTAGAATTGCTTTCTTAAAGTCGTTTGCACAAAATTTATCAACGTATACAGACAATGTCTACTTGTGAGTCTTCCTCCCACCCTCAACTGCTTCGTACAGTGAGGAGAAAATTGTTAAGGTAGGGTGGGTTACCAACTTAAATAAGTCGCATATGGTTTATTTTGTTTTTCTTAAGCAAATATATTGACTTGCCATCCATTTTCATATCTTTATGCATTAACTTGTCATCTGTTTTTCCCTTTGGCTTATTTTTTTCAGGCATATAGTTGTTTTTATAATGATCTTAATTTTTTATTAGTATACCAACTGGAGCTAAAGTGTCATTTACAATTATAGTATTAAATATCAAAGAAAAGAGTTTCAAATATCACATGTTTTCCTACGTGTTAGCACTTATGTTTTTGTAGTACCTGTTTTCCCTGGCATCTCCTTCCTGGAGTTACAAAGAAACTTGGTATTCTGAGAACTACTGGGCTTGTGACCCCACTGAGCTTCAAGAATGTGCATGAAAACTTGTTTTCCCTTTTGTTTTTAAGGCAGTGTATCTAAGAATAGATCTGCCTTTTCTACAGTATTTGATAATAAGTCTATAAATTGTGGCAACATTGAACCCTTCTCTCTTAGCCCCCCTTAGTTTTGTGGTAACATAGATGGTTTCAGTTTTAATGAAAGAAAAATCATCAGGGCATTATGGTGTCTTTTTGAATATACTTTATGAAAATTGGACGATTTTTAAAAATTAACAGTTTGCTTTATTATTTGCTCTCTCTGTATCTTTATTTATAGAAAATATAAAATTGTTTTTTCCTGATCTACTTGAGAGTAAGTGGTATTTGTTGTGGCTGGTTACCCTTACATTTCATCGTATATTTATTTCCCAAGCATAGAGATAGTCTCTTAGAGAGCCAAAGCACTGTTAGCAATTTCAGTAAATCCTGCAATAGTTTAGTCTATAGTTTGGCATCCAGTTTTGGCAGTTGACTCAGTAATATCTTTTATAGCATATATTTCCTGTGTAGTACAGGATCCACTCTAGAATCAGATACTGCATTTAGTAGTGATATCTTTCAGGCCTCCTTTGATTTGTAACATTTCCACAGCCTTCTCAGTGCCTTTTAAGACATTGACAATTTTGAAGACAACAGCTGCCTCTCCCCCAACTCTTTATATTGTGTAATCAAATTTGGAGTAGTGCATGGGTGATGTTGTGTCCTCAGGGTGTCACATCTGACGGTACGTGGTGTATATCTGCCTTCATCAGTGAGTGGGTGGCTTTTGATAGTACTACCTGTGTTTTCTGTCCAGCTCCATATGGTATCAGAGAATCTACAAGAAGAACAGGTTCCCAGAAGGAAATACCAAAAGGGATAGAAAAATGGTAAGTAGAGTTTAAATATAGTGCATTAGAACTTTGAGAGGCATGTTGCCTTTTTAGTTAACTTAAGTGGTCTTACAGTGCTTCACTGATTTTAAAATTTTGTTTTCTTTGTGTAGTCCAGAAAGCCACGTTCCTGTTTCCTTGAGTTATCATCTGAGTGATATGTTTTTTGACCTGTTAAACTTTGCAGCTGAGACCCTGGTATTAGGTGGAAGACTAGTCTATTGGTTACCAGTGTATACACCAGAGTATGTAATTTTAATTTTATTTCAAATTTCACTTTCTTATAATGTTTATATATCTGGCATAATTTTTCTTTATATTTAGTGGTGTTCAGGTATCTTTGTATTTAATGTGTGTAGATACGGTTACTTCATGTGTATATCAAATGTCTCCTTCCTCTTAGTGATTGAATTGTTTGGACCTTTCATTTTCTGTTGGGTTGGCAAACTACTACTTGTGGGCCAGCCTGTTTTTGTAGGGCCCTTGAGCTAAGACTGGTTTTTATAATTTTAAAGAGTTGTTAAAAATCACTCAAAACTGCACACAAAAGAGTATGTGACAAAAACCTATAGTATATGGCCCCCCAAATCTAAAATTTTTATTCTCTGCCCCCTTGCAGGAAAAACTTGCCAGCTCCTATTGTACACCAGACTTAGCTCAGCGCCTGTTTGTCATAGCTGTTCAGTAGCTCTTTTGCCAGTTTACAAACAGGTAATTTTCAACAATTTAGCTGAGTGATTTATGGATCTACTACCTTCTAATGCTAGTTTTCATACATGTAAATTGGCTATCATGATTATCTTAAATAAAATAACATCTTTTTAAAAAACTTAGATCAAAATAAAAGCTATGCATATATTTAAAGCCTATGTTCAGTGTTATTGGTTTAGATTTCATTATTTATAATAGTAACTGTTAAGTATAAACAGAGCTATGTGCATCAATAGTGAAAGACAAGAAATTTGAGCAAGTTAAGAGTTTTAGATTTAAAAGATGGTATCAAGCTCAAAATTTGGTCATTTCTTCAATCCACTGTAGAAATGTGTATAAAATTGTTTTAATTCTTACATTTACTATAAATAATTGTACAAAAAGCATCATAAAAGATAATTAAAAAATTGTCATGATCTTTTTTTTGAAATTATCTTTTATTTATAAATATTAGTTGTTTATTTTTTGAGACTTTGGAAAAAAAAAGAAAGAAGTTAACTGATGACTCCATACTGAACCTCAGAGTCAGTGGTTCAGTGTGAATGCTACTTTTTTGACAATGCGAATGCTACTTTCTTTGCATTATTATTATTATTGCTTAATATTTCAATGCAGCAGTCATCTGATTTCCTTTCTGAATGTATTTATCTTCATTCGTTCTTTACGAGGTTTTTGTTTCTAGTCCTTACCTTAAACATTGTTATTTTTATTAAATTTTAAGCCTTTTTAATTTTGTGAAGGCAAAAAGTAGAAACCTAATAAACACATGTATATGTAAAAAAAAAACAAAAACCAAAAGCACTGTACAAGCAATAGTGGTAACCTGTCTCTTTTTCTGCAATGATGGGCAGCTTCTGAGCCCTTGGGATCTGTGCTGACTTTTGTTGTTTATTTCACAAATGTTGTATTAGAAGTTATCATGGCCTAATTTTTGTCATATATTTTATCCATTAATAAGACAATATACATTTGTGCCCAGACCCCTTAACACTGAGTTTATATTTTGTTATCAATGGTGATCTCATTTAACCTCTTCATTTTCAAATGAAGAAAATTATTCCAGTGAGTGAAATGACCTGTCTAGTTGAAGACTAGTTAGCTAATTGGATTCCTTATTCCCAGTGCTAAGTTCATATAATTCAGCATCCTGCCAGATCACATAGACCTGGTATCTGAAACAGTAGGTGGGGTTTTATTAACAGTTTCAAAGAAGAGCATATTTGTTCATTTCTATGCAACAATGTTTCCTGCCTTAGACAACGGGAATTCCAGCTGCATGCTACTTACTTTTTGTTTTAATTCAAGTTGCAGGGCTAAAAATTTAAAAAAATTATTCTGTAATAATTTCAAACTTACAGAAAAATTTCACATATGGTAACCTTTCATCTCTTTGGTCATTCAGATATTCCAAATGTTAATATGCATCTTTCCCTATCCTTTCAATCCTGTACATCTCTATTATCATTAATCTTTTTGAAAGCATTTGAATAGCTGTACCTATTTCAGTGTGTTTCTCAGAAACAAGAATATTCCTGTCTTGGGTGGCACCTATGGCTCAGAGGAGTAGGGCGCTGGCCCCATATGCCAGAGGTGGTGGGTCCAAACCCAGCCCCGGCCAAAAACTGTTCCTGTCTAACCACTGGCCTTTCTCCAAGTCCGGAGACCAGCATTGGTTAATACTGCCATCTAGATTATGCACCTTGTTCACATTTTACCAGATGCAGTCCATCCAGGAAGATGTGCAGCGTTCATCTATCTTATCTTTTGGTCTCCTGCAGTCTGGGATATTCCTCAGTCTTTACTTCTCTTTTGTGTCCTCGACAGTTTTATAGAGCACATGGCTTACATTCTGAGTGTCAACCCCTAATCCGGGTTCAGCCAGGAGTTCCTGTGACCAGAATGAGGTAATGCTTTCTTGGGCAGAGCACCACAAAAATGATCTCTGTGCAGCACATCCTAGGACACACGAAGTGCCCTCTGCTGGTGATGTTAACTTTCATTACCTGGTCTTGCTGTTCTCTGTCAGGGTTCTCTACTTTGAATCATCATTTTCCTCTTTGATTTGTATTTGGTGGGGTAATATTCCAAGATTACACCAACTTTTTTGGGGGGAGGGGGCAGCGCCCTACTCACTGAGCCACAGGCACTGCCCTATACCAGCATCTTGTTTTTCATCAAACCACTGTTCACACCGGTGTCTCCATTGTTGATAACCAACATTGTGCTGGTTGCCAAATGATGGTTTTTCTGCTTACCACTCCTTCTGTGTTTGTAAATTGGCATTCTGTAGGGAACAGCTTGCCTTTCTTCCTTCCCTTCCTTCCTTCCTTCATTGTGCTGTGGAGTCATGGATTCTTTTATTAGTCATTGGGTTGTAATTTATTACTATTGTTATTTTTATTGCTGAAATTGTTCCAGATTTGAGCAGTGGGTATCTCTGAGCTGGCTCCTCTGTCCTCGCTATTTATTTGTGCACTTTCTTGCCCTGTAACATAAATGACTGTTCACTATCTTGCAGATGTCATATGTGATTAACATATGTGATTAACAATTACTTTTTGAATTTTTTTATTCATTACTTTTTAAAAATTGCAGGTACTTTAAATGTATTTCTAAAGACCTTAAAAAGTAGCCATTAGGCATTTTTTCACTAACTTCTCTATTTTACTAATTTTGGACAGGGAGAAATTTTCCAATACATACATTAAGAGAAGAAGAAAAGGGAGATGTGTTTTATGAGTTTTTTTTTTTTTTTTTTTTGTCTTAGATGTTTTCTTGAGGGACAGATTGCTTGCAGGTATGTGGCTAGCAGACACAGGAAGCCTGTGGCATTTACTTTCCTGACCTTGTTCTCCTTGCAGAGTTATTTTCAGGTCCTCTGACGTTCATTACTAGATTTCGGTTGTGTCTTTTCTCCTTAAGCTCAGTGATCTTTTTAATGAATTACTAATTAAAATTAATGAACTTTGGCTAGCATCTTTGCTAGAAAAATGAACTATTTTCACTTTTGTAGTATATATTCAAAATCTTTACACTTTTTAAAATAGCACAGTGTCAAGATTAGTTTAAGACTAATATCATCTAGAAAAGTTTGAAATAATATTCTTGCTTCTGGGCAGTGCCTGTGACTCAAAGGAGTAGGGCACCGGCCCCATATGCTGGACAGAGGTGGCGGGTTCAAATCCAGCCCTGGCCAAAAACTGCAAAAAAAAAAAAAAAGAAAAAAAATTCTTGTTTTTGAATTAAACAGCTTAGAATTAGTTTAATTATGCTTCATTAAATATGTAGCTTTTTATTAAACCAAGAATAAAAATAAATTAAATTTAAAATCATGCCATACCACAGTGTAATTTTAAGACTTTTGTGTTTTTGGTGTAGTGAATGTAGGCTTTTGGTTCCACTATAGAATTATATTTATTATGCCAAATCCTGTTGTATGATTCAGGTTTAAAAATAAAAATACATGATAACCAAGTTCAGGTGTTATTTAAACCCAAGACCTATCGAAAAGTTTAAGACATAATTGAAACAAAATACTGCCTCAGAGCTTAGTGATGTATGAAAAATTGTTAGAGCTGTTGATTGAAAAAGGACTTTCTCACTGTTTGAGAATGTAAATTGCAGGGAAGAAACCGCTACTCACCAACTTAGCTGTTTTCTTATAGTCTAGACTCTCCCTACTCCAGTATATCCAACTTTCTATCAGTGTCAAGATACTCCGTGTACTTTATCTTTTCACCTTTATTTGTTCTTTCCCCATTGCTTGAGATGCCCTTTCTTCTTTCCTCGTCTGGTGAAGTTATAGTCATCTTTCAAGGTCTGGCGTAATCCAGACACTTGTGTGACACTTTTGCGGACCCTTCTTATCAGAATCAATCAGTCCTTCCTCTGGGCACTCACAGTTTCTTCTTACCACTCATAGAGACCTATCACATAACATTATTGTAGACTGCTGGCATTTGTGGGTTCACAATTTATGCTCCTTGCAAATAAATTTGAAGATATGTGTTATATTTGTTTGGATAGGACATACATTCAACACATGTATGTTTGATGTCATAGAAATCACCAACGAATGTCGCTATTTGCCTGGGTTCCACGTAAACACATAGGCTTGGTATCTAATTTCATTACACACACATAGATAACTCTTAAAGTGATTAGAAATTGTTTCTTTGTGAAAGATGATCTTTAAAGAAATCCAGCCTCTAGTGTTAGTGATAAAGGTGGTGACATATCAAAATGTCACATAGTCGCCCATAAATTATATATAATTATAATTTGTCAATTAAAAGTTTAAAAAAAATAAAGAAACCTGATAATATAATCCAAAGTGGGATTTGCAGACAAATTTTAATTGTGGTAAAATAAACTTTGTGGTGGTTCAGATCAGTGAAGAGGACATGTTTTTCATCTTTTACCCAAGAAATAGGAAAAAGTGATTCCTTAAACTTTTCTCAGTAAGTGTTCAAGTCAATGCAAAATCTGTTTCTCACATGAGAGATGAAATTCTGGTGACATTTGGAAAGTAGTTGAGGCATAAAGATACACAGAAAAATGAGTGACTTTAAAAATTGATTCATGAAAAACCTGGGAGCCTATACTCACAATTATTATTTTTTAAATTGAGAGATAATTGGTGTACCTTGAAATTCAAATTCACCCTTTTAAAGTATACAACTCCATAGTTTCTAGTGAATCCACAAAGTTGTGCAGCCATCACCACAATCTAATTCCAGGACATTTTCATCATCCTCCAAAGATACCCCGCACAGATTAGCATATCACAACCCCTCCCGCCTCTGGCAACCCCTTATCTATCTCTGTGGATTTGGCTATTCTGGCTCATTTAGTGTTTAAGTAGATAACTTGGATTGTGGAGGGATAGTAATAAAAACAGGAAATTAAGAAAGGATACTGTAATACCATTATAGTTCAGACAAAGTACAGATTTTTATCTGCTACTTTGAACAGTTTGCAGACAGTCCTTCGGTATGAAATACATTGGTGTATACACAGCAAAGAATTTTTTAACTGCTATTCCTTTTTAGTATATTATTTTGGGAGTATACTGTTAAATTGATTGGCTTCCTAATGTAATAGATTTGTGGTTAAAAATAAGTTTGTTAATGATAATGATGACTGACATGATGTTTATGCTTCAAATCAAAGATTGATTCGAAAAGATAATATAAAGCCTGTAAATATGTTTTTCTGCTCTTAAGCCAAAACAGCAACTTAATTCCAGGCATTTAGCATCATTCATGTCATAGATGTTAAGTAAAATTGTATTGGTTTTGTATTTTTGGACTTTATAAATTTTGGGGGGGTTTTATGGTTGTTAGGGATATAAGAATAACAAACTTCTATCTAATACACATTTAGACATATTCAGATTAGACTTCCATATGTTATGGCATAATCTACCAGAAAATAAATGATTTTGTTAGAGAAGTGTACGTTACTAAGTTTGTTGTTTCAGACATTCACAGATCCTGCTGTTCGCAAGCATGAGGTCAAGAGTATATCCTCTCTTACCACATTTTTACTCTCGACCATGGTGTAGAATGTGTTCCTTCATAACATAAATGCTTTGCGTGAAGATTCCAAATTTGATGTCAACTGATGGTTTAAGAAGTATAATATTTCTGGCTATTTAGTGAGCACTGAAGAATTATTAGGTGAGGTGAAGTCTGAAATGGTCATTACTTGTTGGACAGCTCTGAGGAAGTAGGCAGAGCATGACTTCAAGAAAATTCCTTCCACTGATAATAAACTGAAGTGCATTATGAATGTTGCTTGGTAAGTGGGTGATGAAGGTTTTGAGAATGTGGTTGAGGAAATGAGGGAGAGCTCATCAAAGGTCAGAGAGACCTAGAAAGTCAGTAGAAGAGTGATGGTGAAGACGAAGTTGATGCGTTAGGACAGCTAGCTGAGATACGGGCCGTGGCATGAAGAACGAATCAGTACCTTTCCCATTTTGGATCAGACGTTTAAGATGCCCATATACTAAATATGTGCAGACAGTACCCCCAAAAGTGTAAAGGTTTGTAAAGGAAAAATAAAAACTGTCTTGAAGGTACCCATAAATAGTTGAGTGCCCTCCCTGCTGTTTGTCCAAATTCTAATCCATAGCTGTTTTCCCCAAGCCTGTCACCTGTTTTTTTTTGGCAAGATAGATGCCAACAACCCGTCAGATGCCCGGTTCTGAACTCTGCCCTGACTGTCCTCGTGTCCTCATTGTTCCTGAGCTGTACAGAAGCAGTTACACCACTTACTGTTACAGCTTCAGTTTTATGTCATGGTCTATATGACCAGAAGACTGATGTGATCTGTAGTGTTTATTTCAGATGTAGTTTATTTGAACAATTTTACAAATCACTTTAGTCTTATATTTGTAAACTTCATAGTAGTCTCGAGATGTCATTGAAATTTTGCAAGGGCACTTTATCTTATAAGGGAATGTCTATGCTGTAGTGGACTTTATACTTTGGGAATCTGTAAAACTCTGCAGGTGAATCAGTCCCCATGAACGTCAAGGGGTATTGTAGAGTCCGTTTCTTGTCTGTCTTATCCCCCTTGTGGATTCTGTGGGGTGGAATTGTCATCTTCTATTTTTGTGGTTTAGATGTTTGGCATTCTTCCATAAAACTTGTATTATTTCTCTTAACCTCTCATTCTACAGGTAAAAAAATTAAGCTGCATTTGTTAGATGTAGTAAAGTTAAAATACTTTGCTTTATTAAAGTACAGGTAGATTGGTTATAATTATATGATCAACAAGCATATGTGGGGAAAAAGTGGTACGGCATATAGTGGAAGGATGTCGCACACCACACGGGGTGACGCTCCTGGTGATGTGAGCATTTGTAACAGTCAGCTATTCTCCCTGCAGGTACACAGAAGAGATGGTGCCCTGGCACCCTTGCCTGGAACTCATTAGCAACTGTGAGCAGAAGCTTTCCAGTCACACTTCAAGGCGCTTGATCACAATGGAAAAGGTGAAGAAATTTGAGGTAAATGTCCCTAGTATTTTTAGGATAAATTCTGAAAGAGTCCAAAGCAGATTTTTCTAAATAGCTCTTCTGTGATTGAGTTGGGAAATGTTGGTCCTTGACTTTTTTTTTTTTTGAGACGGAGCCTCAAGCTATCCCCCTGGGTAGAGTGCTATGGCCTTACAGCTCACAGCAACCTCCAACTCCTGGGCTCAAGCGAGTCTCCTGCCTCTGCCTCCCAAGTAGCTGGGACCACAGGGGCCCGCCACAGCACCGGCCATTTTTTTTGGTTGCAGCCATCATTGTTGTTTGGTGGGCCTGGGCTGGGGATTCGAACCCACCACCTTAGGTGTACGTGGCTGGCGCCTTAGCTGATTGAGCCACAGGCGCCGAGCCGGTCCTTGACTTTTAAAAAATGATAGATGAATTCAGGAAGAGGCGGAAGTTGAAGAAGTTTCTGGCATTTGGTTGGGGTTGGAGGGTACTAGTTGGGCATGGAAGTTGGGGAGAAGAATAGGAATAGAAGTTGGCCCTAACTTCTTAGGCTTTATTTGACATGCTTGTTGCTGACTCAATTATAAAGCAGCATTCTTTTTTTTTTTTTTGAGACAGAGTCTCACTATGTCATCCTTGGTAGAGTGCTGTGGTGTCACTGCTCACAGCAACCTCAAACTCTTGGGCTTAAGTGATTGTCTTGCCTCAGCCTCCCAAGTAGTTAAGACTATAGTTGCCCGCCACAACACCTGGCTATTTTTTTGTTGTAGTTGTTGTTGTTCAGTGGGCCCAGCCAGGTTTGAATCCACCAGGCCCAGTGTATGTGGCCAGTGCCCTAACCACTGGGCTGCAGGCGCTAAGCCTTAAAAGCAGCATTCTTAGTTAAGCAACTGTTGTCTGGTTCACAATCTCCTAGTTACCATTTTTCTCCAGAATTAGAAATCCAGTAGTACTTGATTTCTGACTATGATAAAGAAGAGTATATTGCTTCATGTAAGAGAGAAAGTAAATTTTCCCATCTATTAGGATCCAACACACATTCTTTTTCTCTTTTACACGTGCACTTCACACATGCGCACACACATACATGCGCACACATGTGTACACACACATGTAAGTTTAAGAAGATAGAACAAAACATCTGTTATTTTATGTCCAGATCAGAATTGATATGAATAATGCCTCATAAAGGAGCTTAATTAAATCTCCAGATGTTTTGGGGGCTGTCCTTTTCTGGATTGACAGCTAAAGCTTTCCCAAGTTCACTGGAACTTGAGCAAGCCCCCTCCTCGCTGTGAGTCTTTAGGGCACGCAGAACCCAGATGGTGCTGTCCGAAGCTTTTGTCATACCCTCCTCTGGTCTGCATTTGATTGGTTTTTATCTAATTTACATGCTATAGATTCTTTGACAATAATAAAAACTAATATTATTTTTATAGTGCCTTTTGGATATATTATTTTACATTTTTCTTGGTTTTGTTCTGATTATTTCTATCTGCTGTCTTGTCTGCCTAGTTTATGCTGACAGTCTTCTAAATGATCTTTGTCCCTCACACTTTTCGTTTTTATCTGTTAAGCGAATCTTCCTAAACACTGCATTCTTTATATCATTTCTTTCCCCAAAATCTTTTCGTGACTTATTTTTATTAATGAATAACATTCAGAATTTTCAGTGTGACATAAACTATCCTTGGTAATCAGACTATACTATGAGGGCATTTCAGGAAGCTAACCTGTATATGTACATAGGTAGTTGATTGGCGTCTACTGTGCATACATTTGGAGCTGTGTGTATACATACATACACACCGGTGTATAGCATGTTTGATACATTTGAGAGAGTAATGTCAGGGTAATGATAAATTTCAGTGGAGTTTTATTTGTTTAAAACGTCCAATTTTTTTTTCCCCGAGAGGTATGATATGTCTCTAAGTAAATTTATCTGAGACATAAACAGAAATAGGCTTTTGAAAATTTTTGGTCTGTAGGAAAATGATAAATAAATCCTACCTTTAGGTCTGTAGGATAATGATAAATAAATCCTACCTTTAGGATTTTTAGATCTATAAAGGTGGTGTTAGTTTTTCTAGTTTCTAGGCTTTTGAAAATTTTTGGTCTGTAGGAAAATGATAAATAAATCCTACCTTTGGTCTGTAGGATAATGATAAATAAATCCTACCTTTGGTCTGTAGGATAATGATAAATAAATCCTACCTTTAGGATTTTTAGATCTATAAAGGCGGTGTTAGTTTTGTCTAGTTTCCTTGTATCATTTTACTTCTGTGCTTTTCACATTGATTTTAAAAAACAAAAGAAAGCCTGATGCTCAAGCAGTTTCTTGACATTGTCTTAATTTAATAAGACCAGATTTAATTAATGACTTTTAACTAGTATGACATTTATTATAACTGAAAATCCTTTGTCCTATTAGACATATTTGGTTTTTAATTAATTATATTATTTTTACCTTTTGTTTATATGGAGAGGAGTATATATAATCGTGGCAAGTTCTACATCCTTTATAAGGCCGGTGATGACATTAAATTGTCAAATAGTTCTCACATGCGTCTAACAGATTATTCTCCGGCTTCTTCAGAGCTGTGGATTTTGGCAGTGCCAGACTATTAATTTTAGATTTTTACACTTTTGTGTACCTTGTCTCTTCAATTTTGATTTGTCACTTGTTAGGTTTAACTTTAGTATAACTTTTGGCCCACTTGATACGTGGTTTTAAAGTGTTCTTCTCTCCCTTCTTTTAAAATATAAACATTAAGTTACAATAAAAATTGTCTGAGGAATATGGATATTTTATAAAATTTTGTATCCTTACATTACTGACTATAGTTTTTGACCTGTTTATTGTTCATAACTAGTAAAGAAGAAAATTCTTGATCACCACATTAAAATTACAAAGATTCCTGGTAAGAAGAGCCAGGTTTTTGCAGTATTGCTGATATATTCTGAAAGGTTAGTGACTGATACATAATAAACCCAGTATTAGAAGGGTTTATTGTTAACAAAACTTTTCTGTACATTTGACCTTATTTTCCACAATTTACAGATAAGGAAGTGGCCTGGGCCTATCCCAGTTCACTTAAATAGTAAGTGGCAGAGTTGAGACCCAAACTCTTTCCTGTACTTGAAATTCTGTGTTTTCCTTTCTCCATCCTGCTGCCTTTCTACCAAAACATATTTCTACCTGTAGAATATCCTAAGATTAAAAGGTAAATAGTCTTGAGTAGCATCTTTCTAGTTTCTTTTAAAGATAATGTTTCCTTTTCCTGTTCAATTTAACTAATCTTGCTCATGGGGCCATGGTCAATGTAGTTTACACAACATGTAGTTGATGCTGCTATGGTTGTGGTCACCGTGGTTACTTCTATAAAACATTTTTCTCATATAAAATTTATAGCATCAAAATACTGATTTCTAGAGTTATCCAGGACAGATTATAATATGAGTAAATAGTTGTGTCTTCAATGAAAGTCACCTAAAACTGTGCTCTCCCAACCTTGTCTACCAGAGTCTACCTGATGGAAAGAGTGCCCGTTTCAAGATTACCTTGACGTCCTTTTTAAAATTTCACGCAACTTTTGTAGTCTACTCCGTGTTGGATACTTGATTAAATATAAAAATTGTTTTAAATTACCTTTACATTAAATGGGCTGTATTGTGCCATGTGTATTTTGTGGCTTATTTATCTGACACCTTACTGTATACTTGTAGTGGTTTGAGATGTATGGGTAAGTTTAATTCTAGATATTAAATGGTTGTTAATTTAGACTAAAGTTATAATACTGTGTAGATCATCATTGTCATTTTTTATAGCTATCCAGTATAGTTCACATGATTTAAAATGGGGAACATTAGAAGGTCACAGTGGGAGGTAAAAAAGTGTATGTAATTTTTAATTTTGGATTGAATGAAAGGGTCCGATAACATGAAGCTGATGAACGTATTGATCAGAATGGAAGATTGCCAAAAGCAAAGGTTTTGACTAAAGAACTGAAAGATTTTGAAGCCAAGAAACAACAAAAGAACCATTAGCGTTGTAGCAGTATTTTTTAAGTGAGTAAAGGACAGAGTAGACACTGAGGTTTCACTTGCGAAAATGACTTATGGATGTCTTGATGTGGAAAAAATCAGTCTCCGATAAGTGGTTTACACATTAAAGGATTAGTGTCACAGTCATCAACTGCACTGTTTTGCTGACGTAATGCTGATGCCATTTCCACTCTGTATTATCCTTTCTCAGGAGTAATGTTGTTAGCTGTGTTTTTCTTTAACTATTAACTATACTAAATAACTATTTAGCTATCTAAATTAAAGGTTCTCCCTTATGACTGACTCTTCCTTCTGAAATATTTTGTGGTTTTTGCCTGTCTCTTGCCAGGCTGTGGATATCTCCCTTTTAATCGATGCTATGAAAGATTAGAGATTAAATATGTATTTGAAACATTTGAGTGGTAGGATAGAGATGATATTTCATGTATTGGTGAGATACATGATAGGGCAACACTAAGAATTTGCTAATGGGACGTACACAAGTCTAGGTCTTACTACGATCTAATATTTATTACTGTCAAAGTGTGGTGTGTGTGAGAGAGAGTGAAAGGGAAACAAACCTTTTTTAAAATGACTTTTCATTGTTAGAAGAAACTGATTTGTATTATCACTAAGTTCTGTTTTAACTTGAGGTGTTTGAAAAAGGCTCACAGAAACAGGAGCCTGGTGAATGTGCGTGTTGTGCTGCTGGAATTCAGTTTTCAGGTTCATGTGATCTAGTTTGCTTTTGATGTTAATTGTATTTTTCCTCAAGTTTAAATCTTGGAGAGTCATCATATGACTTTTTTGCAACTAAATGATTTTACCAAACAAACTGGATTTTTTTAAGTTGATGCTATCATAATTATTTCATGGTATTATTTTTGGTAAACCAAGAAAAAGTAAAAGTCTGTTTATTCCCTACAGCACCAAGAAAGCAAGCATTAAAGATATCTGGATCTTGCAATTTTTGTTGTTGTTTATTTTATTTATTTTATTTTTTTGAGACAGAATCTCACTTTCTTGCCCCCAGTAGATTACTGTGGTATCATAGCTCATAGCAACCTCAAACTCTTGGGCTCAAGAGATCATCTTGCCTCAACCTCCTGATTAGCTGGGATTATAGGCACTTGCCACAATGCCTGGCTGTTTTTAGAGACTGGGTCTCACTCTTGCTCAGGCTGGTCTCAAACTCCTGAGCTCAAGGGATCCACCCACCTCAGCCTCCCAGAGTGGTGAGACTATAGACGTGAGCCACTGTACCTGGCATTTTCTTGCTGTTTAGAGTATTTACAGCAGTGGTTCTCAACCTGTGGGTCATGACCCACAGGAACTGTTTTAAAGGGCCACGGCATTAGGAAGGTTGAGAACCATTGATTGACAGGAACAAGCAGTTCCCTGAAGTTAGAGAGAACATACATCTAGGGCCTCAGCTCTAAAGCTCATGTTTTTAAGTTATGTTTTATAGTTTAAAACAGTCTTAAACTAATGGTGTTAGAGAATCTTAGGCATAGGTCAATTACAAAATATAAATATGATTCAAGGATTCCAAAGAGAAAGGTTTAGGGAAATGGAAGTTTCTGTTGGACTCTAATGGAGTCAGTACAATCATCTGGATCTTCTTTTATAATTCTTGAATGAGTGTCAGATTTTTCTCATTGTGTTTTTATCATATGGTTATTCAGCTGAGAACAGTTTTTTAAAGTTCTTCAAATTTAAATGAGATTTTGTATGTTCTTCCCACATCATGACCCTCCCAAGAATTCAACCTAGAAATATTAGCATGTATTTTTTTTTTATCCAAAACATAAATGTATAGTTTGATAATATAAAGTGAACATCCAGGTACCCACTGCCAGGGTCAAGATTACAGCATATTTGTAGCACTCCAGAAGGACCCTCCCTTTTGTGACCATTTCTGACCATAAACATCTCCTCTCCCTGTAGGTGTTGCCACTGCTCTGACTTTTGTAGTAATCATTTTCTTCATTTCCTTTGTAATATTACCACTAGTAAATTTATCCCTAAGCAAAATAATTTTGCCTGTTTTTGATCTTTATATAAATGTATATGCATTTTTATTAATTTTTCTTTTAATGAATTATAATAAGTTCAAAAAGTCACCTAGGAGAGGAATAGACCCCAAATTAAAGTGAGAAGGTGTGTGTGTGCCTGCTTGTGTTTTGGTCTCTTACTCATCCTTTGCTACTTAAGAAGGTAAGCAAGATTTTTCTTAGTTTTGTTTAAATATTAAAAACAGTAATAAGTTGTTAACTATTTTTTTATCTGGTTTAAGTTTTAGACTTTATAAAGTTACAGATTCTAGTAGATAGTATGTAGAAAGTGCTAATACTTCTATGTCGTTAGGGAAAGCACAGATATCTGCAATGCTTTTATGCTTTTTAATAGATAGAAATTATGTGCTGAGTGCCAGATCTTAGTTTAGTTATTATCACTCATTTTCAGAACTCTTGATGTGAACATTTTTATATATGGAAATATTTTCATAGACTTTAGGTAACTTGCATATCTTGCATAGTAAAGAAATTTTTTTAAACTATAGTTGATATGTAAATATGTAAGTTAGAAATGAAGATTTCACTGGTACCTTGTCCCCATGAAGAAAAGTGCTAGAGATTTCCCTTAATCATATTGGATGCCAGACTTCTGACCTGCTTGTCCTTGGTTTGGAAATGGCCTAGTGCTGTTTACAGTTGTATAACTTTAGCACAAGTGGTTTCTATAGCTACTGTCCAGTACCAGATGTAGAACAGTGGGAAGCTTTGATAAGAAAAGCAGGATTTTTAAACAAAAGCCGGACATGGATAATTACCCTGAAGCTGAACTGAGGCCCCTTCTATTCGGTGCTGTCATTTACATTTCATTTCACTCTTAGCTGATTACAAGAAACTACCCTCTGTTTTTCTCTTCCATCTCTTTTCCTTCTTCCTTGCACCCTATTTAAGAATGTGTACCATAGCTTTAATCTGTTCTTTGAATTCTAAAGTCTTTGCCGACAAAATTAGATGAACTCCACCAGGTTGGTGGCTTTTCCACTAGAGTGACAGCATCACTGGTTTTCACTTATCATAGAATAAGTTTCATAAGCCATTTGTATTCAAGTGTTTGCAGTGAAACTGCTGTTTTGTATAAACTACTGTCACTTTGAGAATATAAATGACTTAAGGTTAATACTAGTTAGGTAGAAGAAATCATTATCTCATTATCAGGAACTGTCAGTAAGTAAAAGGACCGATTAAACCTGACCTACAATTAAAATAGAAGCTGTTTGGTTTTCTGCTAAATGACTGCAGAGCTCTGCAACTTTATCTCCTAGAAAAAGGAGATCCCTTGTTTTTAAAGAACAGTAATTTTAATAAACCTATGATTATCCTTAGGCATTTTCACTGAAGTTTTGAGAATTCTGTAAAATTAAATTCTTAGCAGTAAAGGGACACCATAAGAGACAATTCTGGCTTAAGCCAGAATGTGGGTAGGGAGTGGTGTGAGTAATGAGGCTTTAGGCTCGGCACCTATGGCTCAAGTGGCAAAGGCGCCAGCCACGTACACCCAAGGTGGTTCGAATCCAGCCTGGACCCGCCAAACAACGACGGCTGCAACCAAAAAATAGCCGGGCGTGGTGGCAGGTGCCTGTGGTCCCAGCTACTCAGGAGACTGAGGCAGGAGACTCACTTGAGCCCGGGAATTGGAGGTTGCTGTGAGCTGTGATGCCACAGCATTCTACCCAGGGGGACAGCTGGAGGCATTGCCTCAAAAAAAAAAAGAAATGAGGCTTTAGAATTTGGCAAGTAGGAGCCAGTTAGTAAAGGATGGATGTGGGGGTATAGTTGAGGAAATTCATACCTGATGATTGCTGTTTTCTGTGTAAAGAAGGATGTAAGTTTTTGCTAAGAGTGAATAAGCCAATATTAATGTAAGAACTTGAGGACAGGTAAAATTTTAGAAAAAGTGCTATGAGAAATAAGAAAGAAAACTGTTGTTTAAAAATTTTTCTCTTTACAGACTTTTCCTATTTTATATACTTTCTTCCCCTGACGTGATTACCCAATCCCTGCGGGGAAAGGCATGGTTTTCACACTGAACATGTGTTTGTCAGGTGTTGAGGCTGATAGATTATTACCCTCAGAGAACTTGTACATCAGTAGAAACACGATCATGCTGACCATTCTAATGGAATGTGTTCTGCGGTGATCTGCATGAGAAAGGCATGTACCAGAGGAGGGGTGCTTGAGGCAGGAGAGGTGGGTAATTGGTTTGGGAATTCAACATCTGAAGCAAGGTAGGAAGGTGTGAAAGTGGCTGCTGTACAGGCAGGGAGCCCTGGACATTTCAGCATGACTGGCATCCTGAGCACACGTGGGAGGAGCAGCTGGAGATGCCCTGGAAAACTAAAGAAAGGGATGCCCAGTGCTGAAGGGCCTTACATACCAAGGAGTTCTAGGTTATCCTGGTGGTGAGGGCAAATGCCTGAGGGATGTCGGCTAGAAGAGTGGCAGGACTGCATGTTCTCTGAAGGTCATTCGGTATGTAGGGGAACTTGTGTTGTGGGACGGTACCTGTGGTTGGTACCTGAGGAGGCTGCTGGCTTTGCGCGGTATGCAAAGATGATGAGGCTGTAAACCCAGAGAGGTGGAAATGGAGATTGTCGCGGACATGATAGAACTGAGAGTTTTAGGGGAGGCAGATGTGGGCAGAACTGGGTGACTACTTGGATAACGGGGGTGAGGGAGATGTGAACGAAGGATGACTTTTCAGAAATCTGGCTTGGGACAACTGAGTGAGTGATGGTTCTCTGGCACATATTTTTGTTTCCTGCCCTTGCCCCAAGGGCCATGGTGCAGTGTCACTTTCCTAGTGATCATAGCAGTCTCCCACTGGTTTCACCATGTCTGCAGTTTCTTCCTCCATTCCATTTCCTAGCTAGTGGCCGGAGTACCTTTCAGAATGCAGATGGATGATACAACTCCCTGTTCCTCAGCAATGATTTTCTGTGGAGTTTAGAATAAAATTCAGAATCTTTAAGAAACCTGCGAGCCAGCTTAATCTACTCCGCGCCTGTCTCCAGCTTCCTTTGTGCCTCCTTTGCTTGCCAGGTCTTAGCCACACTGGTCTTTCAGGTCGCAGAATGGACTTAGTCTTTCTAGTCTCGGCATCTTCTCACATTGTGTTTCCCGCCCTTGGAACGTTTCCTTCCCTTCTCTTTTTATGAGTAAGCTTAATTCATCCTTTAGGTTTCAGAAAGAGGTCACTTGCTTAGGCAAGCCTTTCCTGTCCTCTTTCTTCGCCCCCTCCAAGTAGGTTTCTTCTTAGATCCTTGTGGTAGCCTTTTTTACGAGTGTTTCATCACCGTTCGGAAGTGTATATTGTTTAGTGTCTGCGTCTCTGACTACCATACAAACTCTGTGAATTCACACACTGCGACTCCTTTGCTCATCACTCAATAAATGTTTATGGAAAGAGTAGTAACTTTTCTGTGATTACTTTGGGCCTTTCTAGAGTAAAAACAACCATTTTCAACAGTATTTAAATCATTGGTTGAAGGAAGAGTAGGAACAGATAGTTATGGCCAGCCCAAAGGCTTCTGTTTGGAAATACACTGAATTTTATCATTACCCTGGCATTACTCTTCAAAAAGAGTGATGGGACGAAAACATTTTTATTCTGTGATACCTAAGCCTCATTTCTCATGAGAAGCAAACCAAAAAAACAACCAAATTGACACACTGTAGAAAATCATAACACCTTTATTTAAGGAGACAATGATAAAAGAGAATAGCAAATTTCTGGAGAAAGGTATTAAGTAGGGGGATGACTTTACTTAAATGGAGTTCTCACTGAATAATCTTCAGTTCCTTTAAAATCTGAGCTGTTTATAATGCTTAGTTTAAGAAACGTTTTTAACTATATGTAATCTCACAGTATAATCCAGAGCAATAGTTCCATTTAAAGTGGCAGATTCAGATGTTACTACAGAACATGCAGCTAGATTTCTTTTCTTGAGTGTTAATTTGCCTTTAGATTAAAATTTATTAAATTATTAGCAAGTGAAGTGCTCTCCTTTCAGCTTTTTTTTTTTTTTTTTTTTTTTTTGAGACAGTTTCAAGCTGTGTAGTCCTGGGTAGAGTGCCATGGCATCTTCATGGCTCGCAGCAACCTTCAATTTTGAGCTCAAGTGATCCCCTTGCCTTAGTTTTTCTATTTTTAGTAGAGACAAGGTCTCATTCTTGCTCAGGCTGGTCTTGAACTCATTGAGCACAAGCGGTCCACCTGCCATGCCCTTCCAGTGTGCTAGAATTACAGGTGTGAGCCACTGTGCCTGGCCTTCCTTTCAGCATCTTTTTTGTTTTTTTTTAATGCCATAGTTTTGATGTACAGTTAGTTGTAAAAGTAATTAAGGATTAAGTTGAATAAGGTCACGTTTGTGTACTTTTTGTTTATTGTTTAGAGAGTAATTTGCAATTTTAGGTAGACACAGATAATAATGATACCTTTTAGAATTACTGAGGTGAGAATGTATTTGTGTATTTCTGCCTCATTCTTAAATATGAAATGGTATAAACAAATGCTGAAGTTGCCTGCAGAAAAAGCCGTGCTGCTCATGTTGGGGCTGTGTGACTTTAGATGTTACAGCAATTAGGACTCACAAGCAGCTGGAACATCAGCGCTCCTGTCAGACATACGGCCTACTCGGCTGTAAACTGTTTCCACCCCTTCAGGAAATACTGTCAACATAAAGGAGTTGTCTGTTCTCGCCAGCAGAGGGTAGTGTGCACATAAAAGTAAACTACCAATTTGTAAGCCTGCCTTTGGTTTCTTTGGCAAGTGTGTTAAAATTCCTCGAGTGGTTTATGTTTAGAATTAGCTGAACTGATAGGACAGGAAATTGGTTGGGTGGGACAGTGGTTAAAGGGGTTCTGTCTAAAAGTTTAGATCTGAAATATGTGCTACCATAACGTTGCTGTTCCATGAGGAATGTCCTCTAAATGTCAAACTCCATTTTGAATGACCCACTAATCTACCATGTGGGAAATTAACTCTTTAGCAATTGTTTTGATGTAATTTCTACTCAAAGAAAAAAAAAAAGAGAGAGTGGAGCATAATGGAAAAAGCATGAGCTTTGAAGTGTGATTTAGGCTGTGAATCTGGCAATGCTACTTACTAGCTGTGTGACCTTGGTAGCTTGTTTAAACTTTGTTAGCCTCTGTGAACAAAGCATGAGCTTTGAAGTCTGATTTAGGCTATGGAGCTGGCAATGCTACTTACTAGCTGTGTGACCTTGGTAGCTTATTTAGACTTTGTTAGCCTCCGTTTCCCTATCTGCAGAATTTAGATAATAATCTGTTATGAAAAGATGCAAAAATTAAATAACTTGTGTAAAACACATAGTTGATAGCAAATACATTATTTCCTTTCTTGAATTACAATTTATTTCTTGTAATATTTGCAATTGATGATTGTCTTATAAGGATTAATGATAACTGAAATGATACCTGAAAGCTGTGTATTTCCCTTCTGTAGTAATTTGTGGCTAGCACAAATTTTCCTACACAAATTCTTAACTTCTGATTACAAAAAATGGTGTTAATAGTATAATCAGCAGTCTTAACATAATATTATGTCTCCTTATTACCAATAGTTAAATTTCGGAAAGGTAGTCCGTAATCTTTTATTGCCATAATATTCTGTCTTGGTAGGCCCTAATTCATTGTGTATTTTTATTTTCCATTGAGTATTTCTTGCTTCTTAAAAATTGGCAGGACTCAGGTTTTCGGATAGGTAGATGATATCATGATGGGTAGTGGTAGACAGATTTGGAAATGTTAGAGAAAACAGAAGTCACAGACAGGGGGGCAAGCTTGAGTTAATGAGTGAGATCAAAGATTGTGTTGCTTGAAGATACTCTTCTCCTTCTAAGTAAACACTTTGGCCTTCAGATACTGAGTTGAAAAAAAGAAACAAAACACTTGGGCCTTTGAGATATTGAGTTGGAAAAAAAAAAACCCTGCAGATATTCCTGGTTGAGATGGGCTGGGAATGTGAACAGCAAAGAGTCATGAAAAGGTGATGAAAAATATGCAGAGTTGAATATCATCATCTCAAGTGAAAGCCCTGGCAAACTAAACTAAAGATAGGATGAAAGAAAGATAAAGAGAAAACAAAAATTGAGTTTGTCATTTTCTTCAGCATTCAGTTGTGCATTCTGAATGCCGTGTATACTACAGTTCATATGGACTGGGTATTTTTTAACTGTGTCTTGGTCATAGATACATGGTAGTCATATGTATGATTGTATGTAATAATATGTGTTAGACCACAGATATACGGAATGTTTCCTGAAATACATATTATGAACTGTGGCCTTTCTACTTACATGACTCCAGGCAAAGTCCTTGGAGTGTCTGGTTTGTCCTGAAACAGGACTTGTGCTGCTGTGTAATAGGCTGGCTCTTGGCAGTTCTCTGGCTGCACAAGGGATTGGGAGCTTTTGGCTTTTCCAGAGTTCCCTTTGCAAATGTTCTGTTTCATAGTCAGAAGACACTTGGTCTTGTAGAAATGGGGGCGCTCTAGCATAGGACCCAAACACACACCTCACATTGATACTTCTCTACTACCTGGGAAATAAGGAAAATCGGGTTTCCCCCCCACACAGCCCCCAACTTGCATTTCTAAGGATATTGTTCTTTCCCAAGTTCTCCAGGAGCAAATATGTTCTTGCCACCGTGTCTCTGTAGCATTGAACAGAACACACAGTCTAAACGCTTTATTTTGCTTTTGCCTTATTCTAAGGGAAGGAATCTTGGGTCTAAAACTATTCCAGTAAAGAATCTCAGGTAGTAAATAAAGGTTTTCTTGATAACCGTTAGTTAGCATAGTTTTTAATTGCTACTTTTGGGTTTTCTGGCTTCTGCTATTCATTTCCAGTCTCTGATTCTTATCTTTATATCCCATGTTCTTTATTACCAGTTTGCCCAATCTCTGTCCTTCAGAACAAAGACAAGCTATTATTATTTAAGCTCTCTCTTTGGTCCGTGAAGGAAGGGCATCTTCACTATGCTTCAGGCCCTGCCTCCTGCCTCCCTCCGTGAGCTGGTAACAGCAGCTTAGGTCAGCCCAGCACATTGGCGGCTGCGCCTGGGCCAGTGTGCAGGAATCCCACATTTCTCTCCCACCTCATCCTCCTCACTACTGCACTAGAGGGTGGTCTGTGGAGGTGATCTTGTATAGCCGAGAGGGCCATTGGGAGAGTAGTGGACAGGAGGGCAGGCCTGGGAAAGATTTCATTGCCTGAGTGTGTTCTCATTTCTCTTGTATAGGAGAGGAAAGCAAGATGACATTTAGCAAACTGATGTGTACCTGAATCCAACTCCCAAATGTTAAGGGAAAAGCCTAAGATTTGGGGAACATTTGGTCTCATGTAGCTTTTGACCAAGGAGCTGGCATATTAAGTTTGCATTTTAATAAATTGAGTTTTGTCCGGGTGTGGAGAATCCACTGGAGAAGGAGCCTTTGAAGGCAGGACAACTGACCACCATTTGGGGAAGAAAGAAGAGAGATGAGGAAGGCCTAGATAAAAGCACTAGAATTATGGGTGAAGCGCAGTAGATTTAGGACACAGGCCTAGCTTTCAGAACTGTGAGAAGAAGCAAATGTGAGAAAGGAGGAGAGGGGTTTGAACCGGTTTCTGATCTTGATGCCTGGGTGGAGAGTGATGCCATGAACTGTGAGTACTGCAGCAGGACGATGCCAGCACTGGGACACAGCTGTAAGATGGAACCAAAGGAAAACATTTCTACCAGGATTCACTTAATCGACTGATCCTAACTGACAGAAGGGCAGAATTTAGAATCTGTGAAGGAGGAGATGACGGCGTGACCCTTCCTTTCCTGTCACTTCAGTCAGACATCTGAGGAAAGTCGTCATGAAGAAGACGTCAGCATTCAGTGCTGGAATGTTGTTCCACGTTGTTGTCTGGTACAGTCCTGAGATATGGACCAGACTTGAGTGCACCTGTGAAGTCAGCTGTATCCCAGTGTGTTTGTGGGGTTTTTTTGAGACAAGATCTAGCTGTGTTGTATGGGCTACATGCAATGGCATCATCCTAGCTCACAGCTGCCTCAAGTCATCCTCCTGCCTCAGCCTCCCCCGTAGCTGGGAGGTACATGCTACCATGTCCAGCTAATTTTCCTTTTTTTTCTAGAGGTCTCATGTTGCTTAGGCTGATCACATACTTCTGGCCTCAAGTGATGCTCCTGCTTCTGCCTCCCAAAGTGCTGGGGGAGCCACTGTGTCCAGCCACTCCTAGGGTTTTAATGTCCCTCAGCCTCCCCTTGGTATGAAAGTTTTGAGTCATGGAAATGCATCCTCCTAGTTACTAGAACTATGTTAATAGTGCTCCATGTCTAGTTCTCTTCCTTTGTTGGTGAGCAGCTCAGCGGTCAAAGCCTCTCAGTTCATCATCTATTTATTCTCAGAGCTCCTCATGCTTACAGAGTTGGGGGGAAAGCTCTTTTGGAGAAAAACCACAAACTCACATTACTTTGTCTTTAAGAGTGCAGTTTTTGGAGTTGGGCAGATCTGTGCTCTTAGATTAAAGTGACCAGACGTCTCGCTTTTGGCGGGACAGTCCCGATTTTTAACAATTTGTCCCACGTCCAGAGGCTTTTTTAAAAAGTCCCAATTTTTGGAAAGAATGCATGACAAGCTAGGGAACAGGCGGGCAGGACAATGGGAGGGGAATATATAGCTCCTGAAAAGGTTAATGTAACTCCATTTGGGAATGAAGAGGCCAATGTAAACTCCCTACTCCCCTCCTGGGCAAGGTCCCCCAGGTGGATCTGTGCCCTACTCCTTTGAGCCACAGGCCCCACTCTATACATAATTTTTTTTTAATGTATTGTATTTGTAAATTGTACTTATGTTGAAATTAAAAATATATATATTACAATACTATTTTTGCATTCTATGAAAATTTTTATTGCTCCATATAGACCAAATTTTTAATTAAGGAACCCCCCCCATCAATGGTGTCCCACTTTACCAATGTTAAAATCTGGTCACCTTATCTTAGATTCTGGTTGTCCTGCTTACCAAGCTGTGCTCTTAAATAATTCTTCATCTGTAAAATGGTGATAATATTATAGTTACCTGTTAGAACTAAGAGTTTTATTCAATAGCACATATGAAGCATTTAGTATTATTTTTGATCTGTAATAAGTATTCACTAATATCCACAATATTACCTTTCATTTGATATCTTTAGTTATATACCCATAGATTGACTCTGTAAGTGTAAAATTTACCTTTTGGGGATTGAATGTTGCCTGAAGTTAGTAACAATTATTGTGCTTGCAAGAATTTGGAACTGAAATATACTTAGTGCATAAAATTTAGATAGCCACCTCTTTATTTTTGATAAATCAGGAAATCTGGGCATGTTGAATAATTTTTAATTATTTAAGGTTTTTGCATGATTTTTCAAAAAATATGTGTGGCAAAAATAGTTTCTGAATATAAAAATAAGCCAACATTATTTTGGCTAAACCTAGATATTTGTTAATATTAGATATGAGAAAGGATGAAGAAAGATCCCTATTTCCTATAGGACTACACAAAAATACAAAATATTTTGAAGATTTTTATATCCCAGATTTATTTTTATACTTATTTTTAGCTACCTTTTTTTTTTTTTTTAAAGACGGAGCCTCAAGCTATCCCCCTGGGTAGAGTGCCATGGCATCACAGCTCACAGCAACCTCCAACTCCTGGGCTCAAGCGAGTCTCTGGGCTCAAGCGAGTCTCCTGCCTCAGCCTCCCAAGTAGCTGGGACCACAGGCGCCCACCACAATGCCCGGCCATTTTTTGGTTGCAGCCATCATTGTTGTTTGGTGGGCCTGGGCTGGGGATTCGAACCCGCCACCTTAGGTGTATATGGCTGGCGCCTTAGCTGCTTGAGCCACAGGTGCCGAGCCATTAGCTACCATTTTAATACTGAAATCAGTATAAAAATTTAGGGTTCATGTTTTCTGATTGAGGCTTCATATCTATTCTCAAAATCATATTCCAAGGCAGGAAGATTGCTGAGGCCGGGAGTTTAAGACCAGCCTGGGCAACAGGGACACCTCATTTCTACATACAGTACAAAAATTAGCTGGGTGTGATAGCAGATATCTGTAGTCCCAGCTACTCAGAAGGCTGAGGCAGGAAGATGGCTTGCCCAGGAGTTTAAGGCAGCAGAGAACTGCTATCACACCACTGCACTCTAGTTTGGGTGACAAAGCAAGACCCTGTCTCCAAAAAAAAAAAAAAAAAATCACAGGAATCCATATGTAATTGACTATGAATTTATAAGAGTGCATGGGAAGTCAGATTTTATGTTTAATTAGATTTTTTCACAGTTTGGAATGGTTAGTGAAATTGGATCAGAAACTGATGTTTCAGTGTTACCTGCCAAGAACTTCAATTTTCTAAGCCAAAATGTGTTTGACATTCTAACTCAGATTGATGTTTCCATTAAATATATCAATCTGAGCACTAGTCTTTACTTGTCTGTGAAGTATAAAGTGTGGAAACCTCTTGTTTAGCCTATATCTTCGTCTACTATGATTATTTAATGTTGCCAGGAATTGTTTATTTTGTTAACTGAGTACGGATAGACTCCCAAACAGCTTTATGTGTCTGTTTGACATCACTCAAGTGCAGTAATTTGTTGGGTCACAACTTTTCTTGAGTAGAAGCTTCCTTGTTTGATAATTTTTATCCATAGCTGCAGATGGTTTCAGAGTGTGCTGAACTAAGAAATAAGAAAGCTACAGTCTTGACTATGTTACCTGGAACAGTTCTCTTTGCCCCCTCTAAGTACAAAAATGTTTTTGTCTCCTGTGCAAAGAGGGTTGTTGTGAGGATCAAGAAGTGGTAAGGTAAGTAAAAACTCTTTGGTTATCCAGGCAGAATATGGATGTAAAGTGATTGTGCATTTCTAATTAAAGTAATAAAGAAACAGATGTGTACCAGTGAGTGAGATTTCCCAGAGCGTAAATGACTCTTGGTTCAAGCTGCCTAAAGAAGTAACTCAAACAACTTTTTATTTTGTATTTTCCAACCAAACAGAACCGGGACCAGTATTCACATCTGCTAAGTGATCATTTTCTGCCATACCAAGGTCATAATTCCTTCCGTGAAAAATATTTTAGTGGGGTAACAAAAAGAATTGCCAAGGAAGAAAAATCAAGCCAGGAATGAAAATTAAGATTTTAACAATGAAGACTAAGGACTTGATAGGAAAGACATCGGATGTTAACTTGCATGTGTGATCCAGAAAACATGTACTGTTGTAAAATATTTTATATAAAAGATGCTATAAAGTAAATGGAGCAGTTCTTTTAAAGTTATCTTTGATTTATAAACTATTTTGTTATATGTGTTATAAAGGTTTTTGAACCTTATTTAATTTATATTTGTACTTTCAAGTATTAATGGAGATCGACTCAGTTATATTTTTTACAAATAATCTTCAATAGGAATTAATTTTATTGACATTTTAAGCATACCTGCTTATGTTTAAACATAACTCCTCATAACATATAAGCCGTTAAAGTGGTTAAAAATGTATTCATTAGGTGTATTTAATTTGACTTTTGTTGTAATTATTTGCCACTAATAAACCTTTTTGAGAATTTCTAAAATCTTGTAGTATTTTGTGTTTTTTCAGGGAGATGTGAAGAGGAAATTTGATTTTTATTTTGAAATTGCAGACGAGTAATAATGATAATGGTGATGATCAGAAAGGCTGAGACCTGACAACCTAAAATGATTCCAAACTCTTTAAGGCCTATCCACATCTGAAGCTCATCTGTACCTTGGAATTGCTCCTGCATTCCTAAACCTTGACTGTTGGTCAAGTTAACTACCCACAATTTTTGGTTTAGAAAGTAACTGATAGTTAAAAGCAGTAACAACAACACAAAACCTTGATGGTTCCCTAATGGTATTAAGCCTAATCAGTGCTCTTTGAAATAGAAGCTGTATTTTTCTTGAAGGAGAAACTTTGCTGAGTCCACAGTGTGTCCATCATGAAAATATCTTGTTTGAAAACCACTACACCCATTAATTCGGGATGCTAATAGCTTTCCTGCCTTTGGTGGTCAAATGTACCTCAGCAGGGTGGCAGTAAATGGATCCTCTCTCTCTAACCAGAGCCTATTTTATTTATGTTATTATTATTATTTTAGTGTTATACTGCTGACTTTTATGAACTCACAATATTAACGTGCCTGGCTTAGGACGTCCAGTAGCCCAGCGTTGCCCAAGCCGAGAGACACCAGGCTATCCTTTCCTTCTCTCTCCTTTTCTTGTCTTTCAGCTCTGGATTTCAGGAGCAGATCTCAAACATTTCAGTGATTATTTTGTTTCTGGATGTGATTTGCAGTACAATGAGGAAAATCAAAAAGAATTCATGGGTGATTTATTTTCAGTATTATAAACCATTTATTTGAAATTTTTTGAGGTTACTTGTATGTATGGAGGGTATGTTTGAAATTCTGTATCTGACTCAATTTGGAATATGAGATTTTAGCTCACACCCCTTTTGGGGGTGTCAAAAATTGGTCCAGATAATTCTGCAAAGTTGCAGCATTAATTTTAGTCACTTCGTCCTTAAAAATTATCTAACACTTTAAAACCTTTATTCCTTATCACAAATAACCAAGGTCTTTTAAATTTTAATTCTTCTTACTGTGAGGTATATTTGCATATTTACTAGTAAAGTCACTTTCCCATTCCTGTAATGTCATTAGGCTCAGAGTATAAGTTTGTGTAGTTATTTTAAAGTGGCTACTCAGAAGTGAAAAGGAAACCTGATTTCTTTCAACTAATTTTGATTTGAGAGCATAGGTCTCAAGCCCTCTTATTTTAAAAAGAGAGACTTTCTTTTCTGGCAGTGGGATCTTTACTTTCTGTTGCTTTAGCTGTGTGTGTTTCTCCTGTGTTCTTCATGCACTGACCAGCACCCATGCCTCTTAGTCCTAGCCAAACACCTGCATGTCAGATAGTCTTGTAGTTTGAATTGACAGTGTCATCTGTGAGGGAGCCCTCGGTGGTCTGTGGACTGGCTTATTCAATGTTTATAATAAGACAAAATCTATAATTTTGTTTCTGGCATATATTAAATATTCATAAAATCCAGGCTGTTACCGTGGTGATGTTTCATTGAAGTGCTTCCTTCCTATCCATTCTGGTAAGTGCTTTTCTGTTGTGATAGCAGGGAGGGAATCATAGAGTAGGTGGTCTTTGGTCTATTTAGCCAAAGTGGCCAGCAGATTTTTAAAAAGTTGAAAACCTGCTACAATTTTCTTAGCCACTTCCCGCCCAGGGTGACCCAGCTTTGGGCCAGTTTGCCACCAACTTCCTTATGACTAACTCTTTAAATATAAACATTGAGCAATAAAACATTTTCAAACTGTGTAAACTCTGGGAGATAATTAGTATTGCCACTATTTTTTTTTTTTATTTTCTCTATACATATACATGTGTCTATTTGGTTTCCACTTTTTGCCTTCACAAAATTAAAAAGGCTTAAAATTTAATAACAATAACAATGTTTAAGTTAAGGACTAGAAACAAAAACCTCGTAAAGAACAAATGAAGATAAGTACATTTGGAAAAGAAATCAGATGATTGCTGCAATGAAATATTAAGCAATAATAATAATAATGCAAAAAAAGTAACATTCACATTGTCAGATAAATGTATGTCTATCATAGAATGCTTTGACTCTGAGGTTCAGTATGGAGTCATCAGTTAACTTTTTTTCCCCCAAAGTCTCAAAAAATAGACAACTAATATTTATAAATAAAAATAGAAGATAATTTCAAAGAAAAAAAACAGATCATGCCAAATCCTTTATAGACAATAGAAAAAGAAGAAATACTTCAAAATCATTCTACTTTATCTGGTTATACCTGATATTAAAATTGGAAAATATATATTATTCTAAAGGGAAATTACAAACATATTTCACTTATAAATGAGGATGTAATATCCTAAATAACATAGTAAGAAGTTGAATTAAAAATTATTGTTCAAATAATGTACTTTGGTCAAAATTAAATCCAATTTATGTGAGAATTAATCACTTTTCTTTTTTTTCTTTTCTTTGCCACTATTTCTTTGTTGAGAAAAGTCACTCAAATATTGAGGTTCCCTACATATTTAAGAAGAGTGATGATTACAACTAAAAAAACCCCTTTATTTCGAATTTGGTAAGGGCAAGTAGTGTATGAGTTAACATCACTGGATGTGTTGTAGTGGGTGTGTTTATTTTATTGGATAAAAAATGTGCTTTTAAAGTTTGAGACATGGAAATAGCTTTTAAGGTAATATATTTTATACTCATAAATTAAAGAAGCAGGGATTTGACTTTTTTTACCATCAGGAAATTAGATGTTAAGGTCGTGTTATCTAGATGCCAATATAAGCAAATCTGGCTCTTAAATAAAAGGTCTTAGTCATTTGGTGTTACAAGAACAGCTGACATATTATGCTGGAAATATTATTAAGTATTGCTTATCCAAAAAGATATGGAATAAAATATAATGCTTCTTTGTTGAAAATTGAAGGTGACTTTTTTGAGACGTGATCTTTCCATACCATTTTAATAAATCTTCCTTGAAAAAGCACAATGGAACTAAATTGATGTTAATAGTTCTAATAGGAAAAAAAAAAACCTTTGTAGATAAAGTAGGCATAAATAAATAAATTCATTAATGCAGCGTAGGGGTGGAAATGGATGTGGGTGTTGCCAGGGAAATTGATGGCCTTATTGTTGATCTGTTTGACCAAAAGAGAATAAATTATTCCAAAATAAGAACCTTGGCTCTTTTTGCGAAAATATGGTTCTGCTCCATTATAAAGTTATTTAGAAAACTAAACACTTGCAAGAATCTTTTTTCTTAGGAGGATTGTATTCACAGAATAAGGGAAGTCTACTTTCGTTTCCAACTCACCCACTCCCATTTTTCTCAGATATTTATCAAGTAATGTAGTTTATAATCCAAACAAAAAAAGTGCCTTAATCCAGAACATACACACGGACACAATAACACTGGACTGATGGTGCCTGTACTTTACTAAAACATTGAGATCTCCTCTAAAACCGTGGCTTGAGAACATAAGGTCTAGAGTGTAAAGAATTATAATGGAATGATAAACATATCCGTGATTCTATCTAGCCATAGAATCAGAGACAGCACATTCCTGTCTGTCCTTTGGGGTGAAAAAACTTACTAAGCAACTTGACCCTATTCCTTTAAAAGAGGTCTGCCTCAGGATGTTCATATGTTTCACTGTGTGGGATAAGCAAATTGACATTTAGACATAACTTAGGCCAACCTGGAATTTGGCTCTTAGCCCTTCCTTAATAAGCCATTGTAGACAGGCTCTTAGGGGGCTGGAGGTTTAATTATCATGGCAGCCTCTTAAGAAGCCTGGGTCATGGAACAAAATGGGGCTTAATAGATTAATGTTAAGATAAACCAGTTTCCCTTATGTAACTGCTAGCCCTATTTCTTGGGATATTAGGATGTGCTTAGTGTATTTTTGTTCTAGAATTTGAAAGTTCTTCCTAAGATAATCATGTCACAGTCATGCCAAACTGAATTGCCTGAAAAGAAATCTGCTTTGACCTCTATGACTTTAAAATCTCTCCTTTAATCAAGCCCCCTGACTCTCTCCTGAGGATTTATCAGGAGAACTATTTTTTGGCTAACATTCATCAGTGAAGATTAGCTGGGCTTATGTGTGAAGTTAGTCAAATTAAAAGAAAAGAAAAAAGGCCGAGGAGAAAATTAAAACTGAAAATGTAAATGATACTTAAGATATTGGAGTTGTGCTTTGATGGATTGCCAAAGTATTTCATCTAATGTGTTGTAAGTTGAAGTGGATCAAGATGGTCAAAGTTGTTATTGGGATGTTTTAAAACTCTGTTAAGAGTCCCTTAATATTTGTGTATAAGTCATGGACTGGAGTATTTCATCATAAGTAAGTTATTCTAGCACAAACAGCGAAACGTCTTGTGCATTTTTCCACTTTTCTATAATTTATACTCATTGAGAAGCAATTCTCCGTAGATCTCTAACATATCTGTATGTCTGTCTAATGGAGGCACTGGATTTCTTGTGTCCTGGACGGTCTTTTTAAGTTTGTTTGCATAGTGAGCATCTTTGGAAGACAGACATAGTATCTTCCTCTCCCCAGGTCTTTCTCCCTCTCTATTCCCAGAGCAGTGGCCGAGTTAGCATACTGCCTTGGAAAATGATGTCTTACTTCCAGAGTAAAAGGCATGTTTATTGCCCACTATAAAAGATGTGAGTTCCCTAAGCCAAGGTTCCTTCCATGTAATACAGTCCACTGCATGTGCAGGCACCCATGTGGGCCTATCCATGTCACTTCTTTGGGACTTGGGTATAAGGGAGAAATGATTAAAAATATGCTGATTATCATGTGCTTGCTATATCATGAATAATAAAGTTCTTAGTGTGTAATGCAGGAGTCTCATAGTGTCCATGAGACTGGCAGGATAACTTAGTTTGCAATAGAACAAAATCTCAGGCCCTTCCTAGTTTTTGACAGGTATGGTAATGAGGATGGGATGCTGACAGAGACACGACTTCCCATTAATAGGATGTAAAGGAAGTTCATGGGAATTTTTAGCAATCACCCTTGACCAAATTTCATGGTCTGCCTGATGATACATGGTCCTCAACTTTATTGCCTGTTGATGAGGAGCAAACAAGGTAGTGGTTGCAGGCCAAGTCTCAGGAAGATAGGCCTAGAGATAGCTACCAAATGGTCCCTTTGTTTTGGCTAACTCTTTTCTGGGGAGGAGGAGAAGTTTTCTCACCAATCTACCAAGTAGCTTCAAGTCCAGCCCACTCTAACAATTGTAATAGTACTCAGATGCGTCCTGGGCGGGCTGAAAATTCGGTTGAGACAGTAGTCACACAGACACACACCTACACTAAGCACAAAAGGGGGAAATTTCCAACCTTTATAGGCAGAAATGAGGTGAATCAGAACTTTGGCTGTTTTGCTTGGGAGATACAGCAGTGTGCATAGTACTTGTTAAGGAGAATGGCAACAGTTGGGCTGTTTTATGGTTCAGCCCTTCCTGGCAGTCTGTCATGCCAACCTTAGACCTATCTCCTGGCAGTCTGTCATGCCAACCTTAGACCCATCTCCTGGCAGTCTGTCATGGCAATCTTAGAATCTTAGATTCATTCAGAGATAATAGTAAAGGATTTTTTTTTTCCCCTGGTGCCTTGGCTACATTCTGGGAGCTTTGGCTTCTCAGGGAAATATCCCTGAAACAAAATCTTACAGGAAGGAATGGATGAAGTATTGATTAGTTATTTTTTCACTGTCTTAGCTTGAGTGTAGCAGGCTGATAAAGGAGACCTACTTGGGAATGCAAAACTAGCCCAGAGAATTCTAAATGAATTGTGGCATTCAGCCTCCCCATCTTAGAAAAGTTCTTCTATCTTAAAATGAGGCAAGACATATTTCTTAGGGGTTTAAAAACATAGGTTGCATTGGGAATATTTCTCTAAATGCCTGTTGGCTCTTTCATTGATTGGCCAAGCTAAAAACCAGTAGTGTTTGAATGAACCCCTGTGGCTGTTCAGCCTCAGTGCCAGCATGCAGAACCAAAAATAAGTGTAGTTGATCTGGTCAATGGGTAGAAATCAATACTGTTCTCATAGTTCCAGCCGATACTTTCTCGATGAACCTCATTAAGCTTTTACTGACTATTAGGCTATTATCTGCCACTTTGGAAACCACATTCTGGTGGATTAAAGACACCCTTTCTTAGGGGCTTTGAACAGTGGAAGAAATGACAGCTGCTGATAGAACTATCTGGGTCATTTATGTAGATACCCCTTGTAAAGTCTCATTCTCTGGTGAGGCTAACTAGAATCAAGCTGTTGATTGAGGCATCACCAGATGGCCATCATTGTTGCCTGGATTTTTCATTGTACTAAATATGGCAACACGCCCGCTGTTGTAAAGAGGGCACACAGTAAACCACTCCATATTTCTGATGCAGAGACCACGAATAGCTTGAGCCTTGGGCCGAGATTTTCCAAAACCAGCACCCAAGAGAGCACTGTAACCTCTGCTTGAAAAGGACCACTTTACCTGGTGTGCTTTGTCATTGATGTTGAAGCAGGCAAATCAATATTCTAGCTGATTCATTATTTTAATATTTTTCCCTTTACATTTTCTTCTGTATTCCAAAAAAGTGTTCTTTTTCTACTTTGTATTAATGGCACCTGTTGTTCTCTGTATTAGTTACATGTATTACTCTCTATTTCCATGTAATACGTGTTCTAACTTGTGTCTGTGGTTGACTGGTTGATTGGAAGATGCCTGGGAGAGTTCCATACATGGGCTCAAATAACTCCAACAGAATTTATAGTCTACTTTGGGGTGATGAGTCCTGTGCACAAAAAGCTAGTTAATACAAGGCAGGGTGAGGTGAGTACTCGGGAGAAGCCTCCATGTGGTTTGAAAGGAGGAAAATTTTCTTTGAGTTTTTAATAAAGGTTTCACAGAAGGTATGGTGGTTAAGCTGGATCCTTAGAAATTTTTAAGAGTTCAATTGAGAGGGGAAAGTCATACATTCCAGATTGGGGGTGTGTAGGCCCAGTGGGAAGAAAGTTCAGATATAAGAATGTGCAAGTCGAGTCTAGGAGTGGACAGGTACACCATCCTAACTGGAGTGAAAGGCTCATTTGTGTGATGGTAGGAGAGAACCTTGGAAAGGTACGCTGAGACCAGAGGACCTTGAATGGCAGTCCAAGGAATTTGTAGCAGTAACTGTAGACAGTGGAAAGAGGGCATGGGACTAAAGATGTGAGAACAAGGGGTGATATTTTAGAAATGTGATTTTGCAAGATGTATTTGAGGCAGAGTTGGAGGTAAATGAATAGTCCAGGTGCGAATCTGAACCTACAATGGGAATGGAACAGTAGAGACAGATGGGAGACATGTCACTCATATACCCATTCATTCAACAAATATTTAGTCCATACTGGCATGCTCGGCACTTAACAAGGTCAAAGACAGGGATGATAATCCCTTCCCCGAAGACGTCTGAAACCTTCAGCAGTTGTAGAGATAGATGGTGCCAGCAGAATGTCAAGTGCAGCAAGATACAAAGGGCCCTGTGGGAACGTGCAGGCTGCTTATGTGAAGAGTGGAAGATCCCTGGATGGGACAGATAACCACTGAGTTAAGATACACTGTGCAGTTCTAAGATTCCTTCTGTGGCATTTTTTTCCCCTCTGCAGGACATGTGTATTTGGCAAGAAAAATTGATCCAGTCTCCTCATGAGACTGGATCAGGCAATTCTAAGTTTATTACAAGAAACTTACACTAGAATTACTTGATATCATGAAATCATTCCATTACATCAGTTCAAGCAGCTGAGAACAACACCAGCTTTGGGTGAAGCCTTTCTGCCTGAACTAGATGGGTGGATTATCCATTTGTTCTCTAAGTTAGAGCACTACATTAAAGAGTAGGAGGGACTTAAATAAACTGATAAACTGTGATTAGTTGCCTCTAAGAAAAACCTGCTAAAGAAATACACAGGCCACCACTGTTTGAACTCAGGATGTGGATAAAGAAAAACTCAAAGGATTTTCCTCTTTTCTCTTTGTCTTTTAAAACTGAAAATACTTCCCCTTCCTTTCTTTTATTTAAGTAACTGCATAATAGCTTTTGGGCAGCAACCTAAAAATTACAGTGTAGGCCAGAATATGAGGACAATTTTAATTAAATCTGGGGTTTCATATGTTTCTTCGTTTATTAAAAAAATGCTGGGCAAAAAAAAAAAAAAGAAAATCCCAATTTCCCTCTGGCCCCCCCTTTATATATTCTTATGCATTTGGCAGAGTTAATGACAACCTCTTTCTGGTTGTGGTCCAGCCAAAAGCCTTTTCTGAAGTTCCTACTAATTTGGATTATACTGATGGGTTAAAAACCACACAGAAATGCTGCCGGGAATGTTGTGAGCTCCCTTGACATTTAATTCTACAATCTTATCTCTTGGAGCAAAATAATGAATAATATAGTTTTTTTGTGTGTGTATGAAACAAGAGCCTCAAGCTGTCCCCTTGGGTAGAGTGCCATGGCATCACAGCTCACAGCAACCTCTAACTCCTGGGCTCAAGCGAGTCTCCTGCCTTAGCCTCCCGAGTAGCTGGGACCACAGGCGCCCACCACAACGCCCAACTATTTTTTTTGGTTGCAGCTGTCATTGTTTGGTGGGCCCAGGCTGTATTTGAACCCACCACCTTGGGTGTATGTGGCTGGCACCTTAGCCACTTGAGCCACAGGCACCGAGCCATAGTATAGTTTTTCTTTCTTTTTTTTTTTTTTTTTGAGACAGACCCTCAAGCTGAGCCCCTGGGTAGAGTTCCATGGCTTCACTGCTCACAGCAACCTCCAACTCCTGGGCTCAAGCGAGTCTCCTGCCTCAGCCTCCCAAGTAGCTGGGACCACAGGCACCCGCTACAACACCCGGCTATTTTTTGGTTGCAGCCATTATTGTTGTTTGGCGGGTCTGGTCTGGATTCAAACCCGCCACCTTAGGTGTATGTGGCTGGCGCCTTAGCCGCTTGAGCCACAGGCACCGAGCCCATAGTATAGTTTTTGATCTTGCATTTGTTAGCTTGTTTTTTTTCTTGGTTTTCAAGAACCTGACTGTAGCCAGATTTTGTTTTTGCCTCCACTGTTGCTTTCTGAACCCAGGGAGAAGACTGTTCATGTTGTCGGTGGGTTCCTATAGAAAGAAGAAGGGCAAGACCCTGGTGCTGTGTCCTGAGTCAGGTTTCTGGTAAAGGCTCGTCCTGTTTCCACCGCGTGTAAGTGCCCCAGGAGACTCACACCTACAGCAAGGACGTCAGCTCATGTATGGGGACCCAGAGCTATACCTTGAAGCCTAAGTTGATCTCTGTGTGATTTGTTACCATGGTCATCAACAAATAAGACAGAGTCCCTGTTTCCTTTCCTTCCTTCCTTCCTTCCTTCCTGAGACAGAGTTTCACTCTCTTGCCTAGGTTAAAGTGCTATGGCATCAGTCTAGCTCACAGCAACCTTAATCTCCTAGGCTCAAGTGATCCTCCTGTCTCAGCCTCTCAAGTAGCTGAGAGTCCAGGTGCCCCCCTGCATTGCCTTGCTACTTTTTCTATTTTTAATAGAGATAGGGTTTTGCTCTTGCTCAGGCTTGTCTCAAACTGCTGAGCTCAAGGTAGCCTCCTGCCTGGGCCTCCCAGAGTGCTAGGATGACAAACCTGAGTCACTGCTTTCAATGAGCTTATGATCTGAAGGTTGGGGATGGGTGGGGTACAAAGAGGTGCATAGTCAGTTATAGTGTGGTCACTCTTCCTCTAGGGCAGTTCAATTGCTGTGACTCGGAACACTGGTGTGCCAAGAGAGGATCTTATGTGTGTGGTGAAAATTTTTAAAGATCATTAATTAAATTATTTTTGAAAGGAGTTCAAAGCACAGTAAGTATATTCTTTTTTTTTTTTTTTTTTGGATCAACGTAATTTAAATGTGCCGTGAAAGTTTAACTATAGGTTCAAGTGTCCCATGAAATAAAAAAGGTTGAGAAACACTGCTCTAGGGTGAGGCCAGGGTGAGGATAAGCGCAGTACCCAATCACTTCCACAGTGGCAGAGGGCATTAACCACATGTTTCTGATATTTTGACATCTGGGGTTTCGTTGACTGTGGAGAGACTGCTCCTCCTAGAACCAGCCAATTTCTAGAGATAAAGGAGGATTCACCTGCCTTTGCGTGTATCTCTTATATAAACTAACCAGTCCAGAGCCCACATATCCCATCACTGCTCCTGTATACTTGACCTAAACACTCTAGGATCTGGTACCAGGCAACTAGGGACAGCCCCTATCCCCCAGAGCCTGCTGAAATCCTCTGTCTGCTTACCCTGCCTCAACCGTCCCTGACAGACTATGATAAAGGCTCTTGCCCATATTTCAGCCTCATTCCCATCTGCCTCTCCATCAACCCTGCTACTTCCATGGTCCTGGTGGGTGGGCATGCACCCTCCTCTAGGGATAGGTGACTGTAAAGAACAAACTATGTTTTCAATGGCAATTGTCTTCTAATCTGTTGGTCTCATCATACCTGAATAATAATCAAACCTATATTTTAAAACATAGATGTGGGAGAGGATTGGGTTGAGAAAAGCTGAGAGATGACATCTAAACAAACTCCCGAAGAAAGAATAAAAGTTGCTAACTAATTTTAGGGGCTGAGGCTAGGGAGGCAGATTCTAGGCAGAGGAACAGCCTCTGGAAGCGCGTTATCTGGGTAACTTCGAGCAGTTGGTATGTCAGGAACTGAAAGTGTCGGCTGCGGAGGGAAAATGAAGCTGGAGAGGCCGGGAGGGCCGTGGAGGACTCGGTGCTGTGCTGTGGAATCCGGACTTGGTCCTGGGTGGACCACAGGCCCTCTGCCTGTGATGTTGCCCCCACTGTGGTGATGTCAAGGCATTTCAGGAAGTTTGGGCTTCTTTCAAAATGGTGTCCTGGGCTGAACTGCTGGACTTCCTTGGCAGAAAGCAGACGTGCCTGGGGGAGGAGTTTCTCTTTGCCTTCTAGGGGCTGTTTCTTCACTGGTGCTAGTTAATGATCTCTTCTGTGTTGGGCCAGGCACATCGGGGAGGCTGCCTGCAGCAAAGCGTTACCCCTGTGGAGCCTCAGTTTCTCCATCTGTGAAGCCCTCTTGGGTTCCCGGTTAGAGAGATTTCCCAGATCAATGCAGCAGAAACCTTCCTGACCTTGACTGACAGATACTTGCCCCAGAGCCAAGAAACAGTCTGGAGTTGGCCTCCTGGCTGAGGGAGATGAGTCTTACTGATTTCGCTCTTCACACAGTGCTGACGGTGTGGCCTGCAGAAGAGCAAGCTGATGAAAATAAAGATAGCAAGCTGCCAGCTCCAGTTTGTCCTTATCTCCAAGGAAAAACGCAAACGCTCTCTCCGGGAGCAGCTTCTTCACTCCCAGACAAACGAGCTGTTGAAGTGTCAGGATTTTGAAATCTCAATGATATACTTAAAGGATATTTTACTGATTAACCTCAAGGAATCTGTCAGAGATAAAAAATGGTTGGTGAGTGAAGCACCGTTGCCCGTTGGAGAACTTGGCCTTGGAGCGTCCTGTGCTGTCTTCTGAGCGCAGAGTGCTCCCTGGAAGAAGACAGCTCGGAAGGGCCAGCGCTTCCCTTTCCCATCTCTCCGGGAAGGAGCAGGTGCCTACCCAGAGCGACAGTCCTCTCTGAGTCTCTGTACGCGGACACCCTTGTAAGAGCCTATGACTGATGGGCAGGGTGGAATCCTGCAGCCTGGTGTTTTTCACCCTTTTTTATCTCATGGCTCACTCGAATCTATAGCTAACCTTCCACGGCACACTTAAATTATGTTAATCCAAGAAAAAAAGTTAAAGAAAGAATATACTTACTGTGCTTTGAACTTTGTTCAGAAATATTTAATTAATGATCTTTAAAAGCATTCGTGGTGCAGCTGTGGCACACCAGTGGAAAATTGGGGCTGCAGCCCTTGGCTGTGATCTGGCTCCTCCCTTGTAGCTTCCTGCCTGGTTTTTGACTTCATGCCTGGCACACACCAATAGCCAACCACTGTGGACACAAAAGATGACTAAAAGGTGTGTTTCAGCTCAGGGCCTGTGGCTCAAGTGGCTCAGGCGCCAGCCACATACACCTAAGGTGGCGGGTTCAAACACCAAACAATGACAACTGCAACCAAAAAATAGCTGGGTTTTGTGGCAGGCACCTGTAGTCCCAGCTACTTGGGAGGTGGAGGCAGGAGACTTGCTTGAGCCCAGGAGAGGAGTTGGAGGTTGCTGTGAGCTGTGATGCCACAGCACTCTACCCAGGGGGACAGCTTGAGGCTCTGTCTCAAAAAAATAAAATAAAATAAAAAAAAAATAAAAAGTGTGTTTCAATACTATGCAGCCCTAAAGAAAGATGGAGACTTTACCTCCTTCATGTTTACATGGATGGAGCTGGAAAATGTTCTTCTTAGCAAAGTATCACAAGAATGGAAGAAAAAATATCCAATGTACACAGCCCTACTATGAAACTAGTTTATAGCTTTCATTTGAAAGTTATAACCTAATTACGGCCTAAGAATTTAGGGAGGGGGGAGGGGAGGGGAGAGGATAGATGGGTGGAGGGAGGTTGATTGAAGGGATCACCTCTATGGTTTGTCTTACAAGGGTACAAGTGAATCTTTCTAAAAGTAGAGTATTTGTCTTAACACAATAACTAAGAAAATTGACATAAAGTCTATGTTAACCAGTTTGATGAAAATATTTCAAATTGTATATGAAAACACCACACTGTACCCCATGATTGCATTAATGTACACAGCTATCATTTAATAAAAAAAAAAGGTGTGTTTCTTAGGCTGCAGAGCTATACATCATCTTTTGCTAAACTAATTTGTGTTAAGTGGTTTTAAAAAATCACTTTTATTCTGAGTCTCAAACTCTGTCCCTTAAAAAAAAGAAGTAATAGCAAAACCAAAGAAAAATCAAGACTATACCACTGGATGAGATGCTGAGTGAGGGTGGGAACAGTAGGCGAGGTGGGGGCGGGGCTTCAGTCCCTCTCAAAGGAATTGAAAAGTTTTTCACTTTTAGTGTGTATTACTTTTCATGCCTAAACTATTTGCTTTAAATGTTCATGTTGCCTCCTATAAAGTTCTCCAGCCATCTTTTTCATGCTTCCTCAGTGTTCAATAAAGTGCTACAGTCCGTTTTTTAACATTTTCATTGAAATCTTTTGAATAGGCAATAAACGTCCATGATTCAAAATTCAAACCAGTTCAAAAGTGTATGCCCAATGAAAAATCTCCCTCTCTCTTCTTCTCCCTGCCAGTGGGTCCCTCAGTCCCCTGCTCCGTGCCCTCCTCTGCTCACTGTCACAGATGGCTTCGCTTAGTGCCAAACAATACGGAATAGTCCCAATGTGAGCGTCATGGCAGCGCCATGTGGAACAATGGCAAGAAAAAGGCCTAGGAGCCGGCCCCCCAGGCCTACTAGGATAGCTCTGAATTCATCTGTGTCTTATTTCTTGCTGTTAACATAAGAATAATCATCTTTCCTTAGATATGTCCCTTGGAATGAGAATCCGTTGAGATGATATGTATGAATGCTTTTAGAAAAAAATTTATAAGGGTTATAAAGATGGAGAAGAGACAGCCCAAAGCCTAAAGCTATATCCATTAACAAGGAACGGAATCAGGGGAAGGAGGTGAATTGTCTAGATGTTGTCCACGAAGCCCTTTTATTTAATTTCAAAGCTTCTACTCCAGACATGTGGGGAGCCCATTGGTCCCACTAGGGAAGGATAAAAAGAAAACTTATTTTCTGTCAGTTTTCAAATCCTGTCTTAAATTTCTCCATCGCCAGCCAGAAGCAGTAGCCTCTCTTTGGTGCATAACTTAAGTGAAGAACATGACTCTTTTTGCAGATGCCTGATCGGCCGCCTCAGGGGTCAGTCAGCTGAAGCTTCTTTCCTGGGCTACTTGATTCCCTTCTGGTTTGGAGAGTGGTTTCCAATCAAGTAAAGATATGGTCAAGGTGTGAGTTGGGAGGCAGTGCAGACTGCAGGGGGCTGGGAGTCCAGGACGGATGTCAGTGTCCTTGAGGCGAAGTTTGCCTTGACTTCAGAGGAAGCTGGCCCTGGAGAAGGAATGCAGGCTCCCATGCAGTTGAATGTGCACGTGTGAAGGGAGCTCTGGCCTGACAGCCGGGGACTGGAGCCCTTCTTTATCCGCAGAAGATAGGAAGCAAGGAACAGAGATAGTGAGGCTTTGACGTCTGTGAGCCCGCATCTGCCGTGTCTGGTGAGATAGGAGGTCTGGGTCGGGCCCACTGAGTGTTTCCTGGTGCAGTAATTGTGGGAAGGGATCAACGTTCTTCCATCCAGTGAACTCTGGTGCAGCTTCTTTGTCAAAGGAACCCTAAGCTTATGCCCTTTGTAGGCTTCTTCCTTTTTTTAAGTGATAATTATATTTGCAGAGACTCAATAAATAATAAACTTATTCTGAGCACTGTTTTTTCTTTACAAAACAACCTAAGCAAAGCTGTAGGACTTGGGGGACAGTGTTCAAAGTTAGCAAATCTTTGAAGCAATCCTCTCTCCCCCTTTCCTCTCCCCAGTCCTTTATGGCAAAAAGGAAATGCTATTCCACTATCTGCTGGTGTCTGGGGTCATCTTGACTGTCCGATGCTGGGAATTAATTCTTATGTCTTAGGTTATCTTTGAGGCTACTTAATCTTGTGTAGTGGGGAAAAATCAGCTCCTTTTTGAGGAATGTGTCTGAATTATACTGGGATATCTGGGGGGTGGCATTGATTCAATTAGCTGCTCTCTTAGGGGATCTCTGGAGAAGCTTGGAATAGCCCACCGATTAGAAGGGATCGGTGGCTTTTTGGTTAGTGTTGAATATAAATCAGAGCTCTGAACACTGTAATTCTAGGAGAAAGCATACTATCCAGTGAAACAAACAGGCTTGGTTAAACAAGTTTCTTAAAATTCACTGACACCAGCAGCTTTGTAATAGGTTTGGTAACAATTAAAATAGCTAAAATGCTTCTGCCTGGGCAGCAATTAGCCTTCAGAAAACCACAGCAAGTGTGTCATCTGCACTATTGCCTCAGTCAAACCCACGGTCTGCATGGAACATAGTTTTAGCATTTTGACGGTGGAACTCAAGGAACATAGGTTAGGACCTAACAGCCTAAGTGATTACCTCCTTATTGCCTTGGTCTTCAGACCATCTTTGCTAAAGGGCAGGCAAGGACCATGGGGCTTATCTAGGCAGCTCCATCTCCCCAGAGGTATTTCAGAAGGATATGGCTCATGGAGATGACTGAGCTGGCAGGACTTGGTTCCTGTACCTCAGACAGGCTGAAGAGCCACCTCGGGTCTTGAGGTTGCTCTCTGGTACTCTTCTAGAAACTGAATTGGATGATGAATTGGCTCCTGTGCTTTCTTTATTGAATATTTCATCTCCCTGCTGATGGCCAAGGAAGGATAGGACAAATGTCAGTGCTACCTTAAACTTCATTACTAGAGTTTTGCTTCTGTTTTCTCCTAAGACCCTGGACCCAGAAAGATCACAGAGGTGGGGGGAACCAAGAGCAAGTCATGCTATTCAGGGTGCTTCTCCTTATTCTCCCAATATTCTATGGATCAAGCATCTTTGGCTAAACAACAGCTTTCATCAACAGAACAAAAACATGAATAGTAGGAAAAGCAGTTAGTGGACAGAAGCTGGAGGCTGGGAGTGAGCATTTTCAATCAGCTGCAGCACTTGCATTAACAATTACTGAATATATACTTACCATCTGACACTGTGGTCAGTGCTTTTATGTGATGTTTGATTTCCAAACCCATTTTATGTCCTATCGGTTCTATCTATTTTGCAGATAAGGAAACTGAAATGCACAGAGCTTTAAGCAACTTGAGCTGTTTCATGGTGGGTAACATTGGAGGAGGGATTTGAACCCAGGAGGGATGAGAGTTGGGCTTCTGACCCTTCTGCTCTACTATCAATAGCTGTCAGCTGTCATCTTTTCCAGACAGGTTTCTCTAGGATGAGAAGCCAGGCCTCTTTATCTTGTAGTTCTTAATGCATAAACATGGTGTCCAGTTGTACTGAATTAAGTCCTCCTATCTCAAAACTCTAAGGCTTCCATTGATGTGGAATTGCATGTTCTCATGTCCAGATACAGCTCTGAGAAAATATTCAGAGAATTTCTCTGGAGGAAAGGAAGGGAAAATCATGGCCGATGGAAACGTATTTAAGTACTGTTTCTACTGACCGTGGTGTTGACTCCGCTCCTCCTCACTCCAGCATGGTGGTGAGAATCAACGGAGGACCATCAGGAACCAGAGAAAGTTACATAAACCCTATGGATTTATTTCAAAAGAACTGTAATTTCTTTTCAGGAGTGGGTTCTGTTTTCTTCTTCCTTTCTTCATTCTGTAGACCTAAACTAGACCTGGTTGCAGTTCTTTTCTTCTTTTTTTAATACTTCTTAAATTCAGAACCTTGGGTCAGGAACTCATATGTAAACACTGAGGAATTGTTTTCTCCTAAGGATCAACTACTCTTTGCAACCTCTAAAAATACTGTTTTGCCTCAGGATCTGGCCTCTGCTGTTTCTTTTATCACTGACTCTGCAGCTTGAGCTGTCCACAAGAGAAGTGAAAACCCATAGAGGCTGTGATGTCTGCCCATCCCTCCCTCATGCAAGTTAGACCAGAGCACTCTACAGACCATTGTTCCCTGTGCATCTCTCCAGAGAGAATTGGCCATTCACAGTCAGCTCTGTCACTCAGTGCCTCTGTGACAAGGTGCAGATCAAAAGGCATCGCATCAGGGTTGGCCCTGCTCACAGGATGTGGCTAGTCATTGCCAGAGGTAAGAACAAGGCCTGGGTTCTGTCCAGTAGGCACACAATAGCTTAGTTTCAAAGTTTCTCTTTTTTCTTTTGATTGAGAAATAAATCCCTCAAATCCGATGACAGCTAATGCGCCGTCTGAAGGACTGGGGTTAAGTCTGTATATTAGATTTCTGAGTGTAGCAGCATTTTTGAGGATGAAACATAGACTACTTGTTTTCTTTCAGAGCAGAGAACAAATGCTTTATGTAGTTTCTGTGCTCAAGGACATGGGACCACTTGGGTAAAGGAAATCCACAAAAGTCACTGTAGTGGGCAGTTTCAACGTCCTTCCCTGCCAATACTTTCTAAGAGATGCCAAGATGTGAATGTCCTCCTGTTACTGGAAGTGCTGGTGAGAAGTACAGTGGCTGCAGGAGGGGACTGCCTGAGAGAGAAAGAGAATCCAGATCCGCACAGGAGGGGGGAGTACTCTGTGATTCAGAGATCAGCGCATCAGCACCGCCCCAGAGCTGGTCGGAAATGCTGAATCTCAGGCCCCACTCTGACCTGGCAAATCAGGACATGCTTTTTAACAAGATCCCAGGTGATTTATATGGACATTAAAATTTGAGATAAACAGCTCCAAACTCAAAACAAGATACCACCTATGTTACAACTATTGGGTGATAGCAGAGAAGGAAGGTAACCAAAGTCATTAATAAAGTTCTAAGACTTTGGTTATCAAGATTAATTGGCTCGGCGCCTATAGCTCAACCGGCTAAGGCGCCAGCCACGTACACCTAAGGTGGCAGGTTCGAATCCCCAGCCTGGACCCGCCAAACAACAATGACGGCTGCAACCAAAAAATAGCCGGGCGTTGTGGCGGGCGCCTGTGGTCCCAGCTACTTGGGAGGCGGAGGCAGGAGACTCGCTTGAGCCCAGGAGTTGGAGGTTGCTGTGAGCTGTAATGCCATGGCACTCTACCCAGGGGGACAGCTTGAGGCTCCGTCTCAAAAAAAAAAAAAAAGATTAATCAATCATATATTGAAGCTAAAATAGCCTACTTTCTCTGAAACCATTTATTGTGCCTTTCAGTAAATGGTTTTAATTCACAGGCTTCCTTAGTTTCTACTTGCTGATCAATTATCTTAGTTAGTGACACCTGTAAACATTTGACTATGCCAGCCACTTCCTTGCTGCCTCAACCAGGTTTAGCCACAACTCTTAGAAATTAGTGGCCATTGTGGACAGCTGCTGGACTCAGCTGCCGGACTCAGCTGCCCGGATATGGAGTTCTCCTTCATTTGGTAATAGCACCCTCTTTGTTAGAAGCCTGCAGGTTGGTGGGGTTGTCACCCACAATCCTGTCTCCTCTATTGACTCCTTCAAGGAGTTGCCATATGACCAAAAGGGTGCCACTTGGACTCAGTCTCTTATTGAGACAGAAGCTCATTTGTTCTATTACAGTAGCTGAAAGGACAATTTGCTACCTAGATCTTAAAGCTTCTGGATCACATCCTGTCCCAGACCTGGCTATTCGGTTTTGTTTTCTTGTTGCTCTTCCATATTCTTAGAATATACTCCATTTTTTATCTGTTTAAGATAGCCAGCATCCCTTTATGTTAATTCAAGACAAACAGGTTTTAGTTATAGCTATTCATAGAGCTGCATAAAAATATGCCTGTAAGTGTATTTTTTTAGTGAACTTAGAGACCTAAAGGTGACACATATTAGCTGAATGAATAAGTAATACTACCTTATAAAAAAATCAACTGAATCAGGCCCCAAGAATAACTAGCATATAATTCCTGTCATATTTCCAAAATGCCTTTAGAAAAAAATAGAAGTGGATCATGGTGAAACCTGAGCTAATATCTGTCCTAAACAATCAATACTGTTCAGCCATTAAATATTGAAAATTAATATTTACTGGACATTTTCATAACAGATAAAAAGGATATAACATGTTATCACATTTTATAATAAAGTTACATATACATGGAAGTATTACTCCAAAGTGTAACAATAGTTATCTCTGGATATTTTTGATTATTTTTATTGATCTGTTTTATTTTCATTCCAAGGATATGTATTTTCTGATTTAGGCTATGTTTACTTAAAAATAGAGACTCAGTGAATTTGGGTCATAAGTTAGTATGGGAAGATAAGTTAAAGTTTCGATATCAAGACTAAACCTTGTTGTATCATATAGAATAGAATAGAAATATGAAATTTCCCTAAGAATGTGGTAAAAGTCTTATTAGTTTTTATTTATTTATTTATTTTGAGACAGAGTCTCATTATGTCGCACTGGGTAGAGTGCCGTGGCATCAGCTCTCAGCAACCTCAAATTCTTGGGCTTAAGCTAGTCTCTTGGCTCTGCCTCTCAAGTAGCTGGGACTACAGGTGCCCACCACAACGCCCGGCTATTTTTTTGTTGTTGCAGTTGTCATTGTGGTTTAGCTGGCCCAGGCCAGGCTGGAACCTGCCAGCCTCAGTGCATGTGGCTGATGCCGTAACCACTGTGCTACAGATGCTGAGCCTAGTTTTTACTTTTAATTAATCAAATTCAAGGGAACAAAATTAAGAATATATTTCTGGAATAGTTCTATATCACAGAATCTAGATATTGTAAAGAAGTCTTACAGTTGGAGATTTTAGAAAAAGATAAATCAAACTTTGTGTTGTAACAGATATTTCTGTCCGTTAGATCAGAGCTGCTCAAATTTTGATGTGCAGGTGAATACCCTGGGGATGGTGAAAGTGCGGTTGGGCCTGTGGTGAGGTCTGAGATGGTCTGTTCCCATCATGCTTGGAGGTGAAGTGGCAGCTGCTGATCACCCGCCCTTTTTTTTTTTTGAGACAGAGCCTCAAGCTGTTGCCCTGGGTAGAGTGCCATGGCATCACGCTCACAGCAACCTCCAACTCCTGGGCTCAAGTGAGTCTCCTGCCTCAGCCTCCCAAGTAGCTGGGACCACAGGCGCCCACCACAACGCCTGGCCATTTTTTGGTTGCAGCCATCATTGTTGTTTGGCGGCCCGGGCTGGATTCGAACCCATTACCTTAGGTGTATGGGGCTGGCACCTTAGCCACTTGAGCCATAGGCCCTGAGCCCACCCGCCATTTTTTAAGACACAAAGGTCTCTAGATAGAAGTGTCTTCTTAATGACTTTAGAAGTCACTCTGAGCCAAGGAAAAATAAACAGTCAGTGAGCAAAAGCTTTTGTAGTTCAGGCAGAAAGCTGATATGAGGACCAAAGCTTCTGGGTCTGGAACGTGAATGTGTCATCAGAGTGGAACTGAGGTCAGAGATGGAGGAGTAGGGGTGGGGGATGGGTGGGTGGATCAGAATATGGAGGTGGGCCAGGGAGGGAACCTCAGGAGCAAGACCTGCCTCTGCTTGCATCCTGCACTATTATTTGCTATGTCATTCCTGCAGATGCCATTGCTGGGATTCTTCATTCAGTGGATTGGAAAGAGCTAGAGGTTGGCAACATCCAGAAAGGAGGACTCAGGAGAAGTGGGGCTTGTGAACATGAGGAGGGAGAAAGAGAAGGGAGCGGTGAGGGCTCAGTGTTGGCACTGACTCGGCAGCAGAGATGGGCATGGGGTGGTTAACTCTATCTTTATCCTAAGGTCTCTATTTCCTTTAAAAATCTGTGATGCAAGTTGTTCCTCCTAGAGATGGTTTTTACCTTAAGTTCCATCTCAACCATTTGTTTAGGAAGCTAGTTTTATGTTTGTTTAGTAACTTCAGTGCAGAACACAGTTAGTGAAAAAGAATAATAAGCTATAATGACTAAATACTAGAGTAGAAACTATTTCCACTTTAGAAGTGTAGGCTGACCTCCCTGTCCCAGGCATGACTGGGGCTTCTGCTTGACTCTCTGAGTGCTACTAGCCTAAGACAATACAGAAGGAGAAAGGAAAGGCCAGGGGAGTTCCCAAAGCTGGAGGTCACTCACAAAATGTGAACTGTTTGCCTATGAAAAGTAGCCCCCAAACCAAGGAACTGAATCTGAAGCTTTTTGGTTATTGTTAAGTAAGTAAAATCTTAAGATCAGCAAGACTGCCTACCATATGTTAGAGTAGTGTGAGTATGTTAGCTAGAGTAGTGCGAAGAAAAGAAGATAATTAGCCAAATAATCTTGTCCTATCACAGTGTCCCTGTGCCTGGGCACTGGGAGAAGGCTGCATGACTCCTGTCACCAGTCCCATGGCCCTAGAGGTGACTGCATGGAGTCGTCCTTCTGGCAGCAGGTAAGAGGCTCCTTTGTGTTTCTCTCACTGAGAGTGATCTGCTCTTGGTGTATCTGTAGATTCCAGGCTTGAAAATCAAATAACTAGCCCTTAAATTCTGGGCAACTGCTGGATAAAGTTTGTGGTTAGGCAAGCTTGGTTCATTTCTTGACACCTCCACTCACTACTTACAACTCCTAGAGAAAATTACTCAGTCTCTTTGTGACTCAGTTTTCTTAATTGTGAAATGGGAGCAGTAGAAGTACCTATCTCATGGAGTTGTTGCAAAAATTACTTAGTGACTATATGCAAGTACTGACTACATGCCTGACACATAGCAAGTACTCAGTAGGTAATACTTAGCAATAGAAATTAGATTGATGTTATTCTTTGGCTGTGTGGTCATGGGTGAGTTGCTTTGTTTCCCCAGAGTTGTCTTTCCGTGTACAAAGAAGATAATTGTGCCTCTTTCATAAGTTTATCATGGGTATAAGAGAAACATGCTGAGATACAGGCTCTGACTCTGTAGGTAGGTGGAGTTCAGATGCTGCTGGATGAGTTGGGAAGACTCTGGGTGACTGCAAAGCCATTTCTGTTCACCTGGGAGTGGAGGCTTCTTAGGGAAATGGGCTAGAATTCTGACCCCTACCTTGTTTGATGGCTGGGAGGAGCAGTGATCAGGCTGGATTGTAAAAGTAGATGAGCAAGGAAACCCTCTGAAAGAAACTCACTTTGTAGGTCAAGACCAAGGCTGGCCTCTACTCCTGGCTCAAGTGTGATAAGGTGCTCTGGGCCCAGAACTCACCTTGCTGGGCTATTTGGACGTGACCCTTCATGGACTGTCTTACCTTGGGCTTCTGTAGCAGAATACTGTAGACTGAGTGGCTTGCTCAGCCGTACCCAACCTTTGTAGCACCAGGGATTGGTTTCATGGAAGACAGTTTTTCCACAGACTGGCTGGTGAGGATGGTTTCAGGATGATTCAAGTACATTTATTGTGCACTTTATTTCTATTATTATTACACTGTAATATATACTGAAATAATTATACAACCTACCACAGTGCAGAATCAGTGGGAGCCCTGAGCTTGCTAGTCTGCAACTGAACAGTGCAGACCCATCCTGTATTTGCAGCTGCTTCCCAGCGCTAGCATTGCTGCCTCAGCTTCCTGAGACCATCAGGCATTGGATTCTCACCAGGAGCACTCAGCCCACATCCCTTGTTTGCGCACTTTATAGTAGGGTTCATGCTCCTACGGAGAATCTATTGCTACTGCCGATCTGACGAGAGGAGGAACTCAGGCGAGGATGCGAGTGTTGGGGAGCAGACATACATACAGAATCTGTGCAGCCCGGTTCCTAACCACAATTCTGGGCCACAGAGAGGGGCCAGTCTGCTGCCCAGGGCTTTGGGACCACAGGCTTAAAAAACAAACATTTATTTCTGACAGTTCTAGAAGCTGGATGCCTGAGATCAAGTGGCCAGCATGGTTGGGTTCTTGGTGATGATGACCCTCTTCCTAATTATGTCCATGCATGGCCTTCCTTGGTAAATGTGTGTGGAGAGAGAGGAAGGGAGACAGAAGGGGTGGAGGGAGGAAGCGCTAATCTTTTTCTCTTTTTATAGGGGTACTAATCCCATCATGGGGGCTTCACACTCATGACTTCATTTAAACCTAATTACCTCTAAAAAGTCCCGCCTCTAAATGGCATCTCGTTTTAAGATATGTAGTCAGGATACTCCATTCTCTTTTCTAGAGATGCTGGTGAGCCACAGATGAATTGTTAGACATGTTCTGAGGGCAGGGCTGTGGGCAAGCCACAAGGTGCTGGAGAGACAGGGCTTGGTGGAGGGCCATTCACCTCGACCATCAGGACATTAGCTTGAGTAGTCCATGTAAAAAATGAGGGCGAAATGGCTTAATGACAGGGATGCTGGGAGTCTGAGCAACTTCATGACCCTATTTAAAAAACTTTATTTTGCAAAATACAGTAGAACCTTCATAGTTGACCACCTCCCTATGTTGACAACTCTGTACATTGACCTAATTTTCATGGACTAGTCATGCACTACAGGTACATATCAGTATAGTAGGCCTAGTTCCTTATGTTGACCACCTCCATATGTTGACCAGTTTGTTAAACAGTCTTTTGGGTGGTCAACTTATAGAGGTTCTCCTGTATATTACATTTAGTAAAATATATACAAGATAAATATATTGCTCAATAAATTATCACAAAGTAAACCTGATATAATCACCACTTATCAAGACATGGAATACAGTGTTGCCCAAGTGCTACTTCCTGAAAATGGTCACCTTTGTGCCTGCTGAGTGTAATCAGTAGCCTGACTTTTAGGTAATCTCTGCTGCTTCCATTATAGTTTTACTAAGAGGCATCTTGAGACCTAGGTTAGTTGCTTATGTTATTTAACAGTTTGTAAAATTCATCTATATTGTTGCATCTAGCTGAAATTTATTCGTGTTCTTTGCTGTATAGTATTCCACCACATGAATATACAGTAGTTTGTAGTTTTCATCAATTCTAGATTATATAATGCCCATATTTCTACTTCACAGATTATGTCAAATTATTTTCCAAAGTGGTTATACTGATTTACACTCCCACCAGCAGTGCTTAAGAATTTTAATCACTCCACATTCACTCCAACAGAATCTTTTAATTTTTGTCATTTTGGTAGGTGTGTACTAATTTTGTGTTTTAAAAAAAATCTAATAACATCTTTATGGAGAAATAATTTCCATGCCATATAATTTACCCATATAAAGTGTATGTCCTTGGAATTGCATACCCACCACTCACTGTGATTTTGTTTTCTTTACTCCTCAGGAGGATGAGCACCTCTTCACATGTTCAAAAGCGTTTGGATTTCTTCTTTGTGTCATGTCTTTTAAAATCTTTGGCTCATTTTCCTGTTGAGCTGCTCATCTTCTTAAATTGCTTCTTAAGAGTTTTAAAAAGTTTTCTGCATATGACTCTTTCCTCAATTTGTAGCTTTTTACTCACTTAATAATACTGTCTGATAAGGGAAAGTTTTCTTTTTTGTTGTAGTTAAATAAAACATTTTTTTCCTTTGTGGTGAGAACTTTAGTGTCTTGTTTAAGAAATACTGTGTTTTCATGACACAGAACATGAAGTTCTATATAATCTATATTTCCTAGAAAGTTGGTTGTTTTGATTTTCATGTTTAGACTTATGGTCTACTTGGAAGTGGTTTTAGTGTGTGGTATTAGTTATGGAGATCAACATCATCCCTGCCTCACTGCTCAGTTCCATCAATACAATTGTGCTGTTCTGTCTCAATACCACACTATTTTTTTTTTTTTTTGAGACACAACCTCAGGCTGTCCCCCTGGGTAGAGTGCCATGGCATCACAGCTCACAGCAACCTCCAACTCCTGGGCTCAAGCAAGTCTCCTGCCTCTGCCTCCCAAGTAGCTGGGACCACAGGTGCCCGCCACAATGCCCAGCTATTTTTGGTTGCAGCCATCATTGTTGTTTGGCAGGCCTGGGTTGGATTTGAACCCGCCACCTTAGGTGTATGTGGCTGGTGCCTTAGCCACTTGAGACGCAGGCGTTGAGCCAATACCACACTATTTTAATCACCATAACTCAGAATGTGATTTGATATTCTATATTTTATTTATATATAAATAAGTCATCCTACCTTTCCTTTCCTTTTTATTTTCTTTTTTATTCAAGAGTATCTTGGCTATTCTTAACTCACTACATTTCCTGTAAATTTTAAAATCACCTCATTAAGTCCCACAAAAATATTTGTTAAAATTTGACTGAGACATCTACTTCATGCCATCTTCATTTTTCTTTCCATTTTTACTAAATGAATTCCCCCCCAAAAGTTATTTCTTCTTTTGTGGCAGTATTCCAGGTCTTCCATGTCCAGTTGTTCTCCAGGAATCGTGGGCCAGGATAGCAGCCTGACATCAGTTTCTGTAGGGACCAGCTTCTGGGCCAGCAGGTGTTGTCCAGGCTGGAGGGCCATCTGTGTTTCTGGTCTAAGTCAGGAGATAAGTCAGCATAGGTGGGGATTCTTGGGCACATGAGAAGGTGACTCCAGGAAAAGACATGACTCTACTAACCTGGGGAGTAAGAACTCAGAGTCATCATAATTTCCAGTATCAAGGTATGTACATTTTGATTTTATGATGACTGAAAGAATAAAGGGGATCCATGAGCCACAAATGGAGAAGGTGCTTAGTGAATAACATGCCTCCCTCCCTTGCTTCGCCCTCACACAGCTGAATTAGTCTGTAGGCGTCAGGCAGATGTTAGAGCAGCAATCAGTGGATGGCGTGGGGCTTTGTGATCAAGGATAGGAAATTCCTTTGGAGAAGTCACATTGTCCATGACACCAAAGAAACAGAGCTATAGACATTGACCATAATACCATGTCTCTATTGATTGTGCCTTGCTTTATTTTTACTGTTTCTGGGAGGATTCTAAAAATATCCCCAAAGCAAGGATCATTTGGTTATCTCTGGTTTCTACCTAGTTTTCTTTTTCTTAACTGAAGTAAACATCTCAAACAAAACAACAAAACTCCAATATTGGATTACAGCTGGTATTCTTGCTAGTGTAGTGGCTCAGACCCTTATCCAAGCTCTGAACTTAGAGACAGCCATCAAGCCGTGAAGCCTCATGTTACCCCAACTCCCCTTTGTTAACAGGTTAGAGTTGCCCGCTCCCTCATGCTGCTGCCAGCAGGTGTCTCTGTTTCTGGAATTTATCACCTAGGACCTGCCTGCCTTCAGAGGCATCATCTTCTCTGGTTATTGGAGGTTTTGAATGAATTGTTTTCCTTCTGCTTTTGAAGACTGTGGACAGGAGGTGAGAGGATGATAAAAGTGTTACCTTTGGTTTCTGTAGATGGAGGAGGTTTCTCATTACTTTTATTGAAACAAAGAAGGATCTGTCAGAAATGCCGCCGTTAAAATCGCATTTATTTGTGAAGAGTCAAATAGAGTAGTTAAAAATGTAGCTACTTTCGGGCAGCGCCTGTGGCTCAGAGGAGTAGGGTGCTGGCTCCATATGCTGGAGGTGGCGGGTTCAAACCTAGCCCTGGCCAAAAAAAGAAAAAAAATATATAGAGAGAGCTACTTTCTATTGGTCCTTTGGAGAGGGTTTGGGGCAGATAGAGGGTCCTACAAAAGCAGAATGGTATGGATTAAAATAAAACAAAGCATACATTAAGCCGCCTACGGCTGCCTTTCTTTTTCTGAGTTTTCTGGATGGAAGCTAGCCTCAGAAAATATAGAGCAGTTTCTGAGGACTGTGGTGGAGAGGTGCTTCCCATCTGGGAACTGAGGAACTTTCATGTGTTTGGTTTTTTTCTCTGGGGCTCCCATATCAGGAGCAAGAAACCAGTTGGTTCCCAGAGTGGCTTCCAGTTTGCTGCAGGTGGTCAGAGCTTAGAGCACTTGGCCAGTACTCCAGCTTTGTCTTTGCTGCAGGGACATTTTCTTCTCTTGCTTTTTTGTCGTTTGCCCTCTCCCGTACTCCTGGTACTCTTACATATTCTCTTTTTCCAAATTTGAATAAAAAGTGACTTTCAGATCTCACATTCATCCTGAGGGAGAGATGTTTGCAAAACCAGATGGACTCGTGAGGTCAGAAACCTACAATAAAAGTATAAAGCCCCATAGACATAATTCCAGGAATCAGCCAACTGGTGGGAGAGTTTTAAAGGATTTTCTTTCCTTCCCTTGCTTTCTCCCTTCTTCTTTTTTATTTTTTATTACAAAAGTCACAAAGCTACACTGCTTATTCTCTAGGAACTCAAATTCTGGTTAGTGACACCACCCCTCCTAAACCAAATTTGAACAGTAATGACAATATAATAGCACCATTTACTCACCATTTATTTAAACAATGTGCTAGGCATCTTCTGTGTCATCTCCTTTAACCATTAAAACAAAACAAAGCAATACTACAAAGTTCGTGGTAGTATTCACTGTATTTTTAAAGATGGGGAAACTGAGATGTAAACAGATTAAAAGTTTGCCTAAACCTGTATGCCTACCGAGTAAAGAGCAGATTGGCCTGACTCCCAGCACTGTGCTAATTCAGTGCTACCCTGTGTCTGGAGAGCCACATGATTTGGATTCTAGGAAAAAAGGCCAGTGATGGAGGCTTTGCAGAGTTGATCAGATGTGAGCTGGTCATGAAGGATGTCTGGAAGAAGCAGGCAAATGAGTGTCATATGCAGGGTCCTAATGATGTCCTCCGCTCTGGCCTGTTTTTTCTTTCACAAGCAATCGTCCTTCTCCTTACTATCCACGAGCCTTTACAGTGTGGTAGTTTTCCACTCCAAGTGGAAACTGGTTATCATTAATCACCGCATGCAGCCCTGTTTCCTCTGGGGGGCTTCTTTTGAATGCTGATAAATCTTTCTAATTAGCTGTAAAAATCTTGAAGAGTCCACGTCATGTTTTAATCTGAAACCACTTGGGCCACTGGCATTCATGTGCTAGCTGGAATTCTTTCTTTCTTTCTTTTTTTTTATTTAACAAATTGCTTAGAGTTTATGACATTTTTGGTAGATCTCTAAGTCCACAGAGCTCAGGGTTACAAAAATCCAATGAACTGTTTTCAGTAACTCAATCACAGAAAAAGCAAAGCAAAAAACAAACAAACAAAAAAGCAATGATACATTTTCAGTGGTTTATTTTCCCATGTGTTGGTGGAATATTAAAGATCTTGGAGATCTTTTCAGATAATTCAATACAGGCCTGGCTCTAAACTAAAAGCTAGCATGCTGATCAGCGAGGGAGAAAATGGTTTTGGTTTTTTTTCTCAGAAGCTAACGTGGACTTTCCTAAGAACTGGGGAGGAGAATATAGGATTAGAAGGCGTACTATAATTGGTTTTCAATGTTGAGGTATAGCTCCAGAAGAGGTCCAGAAAAATCAAGTCTCAACTCAAATCTTCTTTATGTCATGGTGTACAATGGCTCTCAAACTTCGGCATGTATCAGAATCATCTGTAGAGTTTTTGAATAGCACAAATTGCTAGGCCCCAGCCCAGAGTACTTCTTGGATGGAGGCTGAGACTTAGATTTCTAAGCTCTCAGATGATACTAATGCTGTTGCCACCAAATTTTGACAGTCTGACTTCCAGTTCCAGCTCAGTGCTCACCAGCTGTGTGACCAGAGCACTTCCTGGTGCTTTTGTCTCTTTGAGTCACCTGCGCCTAATTCAGCACAGATGTCAGAACCACTGTGATCTATGTAACAACATCTACTGGGATCCCAGCTTCTAAAAATATTTACTTCATTGTTCTTTAAGCTGGAGTGGGATCTGCTTTGCTTGAAACCTCAGTGGGGGATTTTCTGTATCTGAGGAGCTCTGAAGATGAACTGATGCTGTTCTTGAATGTGAGGTTGTGAAATTTGTGCCTCTGCGTCCAGTCCTCATGTGGACGTGGATGCTTCAACATCGGGCCTAGCACAGTGTGGCCTGATAATTTCTTTCAGCACTTCTATTTTGAAAAGAAATCACTGTTATTTCTGAAAGTCACATGCTTGTATTCTCATCTTTGTGTACTCCATAACACCTACTAGAAGGTCTTGATTATGGGAGGTGTTTACTAAATTCTTACTGAGTTGAAACACTGGATTTTAAATTTAAACTTGGTGCCAATATCTCACCTAGAAAATAGTATCCTTTGAGCAGACAAAGATAATCAGAACAATTATACTTTACATGTGTGTCTTAGTTCCGTTCAGGTTGCTATGCCAGAATGACAAAGACTGGGTGGCTTAAATAACACAGATTTATTTCTCACAGTTCTGGAGGCTGGAAAGTCCAAGATCCAGTTGCTGGCAGAGCTGGTGTCTGGTGAGGACTGTTCATAGTTTGCCCATATGTGTCTTGTGGTGCCCTCACATCGCAGAGAACAGAGACTTTCTCCCTCATGTCTCTTTTTATAAGGGCATTAATTCCATTTATGAAAGCTCCTCCCTCACAACCTAATTACCTCTCACAGACCCGCATCTCCTAATATCACTGCATTTGGGAGTTAGACTACAATGTATGAACTTTGGGGTAGACAGAAACATTCATTCTATATAAATGTCACTTAGGATTTCAACAGAGTTGGAGATCAAATTATTCGTCTTCTTCGTTCTTCATGGAAATTGAATGTAATGATAGAATCTTGGGGGTTCAGATTGTGGAGGATCCCACATGTGGAGTTTTAGTGTCCCCCTGACTGGGATTTCTAAGAGTAAGTTTCTAGCTCTGTGCCCCTGTGGAAGGCATCCCCCCATAGTCATTGATAGCTGGGTCTCAAATGCAATTGAAAATGTGGCTTGCCATCATTGCAGACATACCATGAGCCCCAGATGCAAACCACCTCAAGGAGACCTTTGCCCAAACTGAGCCCAGGAATACTACAAGAAACTACTAAACATTACTCTCTTTGAAATATACAGTTTGAATTAATTAAACTCAGCACACCAAATATGTATTGATAATTCTATTTAAAATTTTTTAATGTCAGGGCAAATTACTTAACTTTTTAAGCTACTAAATGAAGTCCTCTAATGGGAAATTATGGGTAACCAACTCTTATTATTTATTCTTAAATGGGTACATGGATCAGAAAAATCACAAGATAATAGAAATATTTGCCTAATATTCAAACAATTCATGTGATATGAAATATACAATTGTTGCTATTTTATTCTTTTATTCTTCTATTATAGTTAGTGGGCATCAAAAGTTTAGATAGTAAGTCAAGATGTTTTTGCATTTCTTAGGAATATGTTATTTTTTTAGTGTCTTAGGGAGGATTTGGGGAATGATTTCTTTTAATTTAAAAAAAATAAGAGATGAGTGGTTAAACAAGTTTCCTTTTGTACATTAGCTGCTAGATAGTTTGGACCCTATTTGTGTCTCATTTATCAAAAGTGTATTTAATCTTATGGAATATGGCTTTGAGCTTTTGCCTTTGTGTGTGTGAGAACGTGCACATATGTGTGTGTGTATTCCTATTCCTTTTTCATCGACTTTATAAAAAAGAATTGATAATTCCAAAATAATTTATATTCATCTTAAAATATTTGGAAAATATAGAGAAGCTAAAACAAAATAAAAAAACTAAATCCAAACAAACTCAGAATATTTTTGGAGTCTTTTTCTATGCCTGTATGCCTCTGTCTATTTAAATAGATTGGCAGAGTAGTGTGTAACTCTCTTGTTACTAAGTTTTTTTTTTAATAGCATGTCTCTCTTATCACCTACTCTTAATTTATGCTATCCTTCTGTGTTTCATATGTCTTTGTAAACTACAAAGGCATGAAAAGTGTTTTTGTAAAAATCCTTTTAGAACAAGGGAGGATATGTGTGAACCATCCTTCTGAGAAATAAGGCACAACTTACTTGGTTGTAAAATCATATTTTTAAAATTAATTAATTAATCATATTTTTTTAATTAATTTTTAATTTTAGGTTAACATGAGGGTACAAACAACTGGGTTATAATGTTTGCATTTGTTAGGTAAAATCCCTCTTGTAGTTGTGTCCCACACCCAAGAGGTGTGTCTTATACCCTTACATTGTGCCCATTAAGTGAGAGTACACTCATTCCTCACCCTCCTCCCCTCTTTCCCCAACTGGAATTGAATTGAGTTTTTCTCTTATGTGGGCATGTATTAGATCATCTAGTGGATTCATATTAGTACTGAGTACATTGGATATTTGCTTTTCCATTCTTGTGATACTTTACTAAGAAGAATGTGCTTCCACTCCATCCAGGTTAATGCAAAAGATGAAAAGTTTCCATCTTTTTATGACTGAATAGTATTCCATGGTATACATATACCACAGCTTGTTAATCCATTCCTGAGTTGATTGGCATTTTAAATCATGTCTTTTGAAAAGATGTTTGATAAATTGCTAGTGGCTCCAAAGAGATTCCTGAATTTCTTGATGACACAAGAAATGAAACCAGCCAATCCTTCTTGCTCTCTGCACATCTGTGCCTGAGCTTTCTGCCTGTAATGTCCTTCCTTTGCATTTTTACCAGGCTGGTGACCCCTGAGGACTAAATGAAGATATCTCTTCTTTGGGGAAGGCTTCTCTAAGTCCTGCATGAGCTGCTGTGCCTATAGCAGTTCATGCTTCCCACTCCATAATTGCTGATTATTTTGTGTCCCATTGGGCTGCAACTGTCTTAAGTGTGGGGCACAGGTTTTGTTTCTTATGACAGGAGTACAGTGTGTATTGAATGAATAAATTATCTCTAGACTTTTCTCATTAGAGAAGAGTTCTTGGGGTAGGGGTGGAAAGATCTAAGCTAAAATATTTGGAATACTAATACTTGGACTAACTAAGAAACATTACTGGGAGGGCCATTAAAATGGAGAGAAAAGACACTAGGGCCTGAGAGTTATCTCTCATTATTTGTTTGCTACCGAGGCCCTGAGTCAATGTATGTTTTATTACATTGTTAGTGTAAAATATCTGTCACTGGTCTTTTAAAAATATTCTTTGTTTTCCAGAATATTACGTCAGTAGAAGTGTTTTGGTTAGGTAAATTGCTTTTGTACAGTTTGAGTCAAAGTTATGAGTACCCCTGATAGTGTTCATTATACCCACTAGGTGTGAATTACCCCTCCCCTCCAACCCCTCCCACTTGCTTACTCTCTGTTGGGTTTTACTGCCATATGTGCATGTGGATGTTGATTGATTAGTACTAATTTAATGATGAGTACATGTCGTGTTTGTTTTTCCATTTTGGTGATACTTAACTTAGAAGAATGGTCTCCAGTTCCATCTAGGTTATTACAAAGGTATTAGTTTTCCTTTTTTTTTTTTTTATTAAATCATAGCTGTATACATAAATGCATTTATGGGCTACAATGTGCTTGTTTTATATACAATTTGAAATACTTACATCAAACTGGTTAACATAGCCTTCACCACACTTTCTTAATTATTGTGTTAAGACATTAATATTCTAAACTTAGTAGATTTGACATATACCCTTGTAAAATACACCATAGGTGTGGGCCGACCCATTATCCTCCCTTCACCCATTCTCCCCCCTCCCCTCCCTTCCCCTTCCTCTTTTCCATTCATCTTGGACTATAGTTGGGTTATAGCTTTCATATGGAAGTGAGGGTGCTTATATATTGGTTTCATAGTAGAGCTGATATAATACATCACATAAACAAAATAAAAAAACAAAGACTATGTGATTCTCTCAATTGATGCAGAAAAAGTTTTTGATAATATACAGCATCCTTTTATGATCAGAACACTTAAGAAAATAGGTATAGAAGGGACATTTCTTAAACTTATAGAGGCCCTTTACAGCAAACCCACAGCCAATATCATATTGAATGGAGTAAAATTGAAAACATTGCCACTCAGATCAGGAACCAGGCAAGTTTGCCCATTGTCTCCATTGCTTTTTTTAACATAGTAATGGAAGTCTTAGCTACCGCAATCAGGCAACAGAAGGCAATCAAGGGTATCCAGATAGGATCAGAGGAGATCAAACTTTCACCCTTTGCAGATAATATGATTATATATCTGGACAACCCCAGGGACTCAACTACAAAATCTTAGAAGTGATCAAGGAATACAGCAGTGTCTCAGGTTACAAAATCAATACTCACAAATCAGTAGCCTTTGTATATACCAACAATAGTCAAGCTGAAAAAACAGTCAAGGACTCTATTTCTTTTACAGTAGCAAAAGATGATGAAATATTTGGGAGTTTACCTAACAAAGGACGTAAAAGATCTCTATAAAGAGAACTATAAAACTCTGAGAAAAGAAATAGCTGAAGATGTTAATAAATGGAAAAACATACCATACTCATGGCTGGGAAGAATCAACATTGTTAAAATGTTCATACTACCCAAAACAATGTACAACTTTAATGCAATCCCCATTAAAGCACCACTGTCACCAATTTATAGACCTCGAAAAAATAATACTTTGTTTTATATGGAATCAAAAAAAACATCGATTAGCTAACACATTACATAGAAATAAAAACAAAGTAGGAGGAATCACACTATCAGAACTCAGACTATACTATAAATCAACAGTGATCAAAATAGCATGGTACTGGCACAAAAACAGAGAGGTAGATGTATGGAACAGAATAAAGAGTCAAGAGATGAACCCAGCTACTTATCATTATTTGATCTTTGATAAGCCTTTCAAAAACATTCCGTGGGAAAAGACTCCCTATTTAACAAATGGTGCCCGGTAAACTGACTGGAGACCTGTAGAAGACTGAAACTGGACCTTTCACCGTTCATCGTTAACCAAAGTTGATTCTCACTGGATTAAAGATTTAAATTTAAGACATGAAACTATAAAAATACTAGAAGAGAGTTCAGGGAAATCACTTGAAGAAATTGGCCTGGGTGAATATTTTATGAGAAGGACCCCTGAGCAATTGAAGCAACACCAAAAATACATTACTGGGACCTGATCACACTAAAAAGCTTCTGCACAGACAAGAACACAGTAAGTAAAGCAAGCAGACAGCCCTCAGAATGGGAGAAGATATTTACAGGTTCTGTCTCTGACAAAGGTTTAATAACCAGAATCCACAGAGAACTCAAACATATTAGCAAGAAAAGAACAAGTGATCCCATCTCAGGGTGGGCAAGGGACTTGAAGAGAAACTTCTCTGAAGAAGACAGGCGCATGGCCTACAGACATATGAAAAAATGCTCATCATCCTTAATCATCAGAGAACTGCAAATCAAACCCACTTTGAGATACTATCTAACTGCAATAAGATTAGCCCACATTACAAAAACTCAAAACTATAGATGTTGGCGTGGATGTGGAGAAAAGGGAACACTTTTGCACTGCTGATGGGAATGCAAACTAGTACATTCCTTTTGGAAAGAAGTTTGGAGGTCACTTAGGGATCTAAAAATAGATGTACAGTTTGATCCTGCAATTCCTCTACTAGGTATATATATCCAGAAGACCAAAAATAACTTTATAACAAAGATATTTGCAGCAGAATGTTGATTGCAGCCCAATTCATAATTGCTAAGTCATGGAAGAAGCCCAAGTGCCCATCAACCCAGGAACGGATTAATAAATTCTGGTATATGTAAACCATGGAATATTATGCAGCCTTAAAAAAGATGGAGACTTTACCTCTTATGTTTACATAGATGGAGCTGGAACATATTCTTCTTAGCAAAGTATCTAAAGAATGGAAGAAAAAGTATCCATTTTTTTTAATGGCTGATTAGTATGCCATGGTTTACTTATACAGCATTTTATTAATCTATTCAAGTATTGATGAGCATTTGGGTTGATTCCACATCTTTGCAATTGTGAATTGTGCTGTAATAAACATTCAAGTGCATGGGTCTTTTTGATAAAATGACTTTTTTTCTTTGGGTAAATACCCAGTAGTGAAATTGCTGATCAAATGGGAGGTTTAGTTTTAGTTCTTTGAGGTATCTCTACATGACTTTCCATAGAGCTTGTACTAGTTTGCTGTCTTGACAATAGTGTATGTGTGTTCCTTTCTCTCCATATCCATGCTAGCATCTGTTGATTTGTGACTTTTTTTTTTTTTTTTTTGTAGAGACAGAGTCTCACTTTATTGCCCTCGGTAGAGTGCCATGGCATCACACAGTTCATAGCAACCTCCAAATCCTGGGCTTAGACAATTCCCTCGCTTCAGCCTCCCTAATAGCTGCGACTACAGGTGCTCTCCACAATTGCCTGGCTTTTTTGTTGTTGTAGATTGGCCGGGCTGCGTTTGAACCCTCCACCCTCAGTATATGGGGCTGGCATCCTGTCCACTGAGCCACAGGTGCTGCCCGATTTGTAACTTTTTTGATAAAAGCGTTCTCACTGGATTTAGGTGATAAAATAACTTTTTCCCTGTTAAGAATTAATTTTTTATTTTCCCTTTCCCCAGTCTTAAAAAAAATGCATCCAAATTAATAATTCTTCAATTTCTTATCTTAATAAAACTAGATAAATAGTAATTTAATTAGTCATAATCCTCAGCAAACTAGATTCTGCCTGCACCAGATTTGAGGAAAAAAGAAAAAGCAAATAAAATGGCAAATCATTAAGGAATTATTTTCAACACTGGCTGCCAGAAACAATCCAAAGGTCAAAACTCATTCAGTCTGTTTTTTAATTCACTGTGGTATATAAAAGGAATAGATTTTCATGATTGTGTTTCATCAGCAAAAAATCATCCATTTTTAAAAAATAATGAGTGATAAGAGAAATAATACATTTTACAAAAGTTCTCATAAGACTAAAAAAATCATTTTAACATAAGCAAAACATCCTATCTAGTGTGTTGTCTCTGCTACTATATCTTAAAGGCCAATTAAGTTCTCTGTATAAAGAAAACACATAGCCTATGAATTCATCATAAAGACACACGCAGGACACCTTGAAATAGCTGCTTTCACTCTCTTATTAAAGGAAACTTTCAATGTAAAGAAGTTATAGAAGAAATAATTATGTGAGATCCATGAGTAAGGCTTTTTTGAACTAACTGCTAGTTTCCATCCATCTGCAGGGCTGCTGAGGAATAGTAATGTTTTAGTTAGGGTAATCACCCCTAGCTGTGACAACAGGCAGATCCTCACATCTCAGTAACTTAATGTAATAGAGTTTATTTTTTGCTCATATGAGTCCATTTTGGGTTGGGGAGTCCTCCTCCATCTGATGGCCAGCCCATATAGAGCACAAAGCCTCCAAGGTCACTGCCATAAAGAAGGTGGAAGATGGAGAAGACACATGGTCTTTAACTGCCTTGGCTCAGAAGTGACACGTGTCACTGTGGTTTGGAGTCTATTTGGCCACATCAAGTCACAGGGCCCCAGAGAACTGCAGGGGAGGCTGAGAAATGTATTTTATGAGCACGCAAGTGGTGGGAGAACACTAATTGCTTCTGCCACAATAATCTTGACAATTAGAATTTCACTCATTGCCTAAGTAGTGAGCTACTAAGGTTAGCAGGATGAGGTGTGGGAGGTAGGGAGAAACTGTGAACATGAGGATACATGGAGTGGTTGTCTGCTATCTCCTCTGATAGCTGAACCCCTGTTTCCTTATGAGAACCATCTGTCTCACAATTTCAGCTCACATAGTTCTGGTTTGGCCTTTCCCTTTCTCCCAGGGCTGGGCATATGCCCCCTGCCAGATTAATCAGAGACAGCTGTGGGACAGAGGAGCCCTTCTCTCAGCCTTAAGACCTCTACATGCCTAGAGTGCCAATACAGTGCCACTATGGGTTATGTTTTCTTGAAAGTGAAGCCAAACCAAGGGATCACCAAACCAAGAGGAAAGAGACAGATTTGGCTGGCGCTGATGGAGAGAACCTCTGGATCAATTGGTGCCGGTTTTTCCTTTGATTTCCACAATTATGTCAGCCAGGTAGTCCCTTAATTTGGGCTAGGTTGAGTTCTGTAACTTGTGACTGAAAGAGAAGATCTAGCAGTTATCACTCCCTAAGCCTTCAAAACATCATCTTATACCCCTTGGTCTCTAAACCCACATAACTAGCAGTTACCTAAGAAAGGACTGGTTATTATAGCCTATACATTTATACTGAAGAATTGTTGCTTTTTGATATAGACACTATATAAATGAGTGGCTAATTATCCTTTGTGTATCTGGGGCTGGGGAACCTGTAGCCTTAAGGCCACATGTAGCCTTCTACATCCTTAAGTGTGGCCTTTTCACTGAATCCAGATTTTACAGAACAAATCCTTTTAATTAATGATTAGAGTCTACCCTCATCTATGACATTCACAAGAAAAGGCTGAAAGAAGATAGGAAATAACTTTCTGGTGACCTAAACTGTTGTAACCTCAGTCTCTAAATCACATGACATTTGTTTACTTTCTTTCCAATGGGCTGTTTAATTATTTGTCTTTAGAGTTTTAAATCAGAAGCCAAAAGAAGTGAGAGCAGCTGAGGCCAATTTTTAAATTTAAAACTAACAGAGCAATTCAGCTGTCTGATGAACTGAAGGTGACTTTTCTTTAACATTGTCATCACCACACACTCTGACCTGCTTGGTTCCAGATGTGCAACAACTGGGCTTTGACGAGTGTGACGAGGGAATCAAACAAAACATGTGGATGTCAAACCAGATAAAAGGCTCCAGCAGATCTCACTCCTTTCTTAAGGTAGTTTCTCTCATCTGATTCTGTCAACATTTACTAGAAATTTCTATCTGGAACACATAGTTCTTTCTCTTTTACAACCAAGGCAGCAAATGTAAAGAAAGTTTTATTGTTCAAGATAATTAAATGAATTGAATCAGAATCCACATGAAAATTCTCCCCAATCCTTTCCCATTGAATATTCTCTGGTGATCAGTTGGACTAAGCCAAACTTCTCTCACTGGATAGAAAGTGTTCCTGGCTCTAGAGTGGTGGGTGCTCTGGGGGAATCAGGATTCCTCTTCTAGGAGGACTGTATTCTACATTTCCTTTCTTCTGTGTTGGAGTTTTCCCTTCAATATATACAAAATAAATGTTATTTATTCCCTGTGTTAGGGTGAAGATTAACAACTCTGTTGGCATTATCATTCCTTTTTTTTTGGAGACAGAGACTCACTCCATTATCCTGGGTAGAGTGCCATGATGTCATCATAGCTCACAGCAACCTCAGTTTCTTGGGCTCAAACAATCCTCTTGCCTCAGCCTCCCGAGTAGCTGGGACTATGGGTACCCACCAGGACACTCTGCTAATTTTTCTATTTTTAGCAGAGATAGGATATCACTCTTGTTCAGGCTGGTCTTGAACTTATGAGCTCAAGCCATCAGCTTGCGTTGCCCCCCCACCCCCCGAGTTCCACTGGCATTTTCATGTGATTGTTAGCTTATTTTTCTTTATTAAAACTTTCCTTCTGATATGTTTGATAGGATCATCTCATATCTAACAAATCCTAAAGTTACATAAACTAGGTCTGGGCAGAAGTTAGGTGTCTCGGCTGAACATTAGCAGAATCCTAATGATTGAGCAAGCATCTGTTATCAGCGCTCACTGAAGACTTGCTGAAGGTGCTGTGCTACATTTAGTGAATGAGAATGGCCAATCAAGTCCCCACCTGGCTCATGATCTAGTTATACTAGCATACAAGCATAGACTAAGTGATAGTTAGCAGTTAGACGCAGGACACCTTTTAGTACAGACTAAAACTCTCAGAAAAGAGGATGCAGTCACAATAAATGACTGTGAGATTCAGGAATTGTTCTGACATTTCTGGAAAGGTGTAATCATAGACTGTGCACCTCACCCTATACCCATGACTGAAAAATCCCCACCCTTAGTTACAAGATAGACTGGGTTTAGGGGTAAGAGTAGCTCCATGAGACTGCATCACCCCACTGGGAAACGTGGTTTGTATTCTACTCATCGTGGCTTTGTTGCATAGATTTTATGCACATTAGAGAGAATATTTACACATAGTCTGTCCCATCCTTTCTTATACTTATAAAAAAGATCTCTGAAAGGTAAGAGGGTCACTTTCCTGATCAGTGATAGAGAGGGCACTATGGGATTGGGAGAATCAAGCTTAGGCAGAAAGATAGCCCAGCAGCCATATGTAAATCGTTCCCTCACGTAGAAACACCAGTGTGCACTGGAAAATTCAATAGAAAACATTAGTCATTTATCATCCTTAATTATCAGTCATCTCTAACTGCATCTGGTTTGCATTTTTTATTAGGAAGGGTTTTTTTTTTTTGGTTCCTTGAGTTGGACCCGGGCATTTATTTCTTCCGTTCCTGATTTCATTTTGTTATTCTTTTTAAAATTCCATCACTAATTCCCATGATGTGAAGAGGTTTCTATTTCATAAGACACAATAAATCAAGCAACGCCTCTGTTGTAATGTCGTCCTTACTGTGCATTTGTCTTAGGCCTTGGGTTGCTGAGTTTACTCAAGGTTAGAGAGTCAAGCCGCTTTGAGGACAAACTCAGCCAGTGCCGTGGGTATGCACGTAGGCCCATCAGAGGAGCCGAAGGTATAAAACTTCGGTCAGCTTGAGGGAGTCCAGCTGCTTCAGAAAAGCCAAGTGACAAAAACTGGTGCTGGGACAGTTTGGAGTTTGAGGGCTATGGTCTTGGTACTTCTGGACGGTGTATGATGTCCTTGTCACACTTTTATATACAGAACTGATGGATAATGTCCTTCTCTCATAAAATGATAGTAATGGCTAATATTTATTAAGAATTTTCTACATGTTCTACATCATCCAATGTACTTTTTTACACGTTGTCACATTCAATTCTCACGACAACCTTTTCAGGGAGGGAAGTGTTATTTATATGTTTTAGATGAGCCAACTGTGGCTTTAGAAAGACATAGTTGCTTGTTAATTTCTCATCTGGGAAGTCCCTGGACCATGGAGGTAGAATGAGTCATAACCCTAAGCCTGCAAGAGGGGGGCCTATGTTATAAAGTCTCCAGACTCATTTTAACTATGAAAATCCCAGGATAAGATAGGTAAGCTCCCTATTTTTTTCCCTATGTTTTGGGGTTTCTTTTATTAACTGAAGTGGTAATTTTATATGTTTAATTTTTAAGTGATGGCTGTGTTTAACAATTGGCTCATGAAACTTCTAAAAGTTTAACGTATGCTCTGGTGAGCTGACATGAACTGGCTCTGGCACATGACTACCTCCATCTAATGAGGCTGAGATGCCACAGTCCCCAAGGCATGATGTGAATCCAAAGATTCCCCCAAGGCAGGAGGGAATCCAAAGACTTAGGCAAATAAGAAAGTTGAGGTGGATGTATCACACCCATTTCCTGCGACCTCCCTCTAAAGGGCAGGAGAGATCTACTAGTGATCAGAATACATGAGGTTACAGGTTTGTGGTGGCTCATTGATCCCAGTGTCCCTAGGAATGAAATAGATGGGCAGCCTGCCTAAGTACTGCTTGATCTATATAATGGAAAAACTCTTATTCTGGTGGCCAAAAACCTGATTTGATTTGCCTTAATGGAGAACCAGGGCCACTCCACTCACCACATAACCTAACCTAACCTAAGGCAATCCACAGATTCAGAGTCCCTTGATTAAAGGAGGGTCCTCTGTGAGGAAGGACTTTGCATCATTGCTATAAGCAAATATCATATATCTTCCTCTAAGTCTTTTCTCAAAGGATTTGCAGCTGATAGATTGACTGCATACTGCAGAAAAGGAAATGTCCAGATCTTTGAGGAATTACTTAGTACTTGCTCTTAATTATGTTAATTCCTGATTAACTAATCAGATCTAAAGTATTCATAGTAGTCTGCCAGTTAAAAATGAGAGCTTACCTAAGAAACTCAAACACTGTAACCTAATTGTTGGTTCCCTCACATTAATCTGAAATTAAAAAAAATAATGAAGGCTTTCTATGATGAGAATACAGATGAAGTCTGAGCCCAAATTTAACACACAGTGGGCCCAGTTGGTCAGTTGACCACCCTGTGGTTATTTCCCCAATTCCTGAATGTATAATTGGAATATACATACTTAGGAACTGTCAGAATTCCCACTTTGGCTCTCTGACCAAAGAGTCCATAGGATAAGGACTGTCATGATAGGAAGGGTAAAGTGAAAGCCCCTGGAACTTCTCATCCTTACAAAGATAGCAGAAGTAATGTTGCATCCCTGAGGGTAATTGCAGAGATTAGCACCACCAGTAAATATTGAAATGTACATGGTGACATCTGTCACAGACCTATTTAACCTGTGTGCTACATGCAGACATTGACTAGGTCTTGGAGAAGGACTTATAAACTTAATCAGATTAATTATAAACTTAATCAGATGGTAATTCCAATTTCAAAGGCCATTGCAAATAAGACCCCTTTTCTATAAGAAAGGGACATAGCTCCCAGCCTGTGGTGGGCAGCTATTGACTTGAAAAATGCCTTTTCCTTCATGCCAATTTGCAAGGCCCAACGGAAGCTGTTTGCTTTTATCGGGCACAGGCTCCATGCTTGCTCATCGGGGTACATCAGGCCTGCTCTCTGCTACAAGACAGTGAGAAAAGTTGATTGTCTTAACATTGCACAAAACATCACACTAGTCTTCTACTTTAATAACATTATATTGTTGGATCTAATAAGCAAAATGTAGCAAATCAAATGCCTTAGAGAGTGGGACATAAACCTCACAAAAATTCACGGGCCTGGAACCTCAGTTCTAGAGAGTTCAATGGTCTGGAATAAGGAGGAAGATAAGTTGCTGCACCTGTACCATGTATCATGGAAAAAGAGGCACAACCCTTTGTGTGAGGTTTGCGGTCACACACACCACATTAGGTTTGCTGCTGCTACCTGTGTGCAGAGTTCTTCACGGGCTGCCAGTTTTGAATGTGGACCAGAGAGAGCAGGCTCTGCGGCAGTGCCAGCTTCAGTGACTGCTGCCAGAGCACCTGGGCCCTGAGAGTCAGCAGATGAGACCAATGAGAATATATGCAGATAGGGCTGCTTTCTGGAGCTTCTGGCAAGTACCAAAAGTGTAGATCTCTAGGGCTTGGGTGAAACTGCTCTTTTCTTCAAGGAGATATTTTCCTTTTGGAAACAGCTTCTGGGTTGCTACTGGCCCACTGCAGAGCCTGACTGCCTAACCTTGAGATACCAACATTCTATGTGACTTGAGCTTCCCTCATGAATCTGGTGTGTCTGACTCACATAGCTGTAAGGTAAGGTAGCATATTCTGTCATCAAGTGGAGCAACTAACTGCCTGGGGAAGAAAAACTTGAGCCTACTTTAGAGATGGGTTGGCAAATTATGTTGATATCACTGAAAGGGGACAGCTGCATCACTGCAGCCTCAGGGGTGACTCTGACCTATGCATATCCTATTTTTTCTGTTTCTCTGAGTCCCGGTTAATACAATATACAATATTATTGTAATGTTATATACCTGAGTGTAATATTTTATCAATATATTATGTATTTTATTGTAATATTAATATTGTACACTTTGGGAGGCCAAGGCAGGTGGAGCATCTGAGCTCAGGACTTGGAGACCAGCTTGAGCAATAGTGAGACCCGTCTCTACTAAAAAATAGAACAGCTAGTTGGGCGTCGTGGCAGGTGCCTATAGTCCTAACTGCTCAGGAGGTGGAGGCATGAGGATTGCTTGAGCCCAAGAGTTTGAGGTTGCTGTGAGCTATCGGGACATGGCAGTCTACCCAGGGCAGCAAAGTGAGATTCTGTCTCAAAAAAATAAATATTGTAATATAATATCAATTGTGCATTGTAATACACACATGTAACAATGTAATAGCAATTGACCCCTCCTTATGTGTTCTCTTATTGAAAAACTTGACTGCCCTCTTGTAGAAACTTGCCCCAAAGTATTATCATGTTTGCTTTTTTACAGTTTCTTGCTCCAAAATTCTTTGACTATTATCAGTCACAGTCCAATTGATGTTAGGACTCAGTGTTCTAGATATGAGAACCAGGAGACTTGATCAAATTTGTAAAAGAGCCTCTCTCATTTATTTTATTCTTTTTTGTCACTTTGGAATTTCGTATCCTCATATTTCAGAATATTGTACATCGTAAAGTGTACAATATTATTATCTGTTTTCAATAGATAATGCAGAGGCAGGTGCACAGATTTACCATAAGCCGTTGACTATCATTGAAAAACCCTGGTTAAAAATAAGAAGTGGTTAAAAGAGATCCTTAAAGAAAGTTTTCCTTTAACCACTCTTGTTCTTAACTCTGACTTTTTGCTGAGAATATTTTTTTCAGAAGCCTCAGATTATTTGGAGAGCTCCACTTTTCTGATGTTCTTTTAGTCCTTAACAAACTGGACTAGACTGGTATCCCAGTTCTTGCCTCTGTGAGGCAGGCTGAAGTGCCATTGTTGAGTTGGTCAACAATAGTTTCTAACCCTTCTTTCTTCCTGGAACGCTCTCTCTTTTCCCTAACCTCAGTTTACCTGTGTCTAAGCATAAACACCACTGGCTCTAGAAAATATTCTATGACCCTTTGCACTAGGTTTAATCCCTTCAGTCAGATCGTCTGGTGTTTACTTCCATAGTACTGTATACTTCCCTTTTCTTAATTTTCAGCAAAATTACACCATTGGTTAAATGTTGTTCTTATTATCATTTTATTTTTAAAATAAATTTTATTGTATATATTTGTGGTGTAAGGCAGGATGTTCTGAGATACATCTGGATAGTAAAAAGATTATTGGAATCAAATTAATATTTCATTATCTCATACAGTTTCCCATTTATTTTTGTTGTTATGGCAAAAGCAACTAAAATGTACTCATTTAGCATGAATTCCATATTTGGAGCAATTTTATTACCTATAGTGCTGATGTTGTGTATCAGATCACCAGACTTGTTCATCTTACATATCTGCTATTTTGTTTCCTTGGACCTACAATTCTCCATTTTCTCTCCTCTTAACCCCCTGGAAACCACAGTTTTGTTTTCTATCTCTGCATATTTGATTTTTTTAGGGTACATACTATGTATTTTTTTAATTAAAGTGGTAAAATTACATATATATTTATTTACTATGAAGTATTGGCTCACACAGTCATGGAGGCTGAGAAATCACTATCTACTTTGTCCTAGCTGGAAAACCAGAGAACCTCGTGATGTAATTCAGTGTAAGTCCAGAGGCCTGAGAACCAGGGAGCTGATGGTATAAATCCCAGTCTGAGCGCCAGAAGAGAAATGAGATTCCTAGCTTGAGCAGGCAGGTAGAAAGTAAAAGGAATACATTTGTCTTTCCTCCAACTTTTGTTTTATTTAGCCTCTCCAAAACCTGGATGGTACTCACCCACATTGGAGAGGGTGGTCTACTTCATTGAATCCACTAATTCAATGCCAACCTCATTCAGAAACACTGTCCAGACACACACAGAAATAATCTTTATTCTAGACAGATCATGGTTAGGGAAATTGATGCATTAAAACTAGCCATCACATACGCACACATAATACATATGACTTCTCTAACTTTTGTATTTACCTGGATGGAGTTGTAAATTATCTCAAGAATGAAAAAGCAAGCATCCCATGTCCTTAATACTAATTTGAAACTAGTAGAGGATCAGACCCACACGAGAGAGGAAAAACACAATTAAATTCAAGAAAGGGGGAAGGGGAAAGAAAGGAAAGATTCAGTAAGATTCTACCCAATGGGTACAGTGTAGGGGTTTCTGGCACACCTCCTGGTGAAGGACTCAAATACAACACAGACTTTTCCTAACAAATGCAAACAATGTAATCTAATTGTATGTGCCCTTATTTTAATCTGAAATAAAAAATAAAATACAATAAATTGTAGAAGGCTTGTAACCATATGGGTCACGGAGGCTAAGATTGTTTTATTTTAGATTCCATATATAAGTGAGATCATGCGATTTTTTTTTCTATATCTGACTGTAGTTAATAATAATGGATGCTTGAAATTCTCTAAGTAGATCTTAAGTGCTTTCACCCTCCCGCCAAATGGTAGTGGATGGGTGTGTTCATTAGATTGATTGTGGTAATCATTTCACAATGTATACATATCAAAACATCACATTGTACACTTTGAATATATGGAATTTTTGTCAATTACAGCACAATACAGTTGTAAACTTTAAACCTTAAAAAGAATTATGTCTTTTTCTATAGTCTGCACATTCTGCTAGGTCAGGGATCTGCCATGGTTCCTGACACACAGTTTTAGGTAACAGGTGGTGCTGTAGACCAGTAGTTATTTATGCAATCAACCTGTTCCCATATCATGGGCAGGCTAGGCCTTTTTTCCATTTTCCTTTTGTCTCTTGCTATTTTCAAATTCCTTCATCTTCTAAACATAACAAACATTAGAAGAGTGTCTGATATGAAAGGTGGCATGCCATTTAATATGCGAAAAGCTGTTCCCCTGACCCTGAATGTGCCTGAATGTCTTCCATGTTCTCACGAAGGCCAATGTGTCTGTAAGCAAACTTGTCTATAGTCAGTCGACATTAGCTGAGTTCAAGGTGATGAGTACCATTGGTCCCTTTTAGAGGTTAAAAGAAATGGATGATTTAGAGCAATGAGAATGTTGTGCGTGGTACTACAATGATGGATACGTGTCATTTAATGTTTGTCCAGATCCATAGATTGTACATCAAAAGTAAACCCTAAAGTAGTATGGACTTTGGATAATAATGGTGTGTCAGTCTAACAGCATACCACTCTGAGGATGCTGATGACGGGGAAGGTTATTCTCATGCAGGGAGTCTCAGGAAATTCTCTATGCCTTCTTCTCAGTTTTTCTGTGAACCTAAAACTGCTCTAGGAAATAAAGTCTTCTTTAAATTAACAGCAACAAAAAATGGATGAGAAGTGGTATCAGAGGTCTATGGTTTTAATATTGGAGGAAAATGTTCTTAGACAATTTACATTAAAAGAATACATTTCCTAGTCTCTAATTTTTGTGCTGATTTATTTTAAAGTAATAGATTAAAATTAAGAGGTATTAGATTTAGGTATCATCCAAATATGAGTGCAAAATGAAATTTTGTTCAACTTTATACAGCAAATTGTGAATTCATTAAACTTCCATTATTACCTAAACACATTTTTTTTTGCTTAGTTCTGAGAAAAATCTATTTAAGTGACCAGAAGTGTAAGAGAGGATTATTCAGTTCTTGGTGTTACAAATCCATGCAATTGCCCCAGCTAGAAACTTACGTAAACATCTTTGATTGCCCTTTCATCATTCTCTTACCTATCCTCATCACATCATTTGCCAAATTCTGTCAATTTCTACCTTCTACTGCATCTCTGATCCATCCATTTTTCTACTTCTGAATTTCTACTACTATGGTTCGTAGTTCAATTGTTTCTCAAGCAGGTTACTGCATCCACTTCATCTGGTCTCCCGTCCTCAGTCCATTTTCCAATCATAGCCTTCATAAGCTAGATGTTACATCTCCTTGCCTGAAGTACTTCAGTGATCCCACATTGTCTGCAGAGTTAATCAAGTTCATGGTCTTTGACATTCAAGGTCTTTCATACTTGGTTCTTGTTCGCTTCTTCAGGCTTATCTAAGATCACTCCTCCGAACGCCAAGATTCATGACACCATGTGACTTTAAGCCTTTGCACATACTACTTTCTCCGAAGGTGTGACGTGGCTTTTTCTCTTTTATTTGCATAGCTAGAACCCTTTGCTTTTTTTTTTTTTTGAGACAGAGTCTTACCACATTGTCACCCTGGGTAGAGTGGTGTGGTGTTACAGCTCACAACAAGCTCAAACTCTTGGGCTCAAGCCATATTCTTGCCTCAGCCTCCCAAGTAGCTGGGACGACAGGTGCTCACTACAATGCCTGGCATTTTTTAGAGACCAGGTCTTGCTCTGGCTGAGGCTGATCTTGAACCTGTGAGCTCAGGCTATCTGCCAGCCTTGGCCTCTCAGAGTGCTGGGACTACGGGTGTGAGCCACTGCACCCTGCTCTTTGTTTTGACTATAGTGGAGGCACCAATATGAGGTGGGCTTCCCCGGGCCTGGCTCCCCATACTTACCTGATCTTGGCTTTATTCACATTGTATTTTACCTCACTTTATTTTTTTCTATCTCCCCCCAGTCCCCCAAAGAACTTTAAATTATTTGGAGACAAGAGCCTGAATTGTGCCTAGCATGAGAGAGGATGTTTCAATAAACATTTGTTGGATGAATGAATTAATGAGTAAAAAAAAAAAGAGTAAATATCTTAAAGTTTCCTACTCCCTTTATTAGTTCACAAAGTTAGTCAAGTTAATAGTTTACCAATTCTAAACCATCAGAAGCTCTATGCAGGAATTCACTTTTGTTCTAACCAAACACAGTTCTTCAAAGACACAAATGACATTAAATGTTTTGTAAATGAACCCACTGGAGTGCAAGAAGGAATCTTATATTGGAAAGCATTAAATAACCTGAAACAAAAAGCAGATCACTTCCCAACCACAAATTGCAAATTACAGAAAAATAATTTTCAATCAACATCATGACCTACTTTAAAGTCAATACTGCCAACACATTAAAGGGAGGGCACACCAAATCAAAGGGATCAAGACCAAGGCTCAGAATGAAGACAAATGGTGACTGAGAAAGCAAAATGTCAGGAAGCCCACTAGGACAATAAGTGACAATGAAACAAATCAAGAGTTTTAAAAATATTTCATTTCTATAGGGTTGCTCCATTGTTTTTGTTTTTCCTCCTAAGCAGGTTCCAGAAACAGTTCCTTTGCCGAAAGAGGCCACAGCTGTCATTGTAGCATGGTGTGTGTTTGTTCACATGCCACACAGGCAATGAATTATGAAGAAAACAGAGTCTTGCAGGAGGCAGGGGCAGGCTGGTCATGCTTTTAGATTAGGTAGCAACAACGAGGGCCAGCTAGAAAAACTGGAAAACCGGATTCTTCCATATGTACATCACGTTACCCCCCTCAAGAAATGCTGAAGTTCTCTCCCCCTTTCTCTCTATTTATGCAAGTCTTACCTCTTCAAAACTTGTCTCAGTTTCCCCCAGCTTCCATCTTCCCCAGTGATTCTGGTCACTTCGGCCATTTCTCCTGATCTCCCTAAGAGCTTTGGAATCAGAATATTCAATTATTCATATTCTTGTCTTGCAGTTATCTCTCATTACATTTTTGTGTGTAAACACTATCTCATCAGATTATCCTGTCTGGCAAGAACTCTGCCATTGACTTAAAGAAAAATTTCTGACAGTTACTAGCATAATGTGCAGCATATATATTAGAGTAAGCACTCAATAAACATTGCAATTAAATTGAATTAAGTTTTCTGACAGATTATTTTCCCCTTTCAAAATTATTAATGGAAACAAAAATTAGAATAAGCCCATCTTCTTTGTCCCTGTATACCATAAGTATTTTCTTTTCCCTTTCTTTTGTTTTCCAAATTATAAGTAGGCATTATGCCACATGTGTGGTTTTCAACCCTGGATGCACATTTGCATTATCTGGAGAACTTTAAAGATACAGATGCTAAGGCCACTACTTAGACCAATTCAAACAAAAGGCATAAGGAGTTTTAAAAAATCCCAGGTGATTCTAGTACACAGGCAGGGTTGAAAAGCCCTGTGCTACAGCAATTGAAGTCAGTCGGTCTACAACAATTATGGGATACCAGGGCTAATCTATTCACAATTACCAAGGTGACTGCTCCTGTGAACTTCTATCAGCTGCCAAATACGTTAACTGTGCCAAGTTGTGTATGAGCTCTTAGGCTTCTCAATTATGCAAATATCTCCCTTTTATTCTATAATCAATACATCTCTTTGTTAGAGTAAACAATATAGGCGCCTTTTAACGAGAGAGTAAAATGGGAGAACTAAATTTCAAGAAGTTTATGGAGGCTCAGCGCCTGTAGCGTAGTGGTTATGGTGCCAGCCACATACACCAAGGCTGGCGGGTTCTAAACTGGCCCAGGCCAGCTAAACAACAATGACAATTGCAACAAAAAATAGCCAGGTGTTGGGGCAGGTGTCTGTAATCCCAGCTACTTGGGAGGCTGAGGCAAGAAAATTGCTTAAGCCCACCAGTCTGAGGTTGCTGTGAACTGTGACAGCACAGCACTCTAATGAGGGTGACAGTGAGACTCTGTCTCAAAAAAAAGAAAAAAGTTTATGGAGTTTAGTGAGAACAAATGTTTAGATTGGTTTTTATCTACTTAAAAGGAAAAAAGAGAATTGACTGACTTTGCTAGAGGAATCAAATCCCAAACCATTTTCATCTAAAATATGCATCACTTTTTATATGTAAAATAGCTAGTTATTTCTCAAGAATAAGAATTAGTTCTTGATTATTTGGATAATTGCATACATTCCTAGTTTTGTTTGTATTTACAGACTAATACCACATTGTCTTATTTTGTCCTTATTTTAAAGTTATTTATTGAGCTCTCACTACATATCAGGCTCTCTGCAAAGCTGTGTACATGTAATCTAATTTAATTATCAGACCACCAATTTGAACCATGTGCTAGTATGATACCTCTTCTGTACACCAGCAAACTGAGGCTACAGAAATTTATCCTGGGTCACACGGTTGCTGAGACATGGAGGCAGGAGTCAAACCCTGGTCTGTCCAGCGTCAAAGCGCTTGACCTTCGCACTCTGCTCCCAGGAATAACTTCTGCCACTTGGTGCTGCTGAATGAAGAACTGAATGAAGTGCTTAACCTGAAATCCAAGGGTAATGGAAAAGAAAGGAACTGTAGAGGTTTTGCTCTTCACTGAAGTTCAACTGTAAGTCATTTATGAATTTATGTCTACTGTAATTGGGTTTGTAACTTTCCATTAGAATGTGTTTTGCATAATCTTGTAAAATTTCAAAGAAAATTCATGGGATTCCCCCCTCCCCCATTGTTAAAAGATGGGGGAGAGTAGCAATATGGCTTTAATGCACAATTTATTTACAAGGAAATCACAGAATATATGAATATAACCTCATCATGTTTGAATCCAGTGGTAGTTCAACCTCTGTGCCATTTCAGGCCTCTGTGAATGTGCACGTGTACGTGTCACATTCCAGCCAATCCTCCGAGATGCTCAAGCATCTTTCCTTTTGTTGAACTCTTTTCACTGCCCACTGTGGGAGTCTAAATACATTTTTCCTTATGTCCCCAGCTGTCCCTTATGACTTGCTTTGTCTCAGTGTGTATACATCATGGCAATACTTTCTCATGTGTCTCTCTTATGAGGTGGGAAGCTTCTTTGCTATGGGGCTTTGCCATCCTTGCATCTTTGAGTAAACTATGATTCAGACAAACTGGAATTTGCCTAAGAGACCATGCTGTGGATGTTGAACAATAAACACCTTCATCCTGGTCTGGTTAGATGTCTACTCTATTTGAAAACCTATTCCTTCCTAAACTTTTTTTTTTTTTAAGGGACATATAGGTGCCCATATATAAATAAGTACATTTAATGTTAAATAAAGATAAAGCCTTCCTTGGAAGCAATTAGTTGCTGTATAGTGCCATTGCAAGCAGTTTTATGTATATGGGAGTGTATGAATGTACATCTTGATCTGGTTGTCATTTTCTCTCCTTTGAAAATTTGAGGTCGTGTATATGTTAAAATTTAATACACCAGGACTTGCTTATAATAGTTTTCTCTAATACATGAGACTGGTCCATCCCGCTATTCATCTGTGGGGTTTCCGTGACTGAAATAACCACTTTAAGAGAGAATTAATCTATACATGTGGGATGTGGGTGTTAGTTTGTTATTATGGGAAAGAGTATCTGAATCCAGCTCCTTTTTTTCGAAGCTTCCTTGGAAACAGATGTGCTCTCTCAGAATCAGAGTGATTTGGAACAATGTTTCTTGGGTGCACCGAGTCAGGCCCCTCTGTCCGGTGTGGCACTGGGTCATTCATGCTGGTCTATGACACAGAAGGGCTGATGTCTCAGATGGCAACTCTTTGCGCAGAACTGCACGGTTGCATCCCTTTTCACTGCAATATTAAAACTCAAACACTTATCTGTCAGTGCTGTGGATCTTGAGGATACATTGATTGCTTTCCTTTAACATTTTCTAACCTTAAAATCACCTCATGGAAATTCATTCCCTTTCTTGAGATCATTTGTTTGCTCAAATTCTTGCTTCCTAAATTGTTAATAGATAGCCCACGTGTTTAAGTGATCTAGAATAGAGGTTTTAAAAAAGAACTCATCACCTATGTCTATGGATCCTAAGAAACATTTAAATTACATATATGATTTTACAATTTAAGAAGCTGTGCCAAAAATATAAAATATCCATTTAAAGTAGTTATTCAGATGACCCAGTTTTAAAGTAGTTTTAGCTGGATAGGGTGGCACATGCCTATAGTCCCATCTACTCAGGAGGCTGAGACAGGAGGATTGCTTGAGCCCTGGAGTTCAAGACCAGCCTACACAACATATTGAGACCCCTCCCCTACCATCTAAAATAAATAACATCGTGTGATATAAAAACTTTATTTGGCATAATTAATCACGATTGCTTACTCATAGTGGTTGAATTCTCTCTGTTGATTTAGTTTTAATTTTATTCAAGTTCCACACTTGGTTTTCTGGAGAAAGCAATGAGTACAATCACTTGTCTTGGTGATTTCTAGAAACATGAGGAACTTTTACTCGTCTGGTGGTTCTATTTTCAAAGATTATTTGCTGGCTGATCAATTGGATACTGGAATTCTCATCAATAAATGAAAATGATACGCTCTTAATTTGTGACTCAGAAAGTGTATGAGTTCTGACTATCTTGGTGGAGACAAATGACACAGTTCTAGAAACAGCAAGACTTTTAAGTTTATTTCAATATGCCCTGGACCCCTTGCTCAACTTTCTTAGGTGCTGAACTTTATTTGAAAAGAATCTTATATGTTAATCTGTCCTATGAACTGTTTATTATTTATGAAATATTTTCCATACTGCTTATGTAATGGAAGTGGAAAGAGGGAATTTGGGGGGGGGGAGGGGAAAGGTATTAAATTGTTTTCTTAGAAGTCCAGGCATAATTTGAGAATTTTTAAAGTTACGTGTACATTTGGTCAGTCATAAATCTGGGTTATAAGGATAAAATAAAAACACATAACAATTAGTAATTTCACTTAGCAGGTTAACTTTATCACATTGTTTCATTTGAACTTTAGACATCTGAGAGGCAGGAGTAAACACTATTGGCCTTCTCTGTAGTGCTACCAGATTGCTTCCTCATTTCACATTGTCTGATATGCTATATATTTGGAGTTTTAAGGTAAAGTGACTATGGCTGGGCATTGTGAGTCATGCCTATAACCTTAAAACTCTGAGAGGCCAAGGCAGCAGGGTCCCTTGAGGTTAGGAGTTCAAGACTAGCCTGAGTAAGAGCAAGACCCCCTCCATCTCCACTAAAAATTGAAAAATTAGTGATACCCCATGCCTCCTAAAAATAGAAAAATTAGCTGGCCATCATGGCAAGCACCTAAAGTCCCAGCTACCTGGGAGGCTGAGGCAGGAAGATCCCTTGAATCCAGGAGTTTTAGATTGCTATAAAGTAGACTGATGCCATGGTAGTTTAGCTTGAAGCAACAAAGCGAGAGCCAGTCTAAAAAAAAATGATAAATTAACTATAATGATAATTAGTCCCAATGCAACTGTGTGAGATGAAAAGTTTGGAGACCAGTGGCAGGAACTTGTAAGTGCTTTCTTAATATGATTGCAATAGGGTTTGAGACCAACTGGGATTGGTGCTCTTCAGTGTGCTGGACAAGTTAGTCTCATTTGGTACTCTGGTACAGGCAGCAAGGTATTATTATTAATAAATACAGGGTGGCCATAAAGTTCGTGTACAAGTGCATGCAAACTTTATGGCTATCTTGTATATTTCTTAGTTCTGGCTGACCAATTAGATGCTGGAACATATTCAAGAACAGAAAGTTCAGAAAATAAGATTAACTCTCAGAGGGTTATAACATTAACACATATTAGGTGGGAGAGTTAATTAGGCATTTGAATATCTTGAGGCTCATAGTACACATATCCATCCTAAAACTAATAAGTTCAGTAAGCAAGTTCATAGGTCAGAAGATCAATCTATAAATATTAATTATATTTCTAAATACTAGCAATAAAATATTACAAATTTTCTGAATGAGTAAAGATTTAAACAGAATGCTTCACTCTGTTCTAGAGTTTTTCCAGTGTTAAGATGTGAGCAGCAGGAAGACTAGAAGCTTTATGGAACTGTGATCTGTCTTTGTCCTTGAGCTGACTTTCAGGGTGGTATGTTCTTGAAAAGATGGTTCTTGATTCATGGTTATCTAAGCCAAGTGGTGGAATAGAAAAAGTGAGACACACACACACACACACACACACACACACACAGCAAACAAACTAGTAGGACTGTTTTATTGATATTTGATCTTGGCTCTGACTATATTTTTTGATGAAATGACTTGGGGGGATAGTCTTTTAATCATAGGCTATTAATTTTGTTTGTGCTTTTCCACATAACACACACACACATATGTACACACACACACACACACATATAGGTACCTATATTATAATTAGCAAATTTATGTGTCAATGTTGACATAAGCTCAAGGAGATTTAGAAATTGTTTCCCTGGTCACCTAGATTTGATGCTTTTGATCTTGCGTTAGAGAACTAGAAACCCTCTGGCCTTCTGTGTCAGATTTTCTGCCAAAAGCCAGGGCCACAATAGGCACACATTTTCACATTTCCTTTAGCATCTCTGAGGAAAGGTTATTCCCTAGTTGGAGGGCATAGGGAAAGCCATGGCTCTCATTGAGGCTTGCCCTGGATTTGAATGTAGAAAGAAACAAGACAATGGTTCTATTTGTAGCTCCCTAATTACTGATGTATGAGCTGAATGTTCAAGAACATTCTTGGGGCAAATATTGTAGATCACACTACCTGTGGTGTATTTTCTCTTAAATTAATGAGTATGTTATATAGAGGCTTTTCAACAAACTCTTGCATGTGTTTATCAGCTCTTAAACTGTATAATTTTATCTTCACAGTGATTTTGTAAGGCAAATGGAGATCTGTGTTTTTAAATAGTGAATGAAACCTGTACTGAGAATCAGATCAAGATTTTAGTGACTATATTTGTGGTCTCAATTTCATATTTAAAACAAGATTCTTCTAAATGCTCATTTTTTTCATTCTATATGCAGACAAACTATGAAACTCAGAGAAGTTAATTCCTCAAGGTCACGTTTTCCATGTATAATATTTAGGTCTGGTTCTAACCTTGCAATAGCATGCACCTCTAGAATTTAGGGATAACACACTTGGAATGTTGGAGACCAGTACAGTTTCAAAATGAATCCTAGTAATAATTAGCACATAATAGATGAGACTGGTCCTTCCATGAGATCATTTACACATCAAGTCCTCCCCAAGGAGACAGGTAACCTGAGGAGTACAGACCAGGAAAGTAATCTCAGTTATTATTGCCTACTGATGATTGATGAATAGCTGAATTATTTATAGGAATCTGTCACATTTTTATATATAGTCCAGGGAAGAGGGAGCTGTGGCCACCCCTGTCCTAGGATAGAGTTGATTGTGAAATGCTGGAATTGCCGAATAATGCACTCATAAGGAATATTTAACTCTCTTGCTCTGTTCCTTTGTTTGCTGTATAACCTCCTGATGCCATCTTGAATTTCAATGCAGGCTCATGTTATTCAGTCAGCAAACATTTTTTAAGGCTTCCAAGTCCTACACAGAGTTGAAAAATGTGGTCCTTGTCCTTACCTATAGGGCTTTATGTTCTAGGTATAATTTGTTTGATGCAATGCTGGATTCTGTTTGCTAGGATCTTGCTGAATATTTTTGCATCAATATTCATTAGTGATATTGGTCTACAATTTTCTTTTCTTGTTGGGTCTTTTCCTGGTTTGGGGATTAAGGTGATGTTTGCTTCATAAAATGTGTTGGGTAGTATTCCTTCCTTTTCTATATGTTGAAAAAGGTTAAGTAATATAAGTACTAATTCCTTTTAAAAGTTTGGTAGAATTCTGATGTGAAGCCATCTGGTCCTGGGCTCTTCTTTTAAGAGAGATTTTGTATAGTTGATGGTATTTCAGAACTTGATATAGGTCTGCTCAACATTCCCACTTCCTTCTGGCTAAGTCTTGGAAGGTTGTGTGCTTCCAAGTATTGGTCAATTTCTTTCATATTTTCATATTTCTGAGAATAGAGTTTCTCATAAAAGTCACTAAGAATTTTTTGAATTTCTGAGGAATCTGTTGTTATTTCATCTTTACCATTTCTGACTGATGAAATTAGAGATTTTACTCTTTTTTTCCTGGTTAGGTTAACTAAAGGCTTATCTGTTTTATTGACCTTTTCAAAAAATAAACTTTTTGATTTATTGATCTGTTGTATAATCCTTTTGTTTTCAATTTCATTTAATTCTGCTATAATTTTGGTTATTTCTTTTCTTCTGCTGGGTTTGGGATTAGAATGTTCTTCCTTTTCCAGTTTTTTGAGATGTCCCATTAAGTTGTTAACTT